>NW_020664584.1:3422536-3434827 GCF_002925995.2 Terrapene triunguis | reverse complement strand
ACCACGGTCACAGGGAGCTGAGGGGCTCCATGCCTGCAGATGCTCCAGGTTAAAAAAATGACAATGTATTAGATATTTAATTCAATAATTCCTTAGAGTTTAAAATCATCAAATTTTGGTATAGACCCATTTATAAGCCAACTCCCGCTCTTTGATGTGTCACTTTTTTACCGAAAATACTCAGCTTATGAACAAGTATATATGGTACTTACAGCCTGGGCTGATTGTCGGCCAGGCCTACTAACTGCTAATTGGACTAATCACCAGGTGGACTCACTAGCTGTGAGCTGTGCCCTGCTTGAGAAGCAGCGAGGAGGCGCGGCCTCCTGCCCTGTCAGAAGGGGAGAGACCCACGCACATCCTTACAGGGGGACATAACATACAAGCAACTGAATATGAAGAATTGTCGCGGCTTTGTAAGTTACAAACAAATCTTCACACATCATTAGCTTATAGTCCAGCTATACCTTGTTTTAGACATGTACAACTAATAGAAATCAATACAAACAAAATGACACTCCAATGGACATCTTAGAAAAGCCAACTAGCTCAAAGTGCATATGATCCATTATTAAGGTTTAATTTATAAACAGACCAATAATGGCAGGTTTGATCTATTCTGACTGCTCCCCTTTCCAAGCCATTCTCCTTTTAAAGTGACCATTTTTTAAAAATTACATTTGGATGAAAAATTCAGTGTTTTAAAAATAACATTTTACAAAACCCAAGTCCTAAAGAAATGTTTCAGTGCTTTTTAAAAAAATTAATCCCTGTGCAAGCAGCTGATTTACTAAACAAATAATCATTCCCGCACTGTGTTTGCAACCCAAACATTGCAGCACTGAGAACTCAGAAGTAAGACTGATTCTAAAGCCAAGTAAAATTGAATTCATGTATTTTCCCCCAGCTAAACAGATATAAATGCAAAAACTAAATCAAAGGTAAGGATGGAAATTTAGATGGAATTTTTAAATAGTTTCAATAATCTAAGGTGGATTTTGTAATAGCGGTTGGGAAATGTATTTGTTTAAATATGTTCAAACTTGAGTGTCTTCTGACAGTCAAAACCTCATGTTCTTTGAAAACTTTTTACTTTATCATTATTAACATACATGAACTTTCCATACAAGTATTAACAACGTTCCATTTAATACTCAGTATGCAGCTGCATTATTTCAAATAGCCACAAGGTGGTAATGCAGAAAAAGATTTGCAGGGCCTAAGAAATAAGAGACGGTGGGGGTGGTGAATATTCCACCTCCCCATGTAGAGCATGTAGGTTCTCAGCCTAGCGGCCCACAATGTGTTAGTGGACCGCAGGTTGAGCACCACAGTGCCCCCCCTCGAAGCCCCCTACAGTCCCCTATGCCCCCCGCCTAGAGACCCCTCAACAGAATGGGGCCAGGAACGAAGCCCTGGGTGCAGGGCCGGGCAGCCGGACACCCCCCCTCGCCCCGTGGCATCGGACCCTGCGCCCCGCGGGGCTGGGCAGCCAGGACCTGGACCCCAAGTGCAGCCGTGCAGGCAGCCTAAAACCTGGGGTGCTGCAGCACCCCCACAAACCCCTAGTTCCCACCCCCTCCCTGCCCAAAGTGCCTTTCCACCCCACAAACCTGCCCAGAGATCCACTCTCCCACACCCCTGCCCCACTCACCATCCCCCTGCTGACAGGGGCACTCTAGCAGGCTGCCAGAGACTGCCTCCCCCTCAGCCAGCCCCACCCCCTTTCAGATCAGAGGGCCAAATTTTGAACTTTTTTTAGCACACAGCTGGGCCGCATGCAGCCTGCAGGCCACGGGTTGAGAACCATGGATGTAGAGTACTACACTGGATGTATTGATCTGGGTGTATTTCCAAGAAAAAACAAGTGAATGATATGGATTCTCAGATATTGTCTGTGACATATTTTTAGCAGCAGAGAAAAACCTATAACCATCACAGCGCTCTGTGAATCCACAGCAGACACTGTGTATAAGAGGCTGTACTGCATCCTATTACATTTAAATTCTTTCTGGATTAAACTAGGGCCCAGACTGCCCTCTAGTGGTGGTGGTAGGCCATGGAATATCATTAGCCAATTAACCACTTTGCAGCAAATTGAACAAGGGGAAAGGATTTCTCCTCTGGGCCATATGGCTATGCAAAGTGAGAAAATATATTTAGAAAGAACACACATACTGAACTGAACACAAAAGATCTGCATGTAGTGCTGAGGTCAGCAGGATTGCTCTCAGCAGCAGCAAAACCAAGCAAGCATATAAATGTTTGCAGGATTGGGGCCTCAGTGTAAATCTACACTGCACACTAAGCCCAGGTTCTAACTCAGGTTTGAACCCAAGCTCCACTTCTATCCATACACAAATCAGTCTAACTCAGGTCAGCAAGCGCTCATGGGGGCTGGGTCAGAGACTGAGTCCTGCTGTCACTCAGGACCAAGCTCTGTCATTCTGCAGCATGGACACAAGTCAAGCCACAGACCCGAGCCAGAAAGTCTGTATAGTGTAGCATGGACACAGTAGCATGGCTGTGAGCTGAGTCCAGCCATTGCAAACCCAGGTTTACAATGCAATGCGGATGCTCCAGTATAGGCTTGGAAACACCAAGTGCACAAACCCGTGTCCCACAGAACCGGTCTTAGCGTGCAGTGTAGACACACCCTCAATGACTAACCAAGTTATTTTGTTAGGGCTCTTAATGCGGTTTTAGGAAATGGTTGACGTTATGTTCCCAGAATGATGAAGGGCAGGAAAGGAACTGATTGATTGTTTTAATGCTGTGGGGTTATGTTGTAGTATTAATCTATACGGTGCCTAGATTCTCTGTTTATTACTGTTTTTATTACTGAAACTGATCAAATAATGCTATTGTAACCTTTGTTCCTCCTCTCCCAATTTCTCCTTACATTGTCTGCTTAGTCCTGCTAGTGAAGGCAGGGGGCTGGACTTGATGACCTTTCAAGGTCCCTTCCAGTTCTATGAGATAGGTATGTCTGTCTACAACCCCCATTTGTTGTACGAGGATTGAATTGAGATTATACACTCTTCGGGGCATGGACTGTTCCTCTGCTTGTTTCTGCGAGGTGCTCGGCACACTCAAAAAATAATCATAGTTTGTGGTTTCAACCATCCTGCCATTGGGTGGCTAACAGCCAGGATGGAGCAATCAGGCAAAAGAGTCATTGTAGGCTGGTGTATTGTGTCCCTAATATTTTGTAAAGCTCCACTCTGGATCTTTTCAAATAACCTAGACCCTTTGGCAACTTTTCAGGCAATAGCATGGTTATTGTTCCCTTGCATAGGGAGAGAACTTACATAAACTGCCATAGTATAACTCAGAGGTGTAATCACTTATCTTTCATCTTGCTAACTGGCCTTTCCGGCAGTACTGCCTTCCTGAACATGGTATTTACGTATATGACATTTCAGTGCTGAGCATGATGCTTGGCTGGCACATGTAGGGAGGGCTCTGACAATGCTGCCAGACCTTCAGACACAGAAGGTTCCTGGCCATTGGGTGTCCACCTCTCTGTGGACAGGTTGAACTACTAACGTGCTGTGTACAGCTCATCACCAGGGCCACAGAGGATGTAGAGTTGCTTCATTTGACTGAGCTAAACCTTTGAGGTCTCCGTGGAGTCAGGAAGTCTCCCCCATTATCAGAATCTTGGCTGGGGTATATCAGAGGTTCCTTCCTTTAGCAAGAAATCTCCATCTATTCTACTAGCTCCATGAGATTGATGCACAAAAAGTGCAAGTGTTTGATTATTAAATGTATTCTCCCGATGCACTCCCTATTCTCCCCCAGCTGGCATGGCAAAGAATATGGGACGTGAGGGATGTTAAAGGTCACAGTCATGACCTGGAGACGAGTGAGTGGAGGAAATGAAATAATTTCACAGGGGGATCCACATCTGGCCCTGGCTCTGGGTATGCCCTATTCTCAGAGGCAGAAGCAATCTTGAACTGACTGCCCAGTCTTGAGCTCATCATGTCTCTGCAAGGAATCCCTTGTCTTTCCCATCAATTGTCATTGGCAAATACATTAGTTTCACACTGAGGATCAGGGAATGGAGCAGACGGAAGAATTTTGACTTTAAAATAAGGTGTCCATGAAAGCAACTGTAATAATTCACACAGGTCCTTTAGACGGATCCATGCCTGGGCACCTAAGCAAAGAGAACACAAAATGTATTTGATCAAAAAGACAAGAGGGCCCAGTTCATTCTCAAGCTGATGCTAGTGTTTCCTTGTGCACAGTGGGTTGTGAGTAGGCAAGAGAGAGTATAATCTGTGTAGACACTTATCTGCTCTCACAGCGACACTGAGGACCTCTGCTGCACGGTCTGTACTCAGACTCTGATGTCATTGGGAGCTCTGAGCATACAATAGGCAATGGAGAGCCCCAACGCGAGGCATAGAGCTGCAGAGTGAATCCCGGCACAGGGCTTTGCCCTGTCTTGGGACGTTTGCTCCGCTGGAACCCAAAGGCAGAAGTAGTTCAATGCCTCGCAAACCAGGGCTGCACTGTGTTACCACCAGGCCTGCTTGCATCTTCCATGACATCAATGCCAGTGTCTGTGCTCCTGGCATGCAGCCCTGCTGTGCTCTTGCAGTGGGAGGAGGGGCAAACCAAAAAGCAATTTCATCTGGTAGGCTTGCACCTTGCAAACCAAGATCTGAGCCAGGGCTGCCATTCTTGTCTGCAACATGCTGCTCCTTGGGACTCCTTCATGAAATGCTACAGCTTCATCAGTGCAGTGCACAAACGCATGGACACTTGAGTCTCCCACAGAACCTGCCAGCAGAAACTTTGAACAGCCATCAATGAACTAAGCCTCAACTCCCCTGCCAGGACGGGACACGTTATCCACATTTGACAAACGGGGAAGATTGAGGCTGTCATAACTATAAAGGGAAGGGTAACAGCTCTCTGTGTACAGAGACTCCAAATCCTTTTACCTGTAAAGGGTTAAGAGGCTCGGGTAACCTGGCTGACACCTGACCCGAAGGACCAATAAGGGAGCAAGATACTTTCAAATCTTGGGGGGGGAAAGGCTTTTGTGTGTGCTCTTTGTTTTAAGGGGGGTTCGCTCTTGGGACTGAGAGGGACCAGACATCAATCCAGGTTCTCCCCATCTTTCTAAACAAGTCTCTCCTATTTCAAACTAGTAAGTAAAAGACAGGCAAGGCGTCTTAGATTTACTTTGTTTTCTCAACTTGTAAATGTACCTTTTTACCAGAGTGTGTATCTTTGTTTGCTGTACTTTGAACCTAAGACAGAGGGGGGTCCTCTGAGCTCTTTAAGTTTGATTACCCTGTAAAGTTATTCTCCATACTGATTTTACAGAGATGATTTTTACCTTTTTCTTTAATTAAAAGCCTTCTTTTTTTAGAACCAGATTGATTTCTCCTTGTTTTAAGATCCAAGGGGGTTTGGATCTGTATTCACCAGGAGTTGGTGAAAGGAGGGTGGAAGGAAGGAGGGGGGATGGTTAATTTCTCCTTGTTTTAAGATCCAAGGGGGTTTGGGTCTGTGTTCACCAGGGAATTGGTGAAAGGTTTCTCAAGGCTTCCCAGGGAGGGAATTCTTGTGATGGTGGCAGCGGACCAAAGCTAAGCTGGTAGATAAGCTTAGAAGTTTTCATGCAGGCCCCTACATTTGAACCCTAAAGTTCAAAGTGGGGATCCAGCCTTGACAGAGGCACAGAGGGCTAAGGGGACTGTTGCAAAAAGCTGAGTTCCCACAGCTTTATTTCAAATCAGTGGGAACTGCAGGTACTCAGCACCTCGGAAAACCCGTTTTACAGCACCTATCGAAGTGCTGAGCCATAGCAAGTGGCTGCATTCTGCCTATGCCTTCCAGGGGAAACAAACAAAAGTTTCCTTGGGTGAGACATTTCTAGAGAATCTGGCCTTTCCCTCATCCCCCAGGATTTCACCCTATATGCATCCTACTGTCTGCCTCCAGGCAAGCAGAACCATTCCTTCTCTGAACACCCTGCCCCCCATAAGAAGGGTGACCTGGGAAGGAAGGATGGTTATTTGGCTAGGGCACCACAGTTGGAGTCAGGAGACCTAGGTTCTATGCCTAGCTCTGACACAGATTCTTTCTGGATGAGTCACTCAGTTTCCCTGTGCCTCAGTTCACCACCTGTAAAATGGGGGTGATAATCTATCCTTTGCCATATCTATAAAGTTTGTAAGCTCTTCAGGACAAGAACTATCTCATTGCATGTGTAGGTACAGCCCCTCTGCACAATGGGCCCCCAATCTAGTTTGGGGCCTCTAGGGACTACACTAATGCAAATAATCTAACATAAAGTAAGAGGCCAGTGGAACAACCTCTCTGCAGCGACAGGCCATTGAAGGGTAACTTGCGTCCAGAGCTGCAGTTCTGATGTATAACATCATCATCTTAATGATCTCAAAAGGCCCAGCTATGAGCAGCTACTGCTCCTCTGGAGACGAGCCTGTGTAAAGCTTGAAATGTGCAGTTTATCACCTTCCAAACTGTCCAGAGAAATGGGAGGGGTGGGGGGGTGTTTCTGTTTTTAGGCTCCTATCAGGTACCTCAGGGCGCTGGTTGCCAGGCATAAATACAAGATGACCTTGGACCCCTGACTTGAATACTTTAATTTTCATTTCATTCCAGTGTCATCAACAGAGATCTGAGCATCCAGGTCAGCATTTCATAGCTGTCTTGCTCTTTCCTGGCAAACCCCATGGATTCTCCACACCTTTGTAGACAGCTGCCCCATCCTTCCCCGTTCTCTCCAGAAACCCATCTACAACCTCCTTGCCAAAAATCATGGCACCCCAAACTGACCAGTCTCAAATCCCACTACTTCTCTCTCTCACCCCTCAGAAATATTTACCCTGCCCAACAAACTGAAAAATAGCTTAACTGAGATCTCTTTTTATGACTTCTGTGGTCCTTCGCATTCCCTACGCTCCTCAGATAACACACTCGTCGGGACTATTTGTTTTTATGAAGAATAAGGGGTGGACATGACAAAGCTATACAGTACAAAATAACGAATGGTGTCAGAACAAGGAGACATCCCATGACATGGGAGGGCTGTGCATTTAAAACCACTACAGAGAATTGCTTTTTCACACACTAAGACTGTGGAACTCATTGCCACCAGATCTTTCCAAGGACAAGAGCTTAGCAGGATTCAAAGGATGACTGGATATTTACATGGATAATGAGACTGCCCAGTTAAATTAGTCAGATTTTAATTAAAAAAAACTAGGGAAGGAACAAACTCTCACACTTTAGGGAATAAGCCAGCCTCTAACCATTGGGAATTAGGAAGAACTTTCCCTGGGCACAGGTTATCCCATTGCTTCCTACTGGAGAGTTTCAGGCATCTTCTTCTAAAACAGTTGGTGCTGGCCAATGTCAGAGACAAGCCTCAGCCTAGATACTTTCACTGCTCTGATCCACTATGATGTCCCTCTATTATTTTCTGAGACTATTGATTTACTCCAGAGAGTGACCAAGCCCCAGCTCATACTGTTGCCACCATGTAAACATCTCCTTTTTTCTCTGCACCTTAACCCAGCTCCAATGCTTTTCAGACCTCAACTCAGGGTGAATTTATTTTCCTGAGACCATGACTCCTGCACCCCTCCTAGGAATAACATCATCCCACCCTACTTCTGAGATAGAAAAGCAGGTGTGTGAGAGAGGAACACTGCCTGGGTATAGCTTAACAACATGTCTGTGAGGGGTTTTGCTGAAGAACAGTAAAGTCAATGTAAGGAATGTCCTGCCCCTATACAAGCTAAATGCAAATACAGCAGAGCTTCCCTCTGTTGAAATGAAGGGGTAAGGCAGTGTTTGCCTCTGCCAAATTCCCAAAAGCAAAAGGGACTCAACCAGCCAACACTAACCCTGTTCCCAGACACCCTTCCTCCCCATCTCTCCTTGCCAAACCAAAACTTGAGAGCTTCCTTGCACAGCCCTCTTATAGTAGGGCTGGGGTGGGATTGAATTAATCACACCCAGCTGGCCCAGTCTCCCGCGCTTGCAAATCTCAGCACTCAGCTGTGGTCCTGCCTCTAGAGAGCAGGGGCATGGAGGGTTAACTCCTTCCCTGCCAGACTATGGCTAGGGTCTGTGCATCCCAGCAAAGGGAGCAAGCATCAGCTGTGTTTTTCCATAACCCAGTTTTAGATGGATTATATGCCACAACCAATGCCACAACCTTGCTATTTCAAAGGCGGTGGATAAAGTAAGAGAGCATTCAGAGGCCATCTGTCCTTTGGGAAGGTCCTAAAAGGTTGACTGCGAAAGCTGATATAATATTGATTATATATATTGCTTGATGTGGAACTTATTGAGTGAGTTTCTATGGCCTGTGTTATGCAGGAGGTCAGACCAGATGATTGTAATGGTCCCTTCACCCTGGAAATCTATAAATCTAGGTGATGCTCCTTTCTGGACTAGTCAGGCTATTTGGACAGAAAATGTACTCTCCCTGTAACTCAATTCCAGTGTAAAGCCCCATCAGATGTCAAACCAGAACAGTGCCCCAGAGTCAATCTATCACTAGCCATTTCCATGTTGTTCTTGTTTTATTTGGGGGAGGGTAGTAAATCTTATCCATCTATGGTACTTATATGGCCCCCATAACTGTACCCTCTGAGCACCACATACTCTTTAAGGTATTTAGAACACCTCTGAGAAGTAGGTAACTATTATATAGGCAACTATTACCCTCCACCACCCCTCCCCTTTTCATGCTTGCTATCTGGTCACCCTATGGGGAGGTTACAGCTGTCTAACAGCCCCTTTTCACCAGCCTCACTCATGAAAAGGAGCCATAGTGTAATGGTCAATTGGGCCCCATACCTCTAAAGGAAAATTAATTGGAGCACAATTCCTCAAGTGACACACTTCGCTAGCTAGCTATCTGCAGTCAGCACAGCCTGGTGAACCCATACGCATGGAAGGGGCGTGTGTGTGCATGACAGAGAGAGAAGGGGGGTGTTTTTACACATCTGTGGGAGGGCATGGAGTAGTGGTTATAGGAACAGCTATTGCACTATTTGCTTAGCGAAATCAAACTGACGTCAAAATAAACATTTCCTGAAACAATTACAGCAAATTGCTAATCAAATGAAAAAAGGCTTAAGTGATTAGGTCAGTGTAACCGATTGCCACTCTAACCAAGGCAGCCCCACAATTCAGGAATCCATGTACATGGGCAAAACTTGGGTCTGTAATTGTCCATGGGTCCAGCCCCACCAGTGATAGTCATGATGGAAGCTGCTGTACAGAGGTAGTGCCGGCATCTTTTACCATTTATTCTAACCCTGCTCTGAGCCCTCTCTACACTATAATTCCCACAGTTTTTACCACTGGGAGAGCTGCCATTGGGGCGGATTATTATGATTTATTTGTATTATGATAACACATGGGGGCCAACTGAGAACAGGGAACCATTGTGCTAGGTGCTGTACAAAGACAACATAATCAGTCCTAACTGTTGTTTTTCTAGTGTACACAACACCCTTTATAATGAAACCACTTTAAAATATTGCAATAGATTCATAGATTCATAGATTCTAGGACTGGAAGGGACCTCGAGAGGTCATCGAGTCCAGTCCCCTGCCCGCATGGCAGGACCAAATACTGTCTAGACCATCCCTGATAGACATTTATCTAACCTACTCTTAAATATCTCCAGAGATGGAGATTCCACAACCTCCCTAGGCAATTTATTCCAGTGTTTAACCACCCTGACAGTTAGGAACTTTTTCCTAATGTCCAACCTAGACCTCCCTTGCTGCAGTTTAAGCCCATTGCTTCTTGTTCTATCCTCAGAGGCTAAGGTGAACAAGTTTTCTCCCTCCTCCTTATGACACCCTTTTAGATACCTGAAAACTGCTATCATGTCCCCTCTCAGTCTTCTCTTTTCCAAACTAAACAAACCCAATTCTTTCAGCCTTGCTTCATAGGTCATGTTCTCAAGACCTTTAATCATTCTTGTTGCTCTTCTCTGGACCCTTTCCAATTTCTCCACATCTTTCTTGAAATGCGGTGCCCAGTACTGGACACAATACTCCAGCTGAGGCCTAACCAGAGCAGAGTAGAGCGGAAGAATGACTTCTCGTGTCTTGCTCACAACACACCTGTTAATACATCCCAGAATCACGTTTGCTTTTTTTGCAACAGCATCACACTGTTGACTCATCCAAAGCTAGCGGAGCTGTAAATGAGGGAATACAGGGAAGAAGGATATAGATTATAAGTTTTGCTAAAGCCTATTATTGTACGAGCTTTTCTGTCAGATTTTTATCATGCCCAACTCATACGGGTTATGGGTTTGGTTTTCATTTTGATCATCAGGTTTCGTTCCCTGTTCGAAACCTGATAACATGCATGAACAAATCAAAGCTGGGTGCTCTTGTTCTTTCACTAGCATCAGCGCAGCATGGAATGGTCCCTGCTCCAACTGGCTGGATGCTGCCTGTGTGTATTTAAAGCCCAAGTCACAAGGGCTGTGGGCACAGCACATACAGTCATGCTCCTTTTAGCCACTAGACTGACAAGTCTGGAGGACACATTCTGACTTGAGAGAGAGCCTTTGCTTAGCATTTCAGCTTGCATACCCAGGTCATCTCCTAGGAAATGCACTGAACGCAAATCAGCCATGAGCACGCATAGATAGTGTGAAAGAAATACTTGACCAGAACTGACTGCACGACAAAACTCATTTTGGTCCTTCTGAATAATCTATGACTTTACCCTGGTTGAAAAGCCCCAATGGCCAAATTCATAGTTACTGTACAGCCCCTTTGGGCCAGCTAAGCCAGTGCAAAGGGATCAGAGTTCAGGCGTAAATTCTCAGCACAAGGACCTCTCTGGCAGGTCTGTCCTGCCTCCATAGAAGCCCTCCCTTCTATCCCACCACAGGCTGCGATGGAGGAAGAAGAGTGAGGCATCAGAGGCAGGAGGAGGAGTAAGCAGGGTGTTCTTGTGCCCTAGCAATTCTGCTGGCCAATTGCAGCAGTGGTGAAAATTAGAGAAACCTTCCGGGCTGCCCTAGTCTGCACTGGGGGCTGCGCTGGCTCCCAGACAGCCTCTGAAAAAGGGAAGGACGAGCTGCCTGTCCTCTGTCCCTGTGCTGGTGCCAGCACTACTGCATGGAAATATGTGGGTCGCAATGTTTTTAAATGGAACCTCTGACAGAGTGACCTGGGTTTGCTTCTTTAACTTAATGGGTGTGTTGGACCCATCACTCCCTACTTGGGCAGCTCCACTGGTGGCCACAGGAATGTCGACAGGGCACAGGGATGCGAGGCATCTTCATGTCATCTCCTCTGAGCAAGGTTAGATGAAAAGGAAGCACCAGAGGCGATACTCGGTCTTGGTTTGGCCCAATTCTTCTGCCCCTTTGGGCCAGGCCTGAGAGCAGGAGAGCTGGTGCCCAGCTTGGCTTGCCTCTGACAGCTTCTCTCTGCCCCCCTCATTAAAGTACAGAGTCCTACTACAATAAAAACATATTTCAAAACATGTATTAGGAGAAAATCATTCCAAAATTGTGCTTACTATTTTAAGAGTTAAAAATGTCGTTTAATGATTTCCACTCTCCACCACCCAAACCAATGAGCCTTCAGCTCCTGAAAGCGACAAAGACACCGGAGAAAGGTTAGGAAGCAGAACACACACTTCATCCACATGAACATTCCCTCCCCGCACGCATGCAACGCAGCACAGGCACAGAGGGCTGGAGCTGCCTTTGTAGGGCGGCAGCTGTTTCCAATGCATCCCTCAGTCTCCTGCGATCTGAAAGGAAGCATGCAGGAAGAAAAGACATTAGCAACATATACAGATAGACAAATCAATCATCCCAGCTCCCTACTTACTTCCTTGGGGAGGAATGCCTCTCCAAGCCCTCATGGGTTACCCCACTGCCCTGACAATCTGTGTCTTTCATGCTCCCCCACCCCCCTCCACAGCAGGTGAAGCAGGGAGATGGGGGAAGTGGCTATGTCGCAGGGAGGGGCCTGGCTGGATCTCTTCTCTTCACAACTAGGCCCAGACCACTCCCATCCCAGCATACTGTAGGGAGATCAAGAAAAGAGGGGGAAAGCCCTTAGGTCAGCAAAAGAACCGCAAAAATAACAAAAAAATGTGAACAGCTGGACAACAAAAAATTCAGTCATTAGAAGCATCACAATAACAGAGCCCCAAGCACCTTACCTCTTCCTGCAGCACCACCCAAAAGCAGTGTTGACGTCACCAGGCATCACCATCACGCCTGGTGACTCAGGAGGG
>NW_020664584.1:3360564-3422526 GCF_002925995.2 Terrapene triunguis | reverse complement strand
AACGAACCCCTGTTGCTTTGCCTCGGGCACCTCTGTGCCAGCAACAGCAGCATCATAGACAACTGGTCCAGAGTCAGTCCTGCAGCAGCTTTGGGGAGAATCTGCTGTTATCCACAATGTGAGTGTGAGGACACATCCAGGGCATGGCCCCTTGTCCTTCACCATGCATGCACCGCCAGGAGAGAAACGCAGGCGTCATTCATTGGAACAAACCAAACATGTGAGTGGGAGACAAAATAGACATGACAAACCAGTCACAACATGCATCTGCTCCTGGGGAAATCCAAAGAGCTGTGCTGGGAATTATGGGAGAGAAGCAGCACCCCACAGGCCCTGCAACAGCTGTTGGGAGTGCTTGGCATGTGGATGCACTGGTCTGTGTGTCCCCAAAGCAGGATGGCTATGTGAAGGCACTGCACTACTGCAGCTTGCATTGGCGCACTCATACTGGGGCAAGGTGCAGTTCTATAGTGTAGACAAGGTGATGCTCTAGGCTGCACAATATAATTTAAAGCAATTCCCCAAGCAAATTCTGCCTAATCTCTTACAGGTTAAGTCAGGGCAACACACAAGGTGAGCAAGGGATAGCTCTTCCGGGATCACATTTATATCAACAACATACTTGGAGAAAACAGAAATCTGTTGGGAAAAAATATGGGGAAGGGTGGAGGGAATTGGCATAGTCAGGGGCTTGTGTCATTTTCATTTATAGTGACTTCCAGAATCCTTTGCAAAGAAATGGCTGATGGTGCAGTTTTGATTGTGTCTAGGAGTGATTATGTTTTGTGAGCAATGCCAGCTGCTCAGCAGATATTTCTCTACTACATCTCTTTTATTATGGATTTACCAACAAGGTAGTGGGGTAGTACTTGTTTGGCTGGTTTTGTATTGTATCTGCCCTTTTTCTCCTAATTATCATCTCATTGGAATTCATATATTTCCAGGTCTTCGTGTGACAGAAATAGAAGACATTCACAGAGCAAGAAAGACAAACAGACCCTTCCAGAAATTGACACACAATATGGACATGGGCAGACAGCCACATCTGCACACTCAAAAACAGAAGTAGATATATGTGTAGACACATACAGTGGAGGACACATATACATCAAACACACAGAGGAACATAAGAAAACAAAAGAGCTGACAGACAGGGTCAGACCAATGGTCCATCTTGCCCAGTATCCTGTCTCCAACAGTAGCCCATACCAAAACTTCAGGGGGAGTGTACAGAACAGGGCAATTATGGAGTGATCCACCCCATCTTTCACTTCCAGCTTCTAGCAGTCAGCGGTTTCGGGTCACCCTGAGGATGATGTTGCATCCCTGACCATCTTGGCTAATAGCCATTGAACGACTTTTCCTCCATGAACTTATCCCGTTCTTTGTTAACCCAGTTTTATCTTTTGGCAATCACACTATCCCACAGCAATGAGTTCCACAGGTTAGTTGTGCATTGTGTGAAAAAGTACTTCCTTGTGTTTGTATTAAACCTTCTGCCTATTGAGTTCATTCAGTGTCCCCTGGTTTTTTGTATTGTGTGAAAGGACCAATAACACTTCTCTATTCACTTTTTCCACACCATTCACGTTTTTATAGACCTCTATCACACACACCCTAGTCATCTCTTTTCTAAGGTAAACAGCCCTAATGTTTTTAGTCTTTCCTCATATGAAAGCCATTCCATAGCTATGATCATCTGTGTTGCCCTTCTCTGAACCTTTTCCAATTCCACTATATCCTTTTTGAGAGGGGGCAACCAGAACTGGAAGCAGTATTCAAGGTGTGGGTTCACCCTGGAGTTCTAGAGTGGCATTATGATATTTTCTGTCTTGTGTTCTATCCCTTTCCTAATAGTTCCCAACATACTATTAGCCTTTTTGGCCACTGCCGTGCATTGAGGTGAAGGTTTCATAGAACTAGCCATGGTGACTCCAAGCTCTATTTCTTGGGTGGTAACAGCTAATTTAGATCCCATCATTGTATATGTATAGTTGGGATAATTTTTTCCAATGTCCATTACTTTGCACATCAATATTATAAATAAATTAATTAATGGAGATATCCTATCTCCTAGAACTGGAAGGGACCTTGAAAGGTCATTGAGTCCAGCCCCCTGCCTTCACTAGCAGGACCAAGTACTGATTTTGCCCCAGATCCCTAAGTGGCCCCCCTCAAGGATTGAACTCACAACCCTGGGTTTAGCAGGCCAATGCTCAAATCACTGAGCTGTCCCTCCCCCCGATTTTGCAATTTTGTTGCCCAGTCACCCAGTTTTGTGAGATCCCTCTGTAATGCTTCACAGTCTGCTTTGGATTCAACTATCTTGGATAATTTTGTACCATCTGCAAGCTTTGCCATTTCATTGTTCACCTCCTTTTCCAGATCATTAATGAAATATGTTGAACAGCACAGGTCCCAGTGCAAATCCTTGTGGCCTCCATGACTGTTCCCCTCTCTCCATTGTGAAAACTGACCATTTATTCCCACTATTTGTTTTCTATCTTTCAACCAGTGACCTTCCATCTTATCCCATGGCTAGTTAATTCCCTTAAAAGCCTTGGGTGAAAGACCTTGTCAAAGGCTTTCTGAAAATCTACACTATATCCACTGGCTCACCTTTATCCACATGCTTGTTGACTTCCTGAAAGAATTCTAAGAGATTGGTGAGGTATGACTTCCTTTTACAAAAGCCCTGTTAACTCTTCCCCAGCAAATTGTGTTGATCTATGAGTCTAAGTCTGTTCTTACTATAGTTTCTACCACAGGAAGACACACGCACAAAACACAGAAAAAGGCCCTAACACAAACACACGGAGGGAAGGAGTCATTCACCCACCCACCCTCAAGTTTTCACCCTCTAAACGGATACTAGACTTTTATTTTTTCCTTCTGGTTATTTTGCAAAACAAAACACGCTCCTAACAATAACCTCCGGGGCTCTGGGTTTGATCTCCTTCAGAGATCTCGCAGTTTGGGGTAAACTAAACTGATGCCCTGATCTGCCTGGGGAGATTTACATTCCCTCCTCTTTTTTCGGCTGCCTTCCTTCTTATAAGGAGTCTTGAGCGACACGTCTTGACACCTTCTGAAACTATTTGGCTAACCAGGTGGCGCGTGGCGTTTATCTCTCGCTCGCTCTCCCTCTTACCGCATTGCAGAGCTAGCTGGGAACGAATTACTTTTGCAAGGAGCATTCAAACAACAACAAAACCAGCCTCTCTCTTCCATGCAGCGAGCTAAGTTAATTTTTTGCAGCCCACAAACACAAATTATTTTTCAGATGAGGAAATAGGATCTAAACCTGGGGAGATTATATCTTTTCCCTTTCCATTCAGATTCCTGTTTAACTGAGTGCTCGCAGATTATAGGAAGAACATTTGGAACATGGAAAACGGGGGTCTTCTGTTAACGATTCCTTTCTTCCTGGAGTAGTGACCTATGAAATTGACATCAAACGGGATTACATGTATTAAAATGCTTCTAACCTATTGAAGATCAACGAACGCTATATATTGGCAGGGTGTTTTTATTTGTAACTAATGAGGATGTTTTGGCCACTTACACTAAATGTCTCCCTTAAATGTACGAATCTCAGTGGGGAGATGGCACCGTGTTAATTACACTAATCAATCCCCATGTTTTTGAATTTTAGGGTTTTGAAGCAAGCCTGTTTCGCGAATTCATTTGAATTCAAACAGTAACACATTTAGACCTTTTATTTCGTTACAAGCTTTTTTCCTCTTTGCTAGGACAAATGAACCAAGATGTCGCACAAACTGCGAATCTGATTCTGTAGGTTTTACTCACTGAAAATTTCTTGTGAAAGCAATAGAAGATTTGGTGAGGGCTGCAGTATGGATAAAAATAGCTTAAAGTATTAAAATAATTATATGCAAGATGTCCAGCTTCCAAAACAGAATTTCCATCGGTTAGAAAGAAATCAATTAGATGATTAACACTATTAATTATTTGTTCTGATGATAAGAGTGACTATTATTATGCAAGACGTTTAGAATGTCCACCTGTTACTAATAATTTAATTAGGTGGTTAGGAATAATGTATTTCTATAATGTGATTTTTGGTGTAACTATTATTATTGGCCATCTGAATTTTATACAAAGCACATGAAAGGTGTGTGATCTTGTTATAGTTAAAAAAAATTAAGGAGGGGGAATTGACTTCTCTCTCTCTCTCGTTGAAATCGTTGATTTCAACTAAAGGGTAAAAAGAGAAGAAAATATGCTTATCCCTTCCCCCCACCCCAAACTCTTCACAGGATAGTTACAGTTGGGGAAGGGTCGTGATTGGCTCAGAGTGATTTTGTTAAGGAAAGCTCTGGTGCATCTCTCTAAATAGTAGCCCTTTAGGGGCTTTTCTGTCTGCTCTGTAGCTACGGGAGGGCTGGAGGTCGTTATCTGCCAAGCAATAACCAGTTCGTAGAATTGGTGGATTCAGGACATTAAATATCCTCAAGGGGGTCTCCCCAGGGAGTATCCCCTGGGTAAAACCTACCGGGGTAGGCTCAGGGTAATTATTTAACTAGTAAAAATGATAGCAAGGGAGACCTGCCTGAGAGCCGGTGTAAAACGAACCCTTTCCTAAAATAGCTTTGTTTCTGGGCTGAGAGTAGACTAGGAGTGGAGCAGTACAATTACAGGAGCAGTAACACAGGCAGGAGTCTAGCCCTTGGCAAGTGCCATCGACCCTGGCACTGTTCGGTTACTTGCTGCAGCCCAGCCCGGCAGATGGGAATGAAATGGCAAATCAGTAAGAATGTAGGGGCTTCGCTCTTGACTTCCAGGGGAGAACACTCAGGCTCTGTAACCCACACTCCTTTAGTTGATCGGGGTGTGGTGTGAGTCCCCTTGTGTGGTCTGGGCTGGTGTTTTACTGGATTGCCCCCGTGGTAGTTGGGGGCATGGCCACCTCTCCTCTAAGGGCTGTGTCCAAAGCTGCAGAGCCTGGCGAGGTTTCCCAGCCTCGCAGTCCATACTGCGAAGCTTTCTTCTCTCAGCCCCTAGCCTGCAGCCTTCCCTCGGGCAAACCTCCCATTCGCATGGGGCACGTCTATGGAAATCAGTGGGAGTTTGGTGTGAGTGAGAGAAAAGGTCATACATGGTCACTGGTGCAGCTGTGAGGGGGGGGCTGGCCTTCTTCTTTCCTTTATTTTTTCATCCCTTCTCTGGCTTGCTTTCTCTTTCTTGTTTCAAAAGCTAAATAAAGGAGGCATCTTCCCTTCAGCCACTCCTAACACTGCCCTGACACCTGCATACTCCTCTATCTCTCATGATGTTGGTTAGACGCCTCCAACCTGCAGTCCCTATAACAAACCATGCCAGCCATAGTCGTTATGTTTTCTCTTTATTGTTTGATATATTTATGTACCACATTATATGTTAAAGATAAATCTTCTGATATACATTTTTTCATCTTATTTACCACAATTACACCACACGTACATTTGAAACAGCTGCACAGATCTGGTGGATTGCACAGAATGAGTTTTGTCTTGTTTTTGTAGCCTGAACGCTTTCAAATCCAACAACTTTTTGTTAAATTTAGAAGTCATGATTATTTTTTTTTAAAAAAATAAGGAGAACTGAATTCCAGGTCTGTGATTTCAGCTGGAGGCAAAAGGTCTTGATCAAATGGGATTACTGGATATGAGTTAAAATGGAAGAATTCAGGATATGTATTTATTATATTACTATAATGTAAACATTACATCTCACTGGGATCATTGGTCACCAGCTGTTACCATTTTAACTGTTTGGACATTCAGACAATCTAGGTCTTGTCTACACTTCTGTAACCACCCTTCACAGGGTATAAAATAAGGGGACCTCCCTGCCCCCACCCACTACTCATAATCTATTTTTAATTTTACACAAAAACAACCCAAATCCATTGGGTTGACAACTGTGTTTCAAATCTTGCAACCCTGACTTGCATAATATTTGCAAGACTATTACCTTGAAAATTGTTTCTAGATAGGGCATTTTACAACCCTACAAGATATATCCTAAAGAAAGTTCAGACCATTGTTTAGAGGGTAGGAGGGTTGTCAGATATTTTCCTTCAAATAATTTCTAAATAAGAAAAAATATATTGAAAATTTAGCTTATTAAAACAACTGCAGGGCAAAGACTTTATTTTATTTTATTTTTTAGGTTCTATGACTTACTTTGTTGGATGCACATAACTAAAATAATGAATCTTTTCTTTAAAAGGATACATAATTATTTGGCTATGTGGATGTTCAGTGTAATTCTCTTTTTATGTAACCAGCTCTGGCCATTCTTTAGTCTTCTATGTTGGAACCGTAAGCCTCTATGAGGCCTTCTAAAGAATGGATGAATCCAGACACGCTGCATATACCACCTATAACGAAAATGGCAACATCAAAGAAAACATGGTGCCACATGAGCTTCCTCCACAAGAGCTTGAGGTGGAAGAGACTTGGGAGCAGGAAACAGAGGCCTGCACCTGTGAGGCTCCCTGTAAGACCCATCAGGAGGGCAAAATGAGGGACGTAGATAGCCATTAACAAGGTGAAAACTACTAGGGCACACCTGAGGGTGAGTCCCCAGGACTTGAGCCTCCCATCACCCCCATAACAGTTAGGAAAGACCGCCCTGTTTCCATCTTGGAAAAGGGACTTCTCCAGGACTTCCACAGCTGCAAAGAAGGGCAATGGGTAGGAAAGCAAAGCTTTGGACACCAAGAAAAGGTTGACTACCGCCCTAATGGTGGATGGCAAGTTGTCTGTGATGACTTCTTTAGTCTCATCAGCCCAGGTTAGATAGGCTACCAAGGCAAAGAGTCCCTTGAGAATGCAAGCTGCTATGTGAGTCCAGTTCATCATGCAATGAAACTCCTTGGGGTGCTGCATGTTCCCCTCTAAGGAAGGCAGAAAGATCTGGGAGGTGTAGCTGAAGACGATGATGCCAATGGAGATGGGGAACTTCTTCACATCAATGTAAAACTTGACTTTGTCCCAAGCCCAGTCACGTGCTCTGGAGAGACAGTAGGCAATCACCAAAATGTTGATCACAAAGTGGGCTAAGGTGCAGAGCAAGCTGAACTTCGAGACAGCCTTGAGGTTCTTCAAGAAAGCACAAGGCAGGAGCACAGCTGTGGCAATGATAGACCAAGATTTCTGGGAGACAGGCAAGTTTGGGAAGCTGTTGTACATCAGGTTCCCACTGACCACCACATAGAGAATACAGGTCATGACCAGCTCAATGATCTGAGCCACATTCACAATCCTCCCTCCAAGCTTGGGAAACCTGGGAGCACAGCAAGCGTTAGCAATGTCGACATAGGAGTCTCTCACCCTGACTATCTCCCCATCTTCATTCTCTTCGTAAAGACAGGCAATAAGGATTTTCCCAGTGTAGCAGCAAACTACTGCAGCGAAAATAATTAAAAAGAGTCCTAGATATCCACCATGAAGGATAGCATAGGGCAGGCCAAGAACAAACATCCCCTAGAAAGAGACAAAATGGATACTGTAGTGTTCATTTTAGCAAGAGACCACACACACACACACACACACACACACAGAGAGAGGCAAGATTCTACTCGATGCAATCAGATCACAAACCAACAGCAAGATCCTGCTTCATATAATCAGGTATGAGAGAGAAATTAAAAATGAAATCGGACAAGGATTCCTGTTTCACTTGTCTGTCTAGAACTCTTTTTAAATGTCTGAATATTTCCTGAGCTGCTAACTGAACTGAAGACAAGCATTTTAATATAAAATAAAACCACATTTGATCAGAATATGTTAAAAATCTGTTTTCGGAATGAAAGGCAGAGAAGTTAGTCATTTCAGAATTGGAAAAGGAATAGATCTCACGATTTCATAAAACATTCACTCTTATTATTATTATTTTTTATTGTTGTTATTATTACTCCGCTATTTTAATTTCCCAACCTCTGAATATCTTCTATTCCCCACTCAAACATATAGGACACTGAACCTGGTTTCGATCAAAACAGAGACCCCATTTTAAGGGGCAACTCTGGGAAAACGTTTGGAAATATTCATATAGCCAGATTAAAAATCATTGGGCTGCGTTGCCACTTACAACACACACTCTCCATGATGCAGTTGCTTTTCACATACTGAGGATGCCTCTGCATTTGAGAGCGCGAGTGGCTTGTGGGATCTGTCCACATTACTGAGATTCGGAGGGTGACACCTTTAAAAGTCTCTAGCTGCTCTCCCCAAAGGACTTGTTTTCCATTTGAAATTGCCTATAATCCTGTCAGGAAACACACTTTATATCCATAATCATTCTGGAGCTAGAAAGTTGGGTGGGGGGTTGCTACGACAGGCAACCTCATCACTGCTGTTCTCTTCATGTGCATGGTGCCCAGAGGGAAAGGGTCCAATGGGTTGAACATTCATTTAGGAACGTTATCAATATAAATGAATTAACAGACGGAAGCTTTTTAAGAAGAGATGAGAGACTCGTAAAACCGCTCGGGTTTTATTTGCGACGGGTAATAATTTCGGGGTGAAATAGGTAATATTCCCAGATCCAGGCAGTCAGGGGAGGAGGCTGGGAATAGGGGGACACTAAATCCCCTCAAACCCCAAATGAGAATCAGTCACAAATAAGCACCTCACGTTTACAGCAGTGACTCTCCTGGCGAATACCAGGACTTTGGGAGAAAACAGATTCAATGGGAACACACCGTTGTCAGATGTATTCATTTGCTTGTACAGTGTTCAGGTGAGATAGTTTAGCGCTCAGTGGCCATGCCATTCTGGTTGTTCAAGTGATTTCTATTTACAACAGGAGAGAGTTGGCAAAAGCCACGCGCTCCTTCTCATTTTTAAACTTTACTGGGCGGCTTGTCATGTTATGTGGAGTGGAAAAGGGATGATCGCTTTTTTTTTCTTTTAGTAATTTACCCCCGAGCCCAAACTGAATTGACTCCATCAGACCATAAAGGCAAGCATAGGGGAGTGGGCTGCATTCCATATTTACA
Organism: Terrapene triunguis; assembly: GCF_002925995.2. Lineage (NCBI taxonomy): Eukaryota > Metazoa > Chordata > Testudines > Emydidae > Terrapene > Terrapene triunguis. Next base: position 3,413,516 of record NW_020664584.1, on the reverse strand, counting down.
CCCTCTGTTGGCCTGATCTCTCTGTCCGCAGACCCATCCCACAAGCGTTTTACGCCATCAAAATATAATTCCCGAGAGGAAGAAAAAGCATACAATTGGGGGGTGGGAGGGGGCTGACATATTTGTGTAACAAGCACGATCTGAAACCATGTTGTGAGTTTGTGTGAGTGGGTAAACACCCGCATCTCACACCACAGCACACACACACACAGACCCCCAATGCATGTGCATGCCATTTCTGCCTGGTATGTTTCAAGGTTCTGCGTTAGCCTCGAGGCAGCAGGGAGATTTCACACACACACACACACACACACACACACACACACACACACACACACACACACACACACACACACACGTTAATATTATGACTCTTGTTCCCTATACATGCCTGCCCAGGTAACCTGCAGCACTGGGGGGCGTGCTGCTTGGGGTGTGCAGTGAGATGGCCCCCTCCCCGTTACCTGGATTGCGTTGGTGACATTCCACCCAGCTTCCCAGGCGGTGATCTTGGGCTTGCCTTGGCCGGAGAGCTCCGAGCATATGCCCTCGTCCTTGGAGGCTGACGGGGGCAGGGGACCCGTGCCATCCCTTTGGTAATGGATATCCCCTTCTAGGGGAGGCTCGGCTCCTTCTTCGCTGGCGTCCGACTTTAAGATGTCCATCTGAAGCCCTTGCCTGTGCTCCATGTCCAGGTCATCGCAATGAACAAAGCCCACCGCCTCTTCATCGGTAGCCGCCTGGAAGCCCATCCTCGCAAACATGCCGCTCACTTTGGCCTGGGACTTGTTGGAAACCGAGGTGGCGACGTTGGAAAGCTTGCTCCGGATCAGAGTGGCCATGTTGACTCTCTTGCTTGGGATCCTCTGGCCACCAAGAAGCCGGCGATCCTCGGCACCAGGCGAGAAAGTTCTGCTGCTGCGGGGCTGGCAAAGCCGCTATCTCCACTTCCTACCGCAATTGGACCTTCTCCCCTTCAGTGTCCCCTGGAGCATGACCCCGCTCGGTTTGAGTTCCTTGGCACCTCCCGATCAACACCTCGCCCTCTTCCTTGTGCATCTAGACTGGGGAGTGAAGTGGGGTCCCGGGGAGGGGGTCTCTGCAGTGCTGGGAAGGGGGGGGTCGGCGGTCTGGTACCCAGCCTGTGCTCCAGAATATCCCTGTCCCCTCTCTGAGCAGCAGAGACGCGGGTTGGTTGTCTCCAGCCTCAGTGATGCCCGTGCAATGCAGAGGAGCCTAAGGGGAGAAAGGCAGGGGGACGTGGGATGATCACCAGATTGCCAACGCAAGCCTTTTGCTGTGCACACCACGTCTCCATCCCAATGTGCCCATCTATCAGAAGGAAGGGGAGAGGATTGCTGCATTTCTGAGGGAGGTACTACAGTCCTCATCAAAGCCCTTCCCCCCCCCCCTCCCTTTACACAGCAACACCCACACCTTCTAGGCTCTGCCATCCACACTGCAGAGGGAGAGAGGGAGGTGACGGTGGAGGGAGATGGGGGTAGTTCCCTCTCCCTGATTTATATGTATATCTATATTTATATCTCTATCTTCCCAAAGGAGCCGCCTAGCCCTGATTTGGGAGCCGATTTTCGCTGGCAAGACAGGGGCCCAAATTAAAACTCCAGTGGAGGCTGGGAGCTTCCGCTTCCATCGTTTTGTCTCTCGAACGATTCCTAAGTGTAATTAATGTTGCTAGAAATCCGTGGATCATTTTTTGTTTGCCAAAATACAGCGTAATGCACTAAAGCCGTATGTGGGAAGCACAGACACCCAGATTTAAACGGCTATATACCTTCTTTCTATATTGTATAGCTAGATACAGATTCCTTGTTATTATACGTATATCATGCCTCTCTATGTACCCACACAAATGCCTTCTTATTGTCCATATAGTTTATATCTATAGTTTAAATATAGATTTCTCATTATACGTATATTCTCTATCTACATCCAGATACAGATTCCTCCCCATTGTTCATCTATTTTATATCTAGATACAGGTTCTCATTATAGGTATATTCTATATTTATATAGATGCAAATTCCTCCCTCTTGCCCATATATTTTAAATCCTGATTCAAATACAGATTCTACTTTTGTATACATAAATTCGATAGCTGTATGTAGATACAGATTTCTCCTTATCTTCCACGTTCTATAACTACAGAAGTCACATTTAGATATCACCTTATTACATACAGATATATAATATACTTTAATTTTGTTTTCAAATGCTTATATATATTTTTAATGCAACAGCCTTAAAATTATTCATTATTTTTATTTAACATATTTCCCTGGGCAAGAGATTACCCGGTATGGTGAAGAACTGAATACTCAGTTCCATTTGGGGAAAACCTATAAGGAAATCTATACCATTCTAAGGGAATGCGTAATTTTAGAGTAGTATTGTTTAGGGGATGCCATCTTCCTTTCCTCCTGAATACCTGGATAGGGTTTTTATTTTTATTTTATTTTATTTTATTAAGATGTTAAATGCAAGCTGTAAAAATCTCCTTATTGTTTGCTGCTTTCACAAGACACATATATTTGATTTTTCTTTAACGATTCTTTTTAGTTGCCAAACTAATTTTTTATTAAAGATAAGCAGAATTGTCGACACTACCGATTATTTTCCTAGTTAAGTATTAAAAGATAGGTGACTAATACAAATCTGATTGAACTGAGAAAAGGAATTGGATGTGGAATTAAGATGAAAACGACTAGAGGCTGAAGAAATACATCCACCATTTCTCGTGAGATGCCTTTAATAATAGGAACCAGTTAGAACAGGGATTTAATAGGCTACAGTGTATCTGAATTGAACCAATAAGAACTGACACTAGTTAGAGCTTCACCAAAATAAGAAAAACTTGTTATTTTATTATTGTTGTTATGTGCATTGACAATTGTATCCTAATTCCTTTCTGTAATGTTCCTTCCTGAGATCCTCTGTGTGGACCTGGGTGCGAAAGGTCAAAGAGAACCCAAACAATGATGCTTATTTATAGCAAACGGTTCTCTGCAAAAGAAGGAAGGCCGGGAGGTGCATTAGCAAACCAGGGCTCATCTCTGCCTTTGCTTTGGAGAAGGAATTATTACATATCATTGCACAAATAGGTCGAGAAAGAGGAGCGCTGCCCATTTTTTATCCATATTTAGAAACATCCAGCATGCATTTGGAGCTACGGAATTATCAAATCGCAACTAGAATTTAACTTCCATTTTTAAAAATCCCCGTAACTAAGAAAAAATTTTTATCACAAATTTAGGTGTGTTTTTTTAATCAATGAATGGCTAGTCCCTTCCCCCACCCCACTCCCCCATCCCCCGACGCTACCACTAAACGGGAAATGATTTTTCTTTTAATTCAACGAGATTTTAATATGTTCTAACATACGATGGAATTTGTTGTCGAAAATGAGGTGGGAAAGGCATGTCTGGGGTTATTCGATTCATCCAAACCATATTTCTTAAGCCCAACCCTGAGTTCTCTGATTCCCAACACATCATAGATCAAAGGGTACCAATTCGCTTCAGAGGACTTTAACTTGTGAAACTGACTTGAGCTGTAGTAAAGCCCTGAGAATTTTCCACATAACCCACAGAACGAAACACCTGATAATCCAACAAATATATTGTCTTTTGCTGGACTGTCAGCTCCGCTGCAATTTTTCCACCAGTCGGGTAGCAAAGGAGCGGAAGAAACGATTAATTATACAGTAATTTGATGGTTTTTCTAATGCCACTTAAAATATCATTTTCCTTTCCTCCAGTTTATAATTGTTCATTAGCATAAACTAAAGGAAGAATTCTATTTGTTTTGTTTTTTTAAATCAAATGTATCGATCTATCTCGAAGTGTTATTAATTAATTATAAATTTACAAACTTTAGGGAACCTTAAACTACCGATCCTATTTATCCTCTATTGAAAACAAACATCTGTGAAGAATGTAGATATTTGAAACTAACCTCTGTCTTCCCTCTTCGTTTCTCTGGTCCTTTTGGCTAGAAATGGCGAGCAGACTCCTGGTGCTAACAAGCTATTTCTGTGAACGCCCCATTAGTGGACTTTAGCTATTTCATCAAACGGGGAAAGCCCCATTTTTCCCATTAAGAGCTTTTAGTTGTATGATGTCAGTGGCACCTCCCTCATCAGAAAGCCACCAGCCAAATAAACCCTTGTCCATCTCCCATCCCATCCACACCAAACCTAGGGCAATCCTGACAGACAGGGAGGCAAATAAACAAACTCAACCCCGGAGACAGCTAAATGTAGACCCAAACAAACAGGGGGGCAGTGTGAATGGGGTTTTCCTCTCGCCGATTAATTTCTCCAGCTCTTTGTTTGAACCCAGAGTCTCGTGGTTTAAAGAAACCACACTGGCTATCAAAGCAGGATTGTGGGGGGTTGTGGGACCAAAGCAACCACGCGTGTTTGGAGCTACAGGGGGCATTTTCGGAAGGTAAGAGAAGGGCGCTGAGTATCAGGGAGACTGGGGCTAAGGCTCAGGGCTGGTGTACGGAGTCCAGCAAGCAAGGCTAGATGCCAAAACACCAGAGCAGGCAGCAGACACTGCTCGCTGATCCCTAGCACCGCACACGCCTTGCCTCCGTCTTACTCAGAGTCCGTTACTTCTTCCCCCTCTTGCGGGGCATTAAGGACGCAGGGTGAATTCCTGACTCCTGTGATGTCAGTGGCAAACCTCTCATCGACTTCACTGGGGACAACCTATATCCCACTGTCTTCCTATTACACAGCATCATCATGCACCTTAATATACAGATCAACAGATGCATCTCTCTACATATACTAGGGAGCCGGGAGTTTGGGTAATGCGAGTTCGTTTGGTCACCCAGACAAGTCTCTCTTTCCCTGGTACGGAACAATACAAGCACATTTCTCTCCTTCACAGCCGGGGTTTGTTCCACTAACAGTCCCGGTCCCGTTCCCTGCAGCATCGACTCCAAAGAAGGGTTTGTCCAGATAACTAAGTCGCGCCTCTGTGCAGCTCTGCGTTGTTACCAGGGAACAGAAACCAGGGTAACAGCAGCATCCGAACTAAGCTCCTCTTCCATCCACACCGGATTGCTGCAGAGTCCTAAGTGCTAGAACTCCTCCTAAAACGCCCATTTGTATAAACCGCTCCCTGACACAATGCGGAGCGAAGCTAAGAAATGATACACAGATTCCTCGAGTACAACACGTCACCCCTATAAATTACATATTTAAATGTATCTGGATTTCCTATACTGCGTTTAATTTTTTTTTAATACAACTAAATTTAAAGTCAATCACTAGCTAAATGCATTTTTTTTTACACACGTACCCATCCCTGTTAAACGGAACTCCGCTTCGCTATGTTTAAATTCTACAGCAAAGGAAAAGAAAAATCTTAAAAGGCAGTTTGCCTCTGAATAAAACTGAAAAACAAGCAACAAACTAACAGCCAAGCAATACGTCCCCTAGAGGAAAAAAACTCTATTTACATCAATCCACAATGAAAATGACTCTTCCCCCTCCGCCCACCCCCACCCCCATACCTGAGAATTCTTTCACAAGCAAGAAACTTCCTCCTGGCTAGTTTTTGTGTGTTTCCCAGCAGCTTCCTTTAATGGATTTCTGTAAAACCTACCCTAAACTTTTGCCATGGTCTAAAGAATGGATTCAAGATATAACTGGAAAGAAAGAAAGAAAGAAAGAAAGAAAGAAAGAAAGAAAGAAAGAAAGAAAGAAAGAAAGTTTTGGCGTTTACCTATGCTTTTCTCTTCATCTTCGCCGGCAGTGCATTATTCCATTAGAAAGTGGGGAATGGATGAGGACCAGGGACAGCACAGAGAGAGAGAGAGAGAGAGAGAGAATGAAAAGAACTACGTCTACGTCATTCATGCTTTCCCCCCTAACTAATCATTATCCCCAAGCAGGATGTTACATCTAAACATTGCCCAAAGGTTAGCAGGTCTCCGGGGTGCATTTGATCTGCAAATAATTTCCGAACGGAGCTAAAGCAGAGCAAATAACAATTCCTAAGCCCCGGCTTCACAAAGACGGAAGGGTTTCCACTGATTTTTATACTTTGCTTGTCTATATAAAAACAAAGACCTGGGTGCTTTCTGGAGCCTCAGTCACACCAGGCGCTGTCTGGAATGGTCTTCCTTCCCACGCCTTGTATTTAAACAAAGCGCATCTCCTTTCCAGACTCAGGACAGTGCGAGTATCTGTTCCTAAAGGGAAGGCTAACCGATGCTGACCAGCTTGTCTGCTTTGACGGTAAGTTCTCGCTGAGCCTTGCCAATGTGCCAGGAAATCTAATGGGAATGGAACTGCCTTGCAAAGCCTTCCATGGGTTAAATACACTCGCCTTATCTACACAGCCCAGGCACGGTGCGATTTGCACTCGCGGCTCCTGATTTAATAACCTGGGGGGAAAGGCTTTTCATGACTAAAATTCCTTGGGCGAGGGGGGGGGCAGCAGAGGAGCCCATACAAAGCAGGATTCCTCCTGCAGTTACTCTACGCACCGACTCTCCTAATGTGAACTGCAGATGGGCAAGGCGAATGGGCTCTCAGCCTGGAAGCAGTTCTTATTCAGGAAGGGAAACTGGAAAAATATATTGCCCGGTGCAAAGTTCTACAGTTGTGTTGCAAATTTTTAAAGGGTGTCTACGAGAGGAGAGGTTGGGCAAGTCCTTTGCTCTCTGCCTCAGTTTACCCCTCTGTAAAATGGGTATTATAATGGTATTTACCAAACCCAAAAGGGTGCTGTGAGTCTGAACTAAAGGCTGCAAAGCGCTTGGAGATCCTCAGCTGAAAGATTCCATGTTCAGGGTATGATCATGCATCTAACCTGCTCCCAGTGCAACATACAAGAGATTTAGGTCTTTAGAAAATTAGACCCCACCACACTGGCTCTGGTTATTTGTGTTCCATTTATGAGCTAATCCTACAGTAATTTCTCCAGTCAAATAAATATACTGAGAGGTCAATTCCGAATTCCTCGCACATGCCAAACTCCAATTGATTTGAACGGGAGAGTTGGGTGAACCACCACTGCAAGTTCACAAGGTGTGGATAAGTTTTCACTTGAAAATGATGAGTTTTGCTTTGGTTTCATTTTAGCTGGTTGGCTACTAGATGGGTGAGAGACCCCATGTGACCAGAGAGAATTGTGGGTACTTGAAGGTGGATTGATAGCATTTGTGTGTAGTGAAAAAGCAACTACCCTGTAAAATGTGTACTTACTCTGTACTTAGATATAGGTATGTATGTTTTGAAGTTAAGTGACTAAGGTGCATACAGCAATTGCCACACAAAGTCAACATTTGCCATGCAATTACCACAGATATCTCCTAATTCTTAGTCTAGGGCAAAAATTGTGATATCTCAGATAGTATTCTGAGGTAACTGTTAGCAAGGGCTGATTTTAAGGGCCACTATTGAAATCAATAATTATATCTGTGTGTGTGTGTGTGTGTGTGTGTGTGTGTGTGTAGATTAGACCACAGAGGTCAGAAATGGCAAAGATTTGCCTACCCATTGATAAAAACTGTACAGTATCTAGCTATCCCTCTGGTATTGTAAACATGCACCTTCTTGTTCTAAGCTTTCAGACACGAGTGGCTGTACAGTACAGAAATTCATTCCAGTTCTTTCTTCCCTCTCCAGCCCCCATTCCCCCACCTCCACAGAAGCCTTGGAGGTGAATTCTGACAGGATAATAAAGAGTTGCACAATACACTATAAAAAGGCAATTAGGTAAACTGCTGGATTGGGACAAGCCTTTGTGACCTGGTTAATAGCTCTGAACAGAGCTGGGAATTTCAAGAGGGTAGAGAAGGAAAAAGACGCTGATATATCAATGTGCTTTGGGCTGGGGAAGGGAATCAGCAACAGTCACCTAACTATATCTGCATCATTTTTGAAGAAGATATACTGATAATCTCCTTATTAGGAGAAAGTAGCCCTGTGAAATTCTACCGTATGTCCCTTCACTGGGGTAGATCTCTTGTTTGAACTCTGCTATAAAAGTTTATGGTGGAACCTGAGGGCACCTGTATTTGTATTATAAATTCTTTTTTATTAGCATCCCAGGTAATGGGATAAAAAGTTAGTGAAAGAACTGAGGGTTTCCCACGGGAACACACTACATCTGAGTCTCACCAAAAGAAGTCAGTACCATTGCCCATCATCTAGTACCATAAAGCACAGAAATGTGGAATAACTACTAATGAGATAAACTCAAGCTTCTGTTATTACGAGTGAATCTTCATCAGTATAACATTAGCATGGAACAATGCAAGTCTTGGCTACAGTAGAACCAGACTGTGAGTGGCTAGATCCCCACCATCAGGACCAAATCCATCATCTTATGGTTTTCCAGAAACAAAAAGAAACAAAAAAAAGAGACACTTGCAGTCAGAATCACTATTATTTTAGGTTAAGACACTAGCATAACAAGAAAAAACAAAAAGTAAAAGCTCCATGAGAAAGAGCACATCGTGTGTGTCTTCTTCTTTTAACAATCTGCACAGAACATAACGGGGGGCATACTGGCACATACCAATGGTCCATCTAGCCCAATATCCTTTCTTCAGACAGTGGCCAGTAACAGATGCTTCAGAGGTAATGAACAGAGAAAGGCAGTTATCAAGTGATCTATCCCATGTCATCCAGTCCCAACTTCAGGCAGTCAGAGATTTAGGGACATTCAGAGCATGGGGGTGCATCCCTGACTATCTTGGCTAATAGCCAACTGAACACAAAATGACTGCCTGACTCTGTAAACAGCAGAATTCTTAAGATTTAAAAGGTGCAGTACAGATAAAACAAAGATATAACAGATGCATAACTAAAGGCATCACAGTTTTAGATCAGTATCTCTCAGGATTTAGCCTAGTAGGAATTTTGCCTGAGTAAGGACTGAGTAAAAACTGAGTAACATCTTCCAGATTTTTTTTTACACCTTTCAGTATTTCTCCTCTGACATGAACAAAACTTCCCATGAATCTCTGTGATCTTCATATGCCACGCAAACAAATCATTATGAACAACAAAATAAAAATCTTCCAAAAATGAGAATAAGACTAAAAAATGCCTTAGGAGATATTTCTCTTAGGTAGGAATTAAATTTAACTGTGACCTTGGCTTTCCTGTTGTAATGAAAAGGAGGTGATCGTTGTTGGTGTTTATGAGATCAGATTCCCAAGCTCACTGTGAAAATGACATTTCTCCCATGGGTTGGATTCAAGTTAATAGGGTTTTCATTGACAACATATATAAAGCTTCATCACTGTCAAATTAAATGAGCATTTAAATAAAATATTCATATTTATGCCTTGAGTAGTACACAGTATATTTCCTAGGACACAATTATAGTGTCATTTTGAGAGTCAAGGAAAAGCATAGCATATGTGTGCTTGGTAATATTTAAACCCTTCAAAATTCAAATTAAAACTCTATGTTCTTTGCTTTCTGCTAGGATTCTGTAATCTCATCAATATATTCCAGTCAGTTATCAAGACCATCAAAACAATGATGAGGTCCATTTCTCCTGCACAAAACTGAATTGATGACAAAATTCTGGTCCCACTTGTAAACAGCTGCAGAAAATTGAGCCTCAATATTTCATTGTATTCTGGACAGCAATCACCCAACGCACAGCATCCTTGGCCCCCTCTATCCCAGGCAGGTTGTTCCTGTACAGAGTAGGAATAATCTATACTGGGTGTGAAGTATCTGTGTGTGCTTAGTTGCTGTTGCTAGGTCAAGAGGCAAATGCTCACAAATGTGCTGAATACACACTTCTGACCCATAGGCCTGCTCCCAGGATGTCACTGCACAACTCCTTTCATAGGAACAAAGGAGCATAGAAATTGCCATACTGAATCAGACCAGAGAGCCACCTGGTCTTGTATCTTGTCTCTGACAGTGGCCAGAGTTACTTCAGAGGAAGTTGTAAGAAACTCCATAAAGGGCAGGTGTGGAATAACCAGCCCATAGGATAAGTTTCATCCTCAGCAGTTAGTGCTTGGCTCCCACCCTGAAGCTTCAAAGTTGGTATGCCTCTATTTTTTCTCCATGGATGGTCTGGGGAATGACCTTTCTGTTGGCACTACAGGAGTCAGAACTGGGGCAGAACACTACTGCCCTTTGCTCCCTTGTGGTTCCTGGAGGCAGTGCACAGGTCCACCAACTTTGTCCCTTAATTGTTATTTTTCATCCTTTATTTTGTGTCCATTCTGCAGTGAGGAAGGAAGACCAACATCCTTGTATTCAGACCTATCGCAAATTTCTTCCAGCTATACTCAAAAGCAAACCCACAGCAGCAGCCCACAGGAATGCAAGATCTGTCACTGAATCAGTACGTAGGTACTCCTGGTGATATGTTCATGGTTAACATAGGGAAGCAGTTGGCAGATGTTATTGAAATGCTCCTGTAACAGCAGAACAAGAATACACCACAGAATATACTACCCACACCTATAGGTTCTGAGATCGGACTGTTAAGGGCCACATTCTGAACCAGCCTCAAATTAGCCTATAATTTTGCACTTCTGCTTTTAGGCTCACAATTGACTTTGCAGGAAAATATTAGCATTCCCCACTCTCGAATTTTGCATGTGTATGTAAATTGGGCAGCTGGGTACCGGGCTACATGATACACATGAGCAGATGACTGTGCACATGTTCAGGGTGCTTGTCCACTTTTGTGCAAATCTAAGAGTGCGTAAATTAAAGAGGGTGCTGTAAATTTGGACCTGAAGGTTTTAAACACCTTGATGTAAAGCAAAGTGGGGAAAGAATTAGGGGGAGAAAAAGAGGAAGAACTATTCCCCAGAATATTTATTCATGCTTGATGGACATGAGCACCAGAACAATACAGTTTCCCATATTGCATTGCTTGCTTAAAGATAATGACACACGTTGGGACTGTCATGGAGGGATTGTGAAGGAAGCTCCCTCCCCATCACACTTGCCTGCTCCCCACATTCCACACCTATTTTTCTTTATTTAATTTTATTTTTTGAGACCATCTAGGTCTCACCAGGGTTGATCTATGTCAGCACAATTGGCTGTACAGGGAGAATGGCCAGATAAAAAGTGCACTTCTGTACTTATCCTTTCCCATAAGGCAATAACAAGGGACAAGCAATGAATTTAACAGGGCAAAAACTATTAGAAATATATAAACATAAATACAGTTTTTTAATGCAAGAATTAACTTGTGAAACTCATTGCTGTGGGACACTAACCATGCAGTTATTTTTAGCAAGATGAAAAAGAATATCAGCTGTCATTACACTACTCAGGATAACAAACACAAGGGCGACCAAGTATCATGATTCACAGCATGTAGTGCTCACCAGCTGGGCTTGGAAAGAAATTTCCTTCCGTATTATTGTATGGTACAGTTGGCACATTACATGAGGGCTCTGAAGGCTTTCTTTGAGCATCTGTTGTGGTGCTGCCCGTGCCCCGAGAGTGAACAGGGAACCTGGTGGACCATACATATGTGTTGTGGGAGGGCAATTCCTGTGTCCCTAACTGTACCTAGCTTAAGCAACAGAAAACAGGAAAATGGCAAATGGCATTTTTAGAAACTTTCATATATTTACAAATATTAATATTCTGCACTTCTGTAGCACCTTGTATCCCAGGGTCTGAAAGTGCTTCACAAACACTAACAAAGATGCAGTGTTGTTGTAGCCATGTCGGTCCCAGGATATTAGAGAGACAAGGTGAGTGAGGGAATATGTTTTATTGGACCAACTTCTGTTGGTCCGAGAGACAAGCTTTCGAGCCAGACAGAGCTCTTCTTCAGGTTATTTGGGACCTGAGGATGAGCTCCATGTAAGCTTGTCTCTCTCACCAACATAAGTTGGTCCAATAAAAGATATTCCCTCACCCACCTTGTCTCAAACACCCTGTGCAGCCATGTAGGTGAAATCCCCCTTCTACAGAAAAGGAAACTGAGGCACAAAGCTGTTACAGCCAAGATAGCAACAAATCAGTGGAAGAAACAGGAACAGAACCCAGCTCTCCTGACCCACACCCTGTGTTTTTTCTCTAGCTAGGTATTTTACGGTCCACAACACTAGCCTCTGAGCACGTCACAAAGATTCATGAATTCATGTTCACAACACCCCTGTAAAGTATTATAATCCCCATTTCACAAATGGGCACACAGAGGGGTTAAAGAGCCTGGTATTTTGTAGTGCTGAGTACCCACAGCTGCCTTGGACTTCTATAGGAGCTGCTGATGCTCAGCACCTGTGAAAATCAGGCACTAAGTTGGTTTCCTAAAATCACACAGTCTGTGACTGAGACATTGATTGCACCAAGAACTCCTGAGCCCCCCTCCTAGGCTTTATTCACAAGACCATCTTTCCTTTTCTTTAACTCCTAGATTGTGACTCCTCTCTCTTAATTGTGTGTTCCTCCAGAATGACAATCCCTTTCTTTTAGTGCTGTTCATTGCATCTTTCCTTTCCTTTGTCATCTACCCTTTTTTAGTCCCTCTCAAGCCCAACCCAGCACACAGCCCACCCTAGCAGTGATTGAACAGCACTCTATTTTCGATGTGTACCAGGCCAGCACGTTTATTTTTTCCCTGTCTTCCACGGTAGCTAGCAAACACACATCTACTGTACATAACGTCGGTGCCTGAGGCTCACGGGGACTCAGCTGTATGTTTGCGACTGCTGATCCATCTGTTGAACATGCCAGTGGCCTCACATTGAATGATTTGGGAGGGAGAATCCATTAAAGAGAGAAAGTCATTCTGCAATGAAGATCAGCATGTTTGGTTTTTTTTCTCCATGCTGCTTGTCTTTCATCTTATTCCCTTCTATAATTTAAGGTGAGTGGCTGATGAGAGGAATCTTGCTGGTGTTATTTATACCCACTCCCAGCTCTCTTCTCAAGGCTGTGTTTAAACAGCAACAAAGAAACACACTGCTTTGTGACCCTGTAGTGAATAGGAATAAGGTGGTATCCCTTTAACTCATTTATGAGCTCTCTAGTGGTGCTCACCATGTTCTGTGTTTTAGAAATTGCCAGAATCCTGTCATAGAGCAACAGTATGTGCAGAGCCAGGCCTTGTGTATTTGTGTAGAGTTAGCAAACAAGGTTATTTGGCACGCAGCTCTGCCCATATGGGTCCTTCATATTGCTGATTGTTGTGTAAAGAGTGAAAAAGACACAATACCCCATGGGCCTGTAACAAACATGGTGCTTTAAGGCTAAATGGAGCGCAGATGCACTAATATTTCAGGGATTCACTGTGGAATCTGAGCTGCTTCCAGACACAGGACCCATCATCCTGATTTTATATATCATGATTTATCCATCCCATGAATGAAAGCTCAGAAGCTCTATCTCCTTCTCTGGCAGTGCACTGAGAGACAGAGAGAAAACAAAAGGCCATCCCATCCAGATCGCCCCCTCCAGCAGCAAAACCAAAGGGAAGGAAACTCACGGACTGATCCTGCTCTCTGGAACTGTAGCGTCCTATTCAGCTATAGCACTTAAGCATGTGTGTCCCATTATTATTTGTTTTACAGTAGCTCTGAGGAGCCCCTTCCCCCCCCCCATCCTGGTCAGGGCCTCATTACACCACCCACTGTACAAACGCAGAACAAAAAGACGGTCCCTGCCCCACGTTACTTCCGTTGTACAAAGAATAGTCTTGCACTGGCACTGAGATGGCCCAGATGCTGAATGGGGCTTTTCCATCTCTAACACCCAATCCCACAGCAACTTCTGCTATTGAACCATTCACTGTTGTTCTGGTTGGGACAATTTCTCTCATCCTCATACCGCAGCTCCAGTATAAAGATCTACACACAAACTGCATTAGATTTAAACCATACTTTCATCCTTCTGTCCATGCCCCCCATTCCTCACTTCCCCACCATGGAAGGGGCTCTGCATCATCTCATTCCCCTTCTGCCATGTGCCAGGGCTCCATGTATCCCCCATATTCCCTTTCCCCCATATTACTGTCCCCCATTCCCGTCCCCATGCCATTGGCTCTGTGTGCATCCTCCCCTCCCCTTTCTGTCTGGGATAGGGCTGGGCAAACTATGAGCCATCAGACATTTTAATCTGGTCCTCGAGCTCCTGGCGAGGAGCTGGGTCGGGGGCTTGCCCCACTCCAGTGCTCCAGCCAGGGAGCGGGGTTGGGGACTTGCCCCTCTCTGCATGTGCCATGGCTCCATGCATCTCCCGGAAGCAGTGGCATGTTCCCCCCTCTGGCTCCTATGCATAGGGGCAGCCAGGAGGCTCTGCATGCAGCCCCCACCCCAGGCGCCGCCCCCACAGCTCCCATTGGCTGGGAACCCATGCACCAGCCCTGATCCCCCTCCCGTCCTCTGAACCCCTCGGTCCCAGCCCAGAACTCCCTCCTGCACCCCAAACCCCTCATCCCTAGCCCCACGCCAGAGCCTGCACCCCCAGCCGGAGCCCTCATCCCCCCCCAACCCCAATCCCCTGCCCCAGCCCGGAGCCCCCTCCCGCACCCTGAACTTCTCATTTCTGGCCCCACCCCAGAGCCCGCACCCCTCCCACACCCCAACCCCCAATTTTGTGAGCATTCATGGCCCGCCATACAGTTTCCATACCCAGATGTGGCCCTCAGCCATTAATATCTTCGGGATAATGATACCCCCCCTTTCAACTCTGCCCATTGTCCCAATACAGTTTTAAAATGTTGACACCCTGAATAATCTATCTCCCAGACCAGGGGTGGGCAAACTTTTTGGCCACCCCTGGTCTGGGAGATAGATTATTCAGGGTGTCAATATTTTAAAACTGTATTGGGACAATGGGCAGAGTTGAAAGGGGGGTATCATTATTCCGAAGATATTAATGGCTTTCATCCACCGGTTCTTTTATCTATAGACAATTGCAGAGGAGGTTGAAGCTGCTAGGTCTGCTAATCAGATGCCAGAGACTCTACATGTTCCCCATTTTTCCCCCTTCCATTTTTTCTGATTTTCACCAAAAATCAATAGGGTTCAGCCCACTGATGCCTAGAATGTTCCCTAGACTTTGGGAATTGATCAGAGGCAGTGTTCAAAAGTTATTGCGTAACAGATAGTCAGGCAGACAACCAGAGGAATGCACTGAGTTGATTGTAAGATCTCGCTTCACTAGACCAGTGGTTCCCAAAGTGGGGTTCGCGAACCCCTGGGGGTTCGCAGAACGTTACATGAGGTTCGCCAGAAAAAATTCACTAGTGGCACCCAGAGGACCCTGGGCATTGGAGGCAGCAGGTGGGACCCGGTTGCAGGGCAGACAGCCCGAGCCCCAGGAAGAGCGGGGCCGGGCAGTTGGGACTGGCAGCCCGAGCCCTGCCTGTCAGCAGGGGAGCTGGCAGCCTGAACCCCAGCACCCCACACGGGGCTGGCAGCCCGAGCCCCAGGGAGAGCGGGGCCGGGGAGTTGGGACTGGCAGCCCGAGCCCTGCCTCCATCAGCAGGTGAGCCGGCAGCCCGAACCCCAGCACTCCACGCAGGGCTGGCAGCCCGAGCCCCAGGGAGAGTGGGGCCGGGCAGTTGGGGCTGGCAGCCCAAGCCTTGCCTGCATCAGTGGGGGAGCTGGCAGTGGTTCCGGACTTCCAAGAGCTATGCAGAGCAAAGCAAGCGCATCCATCACACTGAGGAAATGTAAACTTAAATCCCGGGAAATATTCATTTTTAGGAGGGGGTTCATGAGATTTCACAATTTTGTGAAAGAGGTTCATGGGCTGTTAAAGTTTGGGAACCACTGCACTAGATCAATAGATGAAAAGTTCTGTAGAAGGGCACAGTGCTAGAACAAAGTGAAATGTTCACATGTGGTTCTGGCAGAAGCACCTGCCCTGCAGTCCTGGGCCCTGGTTCCTCTGCTGCATTATCTGTTTGATGCTGCAGGATATTGAGAACTCTGGTCCTGACCCGCCAAAGCACTTAAGCATGTGCTTAACTTTAAGCATGTGAGTAATCCCACTGAAGCCAACAGGAATTTTTCCATACAAAAACATTTTGAATAAAACATTTTTAGAAATTTTTCACAAAATACATGTCTCTTTTCTTGATCAGCTCTGGAGAGAGTATGTGTATTTGGGGTGGGAGAAAGTTTAGGGGGAAGCAGAGAGGGGGATGTACAGAACCTGCTAAATATCACAGAAAACCATGGAACTTCTCAGTCCCCATCATAAATTGTGGCTACACACATGCTCTGCCCTCCTTCCTCCGCAGCACAGACACATTCAAAAGCTTGTGACAGTGTCTGGAACTGAACACATGATTACAGCCTAACGCTGTTATATGCTTTGCTTACACACACACACACACACACACACATGACTGAAGACTTGTGGTAGCACCAGCTGCATTACAAAACAGCACACAACTATTTTCCAACACAACTGTCGGTAGCACGGTTCAAACAATCTCTCTCCTCCGCCTCTGGCCTCTTCCTACTGGGCTCGATTTTGCCCTTGATTTTTGACCTACAATAACTTATACTCTGTGTATGTGATTAGATAGACGGATATAACACGGGTGCCCGATATAAGACCCAGTACAAGTGCAAACCCAGGAGTGGATATTTTAAAGATGAACAGTGATATGCATCAACATACTTGGGAGACTATTTTGAACCTGTTGCCACTCTCCCTGCTTTTCACTCATGTTTAATACCAACCAAGCAGATAAGAGGTGGTTTCTTGTGTTCTGATGCATCTGTCCAATCTTTTGGGGGATTTTTTTTTTTTATTGTGGCCTGCAATGCTATTCCCTTTCGCTCCTCCTCACCATGAAAAGACACCTAAAGGAATGTTAAGGTGGCCCACTCTGAAGATGACCTATCATGGGCTTTAAGACAACAGAGTGGAATTCCAGGCCAAGTGCCGCATCTGCTACACTGGTTACTGTGTGTCAGCCATTATGGGTAACTTACGAAGGCTACAACAGATAAAAAGTGAACAGTGTCACTGAGAGAGGCCTCTGCAAAGCATTTTCGTGAAGCAAAGCAGAGAAATCAGGGGACTGCTCCAGACTTCTGCAGCATCAGGAAGAGACAAGGAGACTACAGTCTCAGACAATAATAAAGTAATCAGTACCATCTTTTTTTTAAATGAACTCATAGGAGCAGGTTTTCTCCCCACTGCCCCTCCCTTTCCTGCTTTCCCATAGCTCATCTTTCACTTTGTCATGCAATTCCCTGTTGGCCAGATGCAGTCTGCTTCGTTCCCTTTTTCCATTACACACTCGACTGAGCTGAGGACGAAAGGACCCCTGGATTCCAGCAAGAAGGTAATTAATTGACTTTCTGCTCTCGTTGCTATGCGGCAAAGGTGGAAGCCACAGCGGCTACAGTTCATTTTCAATCCAGGAAGATCAGCCGTGAATGGCATCATTATAGAGATGATCATCTGCCTACTCTAATGACAGTGACTCAGGCACTGGGCAGTCTCTGGGAGAGGAGAAAGCTGTATAAAGAGACCTGGGATCTTGGGTAAAACACACACCTTTAACCTGTCAGCCAGGTATTAGCATGTGTATTAGCATTTTCCTGGCCATTTTCTCTCCATTTCCTGTTTGATTCTCTTCAAAGCACAGCCTGAGCAAAGTTCCCAGCTGCAAAGCCACCAACCACTCACTGACCTGCATTTCCCCCAAAGGTGAACTCACCAAAACAAGAACCAGCTTCCTGTAAAATAAATGGCTGCTCCTGCATCAAACACAGCTCACAGGATTGCATTCACCTGTTCCACTCATTAGAATTCAGCATATTCCAATTTTCTGGTAAACATTCATCATCTCAGAATTATTTACGCACATTACGTTTGTATGGGATGGTTTTGTACTAGACTGGTCTGGTCTTTGTAATTTAAGGTTGGGATTTTCAAAGGTGCCCAAGGAAATTAGGTGCCCAACTTAATACCATTCCCTTTAAAGTACATGCATGCTCATGGTAAATTTGCTAATGTGACTAACTAATAAATTCCAGTAAAACATGCTTGGAGGGAATTTCTCAGCTCAGAATAATAATAATAGTAATTTATTGTAGCAGCAGTAATGGGACTACCCACATGAAATGAAGTTACACACATGTCTAAGTGTTTGCAGGATCACATCTTGTGTCAATTGCAGAGCCAGGAACAGAAGCCAGTAGACATACCCATGCTAGCTCTGATTGAGCTAGCTCACTAAAAATAGAAGTGTGGCAGTGGGAACATGAGAAATGGGATGGGTTAGGGGCCCTGAGCATGCACATAGGATCTCAGATAGTACACAGGACATAGGATAGTACACAGGACAGCTAGCCCCTCCCACAATGTGTGCTGCTATGACTGTACTTCTATTTTTAGCATCAAAGCTAGAGTGGGTATGTCTGCTTGAGCTGCAGATTACCCCCTCCAGCTCCAATGTAGACATACCTAAGAGTACGTCTACACTGCACCCCACTGGTGGTGATGTGTAGGGTATGTGTAGCTACATACCTCAGTGAAAAGCAAGCTGCATCCACACAGCGGTGTGTAGCTCTGAAAAGGGGAGAGGCAGCAAGGAAAGGCTCTGGCAGCATAGCAGTGTGGACGCTGGGCACTCGTTGGGCACGTGGAGAACTATGCAGGGTACATACCTTCAGGGTTCTTTACTCATCTAAGCAGTGCCTCACTGTCTACACTGCTATTTATACCCGAGCGAGGGCGCAGTGTACATACTCCGTTCACCTCCGGGAGGAATGTGCAGTGCAGATATACCATAAAGAGAGGGGAGCTACTCTCAGGCAACTCTTCTCAGCTTTGGAACCTACCCATCCCCTCAGTCTGAAAGAGCCCAAACCTATCAACCTTCAGGGCCTATCCCTTTACCCAGGCTTTTGGGGATAGAGGGTCACAATCAGGAGTGGTAGCTGTCAGAAGGCATATTAGTTGGGTTTTGATTTAACCTTTAGTTCAGGGGTTCTCAAACTGGGGGTCGGGACCCCTCAGGGGGTCGCAAGGTCATAACATGGGGGGTCACAAGCTGTCAACCTCCACCCCAAACCCCGCTTTGCATCCAGCATTTATAATAGTCTTAAATATATTTAAAAAGGTGTTTAATTTATTAGGGGGGTCGCACTCAGAGGCTTGCCATGTGAAAGGGGTTGCCAGTAAAAAAGTTTGAGACCCACTGCCTTAGCTAGTTATTTTTCTGGTCTCAGGTTGAGGCCTAGCTGCCAGCTTCATCTTTTCATGGGATTTTGGTTTTTTACTTATGACAAAAACACCCAGGGTCAGATTAGTGAAGTGTTTAGGTACCTAATGATACAGCTATGCATCAATTAGGATTTTCAAAAGCATGTAGGCTCCTAACTCCTATTGGTTGCTTTGGATAATCCCACTAGATGCTTATCTGTACCTTTAAGTCCCTACATACCTTTAAAAATCTGGTCTCTGGGGCCCAGGATAGGGCCTTTTCTGTGTATTAGAAACCAATATAGATAAATACTAGTCTTTAACAAAGGTAGCCTCTCAGCTCCCCAGCCCAAGGAAAGATACATATTCTGACAGAGGATGATGAAACATATGAAAATAAGAGATAATAGTGCAACGGTTCCATAGTAAATGTAATCTAGTACTTAAAATAAAACTATTATATACCTTTTCATGGGCTATGTTCCTAATTCAAAGACTGGGCAGATGGTAGTATAGACCCTATGAGGAAACGTGCTTGATTTACAAAGCATTCACATCCTTCACTATCAGAGTAATAACATTTGATAGTATTCACCACTAGTATTTCTCTGCCCATAGCCTGCTGCAGTTCAGTACACCATTTTGGGAGGGTATCAAAAGAGAAAAAGGTTCTCAGATGCTTCCCACAGTCACGCTCCAGCAGCCACCCCTCTTCAGATGCACCCAAAACTTTTGCAACAGTCCCCACGGTGCTTCAGAGGAGCTGCAGTGGGAATCAGTGCAGTAGTTTATGAGGCATTTAGGTGATGTCTACACTACGTACCATACAGGAGCACAGCTGTGCTGCTCCAGCCACCATGCCGCTGTAAGGTACGCAGCAAAGCCGCTCTTTGCCGGCAGGAGAGAGCTATCCTGCCGGCAAAATAAAGCCACCCTCAACGAGGGGCGGTAGGTTTGTCAGCGGGTGAGTGTCTCCTGCCCACAAAGTGCTGTCCACACTGGCGCCTTTTGTCGTTAAAACGTTTGTCCGTCAGGGATGTGTTTTTTCTCACCCCTAACCGCCAAAAATTTTACCGACAAAAGTGCAGTGTAGACACAGCCTTAATATATTTGAGAAAGATCCATTTGTGAGAAGCTTAGAAAACCCAAACCTGAAATCTCCTGTTCTCAAGACAGGCAACTGTAGACTTACACCTACCCGAAGGGATAAGGTTAACCTCTTCCCCACCAGCCACTGCACAGGCACTGTACACGCCATCACATACTTTTAAGCTCATGCTGCCATTTAAACATTTTATTAACTGACAATTAATCATGCTTAAACTCTGGATTTACAGGGAAAAGAGATTAGATAATTAAGAACTGCAAAGTGGATGATGACAGGTACTATCAGCTCGGCATACACTGCCATACCACAAAGCTTCTCCCCTTCGCCCACCTACTCTGCACTGTGCAGGAGGCGCCGTGTCTGAAGCTCACACGAGCATGGGTATCTTCTCACCCACAAAGCAGGCTCCAAGAGGAAGTTGGCATATCCGAGCGGGGGAAAGGTTGCCTTTGTTTGGACAGATGTTACTCTAAAAATCCAAGGGTGTTATTTAGCCACATTCATCCACATAATGGCTTTTCACCGCACTGGAGTTTGGGGAATTCATTATAGTCCCCCTGAGCAATCAGTTGTTCCTCTAAAACCCTGCTTCACTTTTAATGATTTCTCACTTCCCTGCAGTATAAAGCATCAAGCCCCATAAGGGCCTAATGTACTATTTGCCTGAGAAGGTCAGTAGCAGAATAAATATTTGCCCCTCCTGCATCTCATTCAGGGCTTTATAAAAATTAAAGTTTTATTCCATAATCAAAATCAGTCTTTTTCTTTCAGGGTTTGGGGGGTTTTTTTTGTTTATTTGTTTTTATTCCTGTTACTATTGGACAGTTTCCTTTGATTTCTAATTGTGCACCGTGCCAAAGCCTTGCTGTTTGTATAGGGATGTATCGGTGAATGTTACGCCTTGCTCTAAATTATGCCCTAGTGGCGGCACAGCGAGGTTTTATTTTAGCTCACCATTCATAGCGGTCACTACCAGTGAAAGAATTTGGTCCCACCTGCACATTTCATGGGTTGAAATGGGAGCAAAGATTGAGCAGGAACCAGTATTTCTCCAGCTGCTCGCCAAGGTGCAGAAGGCAGAGCGATCTGTTTAGAGAGAATGAATTCTTAGGTACCAAGATGATAGGTGCCTTAGAGTGATAGATGCTACCCCATTTGTGACCTGACTGGAAATTAGAGATGTCTTGGATACCTTCCCACAAAGACTCAGCTCCTTCCGAACAGAGGGCCAGATTGTGTCCTCTAGATTGACAGCCAGAGAGGGTTTTCCGCATGCAGATATGCACTATTCTGCATGGAGGTGTTGCTCGTTCACTGCCACTACACTGTTCCCCCTACCAGAATCTGGGGATCTGGAGTCTGTATTGGGGGCAGGGACAGAGTAGGGGAATAGGGGAGTAGGGGAGAAGAATGGGTAGGGTAGGAATGGGGTAAATGCCCATTGTCCATCCCCTCTCCCACTCCCTGGAAATTACTCAGGAACAATAATACAACCTGGGGAAGTGGTGGTGGGGAGGTTGTATTCCAGTTCCACAGCCAGGGGCTGTATTATCTTTGCTGCAGAGTGCCCGCCAGGTTCTGCAGCCAGCAGGGAATCTCTAGAAACATGATGGCTAGGTAACCAGAGGGGCTCTTCCAGAGAACTGATGGCCCTGGCTTCACACAGATCCCTGGGGAACTGCCAGGTTTCAGAGCAAGCCCCACAGCCTTTCCCATGGAGAAGGGAAAATCACCAATGTACAGTTCCCTCACATCCCCCTTCTGCAGGTTGAGCTGAGCCATGGGGCCTTCCATATTTGCCCATCTGTAGGGAACCCTTACTCTTAGATTATTCCTAGAAGTATCCAGAAGCAGCTGGTCCAGAGCATCAGGGATTGGATTGATCCAGTACATGACAAGTCACCATACCAGCACTTCTGGGGTGGTCCAAACAATCACTGTCAGCATGCAAGCTGTCATCGTTTAAAATAATTACACCTCTGGTCCTCCTGTCTGGAAAGATCTCGTTCTGCCATGAGTCAAATGCTGATGCTGCAGCCTGAGTGTGGCAACAGTCTTATGAGCTGGGTAAAACCTTGTTATAGGTTGAATTAAAACCTGGTTGAAAGTGATGCATGAATATGCTCTTAATTTAAGATAGCTGGGAGAGACAGTTAAGGGGCCTCACCTAAAACAAAGGCTAATAGAATCTGCCCAGAAATGAGCACCATGTGGATGGAGGTATTGTTCTGACCAGGTGTGTGTGTGAGTGTGTGTCTGTGGGTGTGGCAAAGGCTAGCTGTGGGGTGGGGGAAGACAGAACAGAGAAAGAAAGAAAAAAGCAAGAAAGCCAAGCAGCAGCTGGTAAGCATGATGTGACCCTGGAAAAAGGCAAAGAGAGAGCTTTTGGGTCTGATTGATCACTTGATGATTACCTGTTTTGTTCATTCCCTCTGAAGCACCTGGCATTGGCCACTGTTGGAAGACAGAATACTGAGCTAGAAGGACTTTTGGTCTGACCCAGTCTGGCCGTTCTTACGTTCTTATGGTGTTTGCTAAAGCGATTTGGGGCTTGAAGCCAAGAAACTGCTCCTTTTGTTCTCGGTTTCTCCTGAGTTCAGAGAAGCAGAACTTGGCATATTGCTTGTAAATAAATAAGTTTGCAGAGTTAGATAAGAAGAGATGCAGCAGAAGAAATGGGCACAGCCTCAGGGAAAGTAACAATATTGTGTGGGATTTGCCCACCCACTTTCAGATGACCCCAGCCTCCAGAAAGACTGGCTAATGGACTAGTGGTTGTATTCTTCTTTATGTTAAATGCCCTAGAACAAATGTATCCATGGCATTACCTCAGTGGTTAATTTGATCTGTTTTTCTTACAGTCCTGGATTCTTTCAGATGTCTTTTTCACCCGGGAGCCCCAGGAAGCTGTTTGGGTGAATATCGGAATTGCAGCCATCTTTTAACATCCATAAATATTTACTCCAAGTGCCTTCTCTTTGATTAGCAAACTGAATTGCAGCAGCCCAGCAGCAGCAAAAGTCAGCTATGAATTGCGCTTTCCAAACCTGTTGGCCTGCGTAGCTCTTAAAGCGACCAGCACAGGACATTTTGTTCCGAAGCTGATACAATGTGCGGTTATTGTTGTGACCGACTGCCAAACGCACAGTGTACACAGACCAGGGGTCTGTGATGATGTAGATTGCAGGTCAGGAGCAGCTGAGAGCAATGGGGAATTATTTTCTCATCTTATCTCCTTGCTTTGTCCAATTCATGCCATCATTTCAGTTTGCTCCCGGCTTGGCAGGTCCCAGAAGGATACATCGCTGTCAGAGTCACTCACCAGATAAAGGGTCCATCAAACAAATACATTTGTGTGGTTTCTTTTCCCCTCTGCTCTGCACCGGCAAAACCATTACTCTGTGTCATGTGCATCTAACAAGATTTGAGAGGAAACAAATCCAAATAAATGAAGTTTCGGAATGTATATTGGTAGTTGGAGCTGTAGTATTCCCCGGATAAAGAATCGTAGACTTCCCACTGCACCTGGCTTCTATCGCAGTGCACAGGATTATGCTGAAACACATGATGGCATTCAGCAAGAAGCAGTGTAGTAATGATAGTCACCAAGGGTGAAATCTGGCCCTGCACAGAGGACTTGCCCATGTCCTATAGACCACCCATGTCCTAGATAAATCCAGTTTTGAGGACATGAGACTGAAGAGCTGCATAGGCCTTTTGCTGACTCTCTGTATATCCAAAACGAAGTGTCCATTTTTCTGTTTTAGGAAGGCACGTGTGAACATTATGAACAAGATTCTGCCACCCTTACAAGGAGGAGGAGAGGTCTTCTTTATGGAGTGAGCTTAGCCTTTTGGGGCAGATCCTCAGCTGGTGGAAGTCATGGAGCTATGGCAATTGATACCAGCTAAGGATCTGCCCCCTTTAATTCTAAGGCAAAGTCTACACTACAAGTGAGGGGTGTGATTCCCAGCTCACATACACATGCCTGCACTAGCTCAATTAGAGACAGCGTGAGGATAAATAGCAGTGTAGCGGTGATAGCATGGGAAGTGGCAGCAGTGGCACAGTTCAGCCGTGCTGAGTACAAATCCGCCTGACCCCTGTGGGTAAGAACTCAGCACGGCTGAGACATGCCATCACTGCTACTGCAGCTACGCTCTCATTTATACTCAAGCTAGCTCTCATCAAGCTAGTGCAAGTATGTGTACATGGGCTGGGAATCACATCCCCAGCTTGTAGTGTAGACAGAGCCTAAGAGCCACAACTAGATGTTGTGCATATAGCTACAAACTATTCAGGAATGAAAAGGGTTAAAGAAATAATTGCCCTAGGTCAGCTAGAAAGAGAACTATTCTAGCAAAGCAGCTCCATCAGGTTCTAGTAAAGGTTACTGCAGGGCACACACGAACACACACACACCCTCTCTCAATACAGCTTTGTTTTCGTTGGGTTGGATATTTTCACTGGGATCTTCCCTAGCTAATAGATACCTTAAGTATCAAAGACAACCTCTGTGACTTCAGGCAGGAGCCTTGGACTTTTCCTGTCCTGTCACAAAAAGAGCCTGGGATGTAACTTGGCCATATTCTAGAAAATTAAAGGTTTGACATACACTTCAACTAAATGTATGTTTAAATGTCAAACAAATCGTACCTAAAAGGGGTTGGGGAGAAGCTATCAGAGAATATGTAGAACAGCTTTATGGGCCTGGTTCTTCTTCTGTTCAAGACAATGGCAAAACTCCCATTTGCTCCAGGTGAGGCAGAACCAAGCCCTCAAGAAGGTGAAACCAGGAGAGGAACAGCTCTGGTGAAATAAGGCGTGTTTGGGACCTCTAACAGTAGAAAGCAGGGAGCATGGAGACATTCTCTGAACAGGGAACCAGAAGTCAGGCATCACTCACTGTGCAAGCTTGGGCAAAAAAGCACAATCTCTCTGTGCCTCAATTCACCAGTCTGTAAAATAGGGATAATAATAACCACAATCACTAGGGGGTTGTGAGGCCTAATGCATTACACTTTGAAAAACTCCTTGATGTCTTTGTTTTTAAGAGTCACTGTATCTTAAGTATTTCTTCACGTGGAGCCTGATCCAACTCCACTGAAACCAGTGGGAGAATGTCCATTGACTGCCGTAGAAGCTGCATCAAGCTCATCACGAGGGTCAGCCCTCATATCTGCTTCAAACGAGCACACTCTGAATTTTTAAAACCTCTGGCTTATTTTCTGTCTTGCTAATGTTTTCAATTATGTGGAGCCCAATTCAATATCCCTACCTGATTGGGAGGCAGCAGGAGTTGGCTTTTCATGTTCTGTGACCTAGAGCTGACTCCATTTGCTGCCTATCTGACTAACTAGTGAAGCAGAAAATGCACACAATACAGCACAATTAATGACAGGACTGAAAAACATACCAGATCCCAGCGGAGAGGAGGAAATTAGGCTCTTGCACAAGGATGGAATTTGTTGTTGGTGGTTTTTAAATGTTCACAATTTTAAGTTTTCTTTTAGAGAAGGATCGAGATTTATTATTTTCCTAAAATTGGCTTAATTTTTTTAAATTGCACAGTATAACATTAAAATTCACACCAGCTGTGTGATTCCTAGGGTGCCAGGAAGGGAAAATAGTTTCTGTGGCATTAAGCAATCTGTCTGTCTTGGCAAATATTGGCATAATGATTAAAGTCACGGCAAAGAAATAGTATGTAGAACTCTTTAAAAGAATTCATAAATGATGCGTATTACAAATATAATCAATACACTAACCATCTAACCATTAGACAGGATTTTGGGGGCACATTTTTAAAGAAATCTCAACAACGCCTCTAATTTCTGCAATTTTGCACCCAAAATAAATTGTAGATGTGAAATTGTCAGTAATTAATAGCAGGTGCTAATGGCTGAATTTATATACCAAATTACCTATGTCCCCATCCATTGTAGTAGGATGTCTATATGCTATCATTGGAACTCACAGCTAATCATGACTGAAGTTTTACATCTACAGGTAATTGCAGGCACAACATGGAAGGCCATATTAAAAATAAATTGTGACTGTTAACATGCTATTTTAAAATATGCAATATGTTTATTGTAGCACATGCCCCTAATCCATGGCAAACCTGGCACTGTTTGTATTGTGAGTTACATAGGTGCATGAAAACCCTTAGCCAGCTACTTCAAGCAGGCTTAGCCAATAGTGGAGTCTCCCAGCTCCAATGTATGTGTGACTTGCATATTTGCTGAGACTCAGACACATCTTGGTCTACAGGGAAACAATTCTAGCCGGGGAGCCAAAGGGAAGCTTCCTGCTGGTTGAGCTGCTAAGCGTTCGGCCGAGCTTATTTTAGCTGTAAGTCATTCTTGTATGCCACACACATCCAGATACTGTGAACGAATCAGTGTGAGAAGCCTGAGTTACACTGTATGCTCGTGTTCTTATAATGTTGTGAATGGCACTAAAAAGCATCAAAATGTGGGATAATAGCCTGAAGGAACAGGTGTACCAGAGAGATATCTCAGAGTCATCAGCATTAATACAGCACTGCTTTATTGTGTCCCCATTCTATTCATCTCAGTTTGCCATGTGTATTTTGTGAGGGACAGATTTTCCTTCCATTGACATCAATGGGGCACTGGCCGTGGCCAATTACAATTAAAAAAATCTTTTCCCTTCCATATTAAATAAAAGGACCACATCCTCTCCTGCATCTTGGAAAACTCAGATCTCAGAGCTGATGAGTGCAGGGGACTGGTCTAGATGACCTCTCAAGGTCCCTTCCAGTCCTATGATTCTATGATCTCCTGAATGAGGATTGCCCCAATGTAGGGGAGACCCTGGATGTCCCTCCCCCCTCCCCCACACCCAGGATCACTCAGCCGGATGGGGGTTGTCGGGGGAGGGGGGTCATGGCTGGAGCTTGCTGAGTTCTGGCAATCCAGAGCTGGCAGGTGGCCCCTTTGAGGCACTAGTGAGTCATCACAAGTTACAGCAGTCCCCTATGGATACCAGAATGGGGGACCAGTCTAAAACAGTCCAAGCAAGAATGAGTTGAGGCTATCTCCTTAGTGCTTTATCCTTGCCACCCAACAGATACTGGGTGCAGCAGAGAATCTGGCAGCAGTAGGCTCAGGAATGCCCGTTCTAATTACACTTTGTTTTCACAGTTTAAGAATGGTGAGAAAGGCTTTGCACCATGTGAACTATCATGCTGCTTTTCTGAGCAAGAGTAGATGCAGTGCTAAGTACATGTCAAGTCTCCCTTTAAAAATACTGCCAAATGACATTTACAAATTCACACTGTGAAGGAAGTGATATATTGAGTTTGTTCTTAGGCCTATGAAAGATTTCCAGTGGATTATGAAATAGCTCAGCCAGTGATTGACTCATCAGTTATCCAGAAAACCAGGGATCTGTTCATAAGACCCATGACATTTAAATTGCATCTAATAATACCAAAGCTTTTTAAAAAAATCCTCTCCATTATTATGGTTTATATATAGATAAATTCATATACAGTGTGAGGATTATAACAGGTTTGCTCAGCCTCCTTAAGAATGCATACATTAATCCACTGCCTACAAGTCTCTAGTACACTCACAAAATATATTTAAAATATGGAGGAGGGAGTGTGGTCTAGCAGTTAGAGCAAGGCACTCAGCGTCCGGAACCCTGTGTTTAGTCTCACTTCTACCACTAACTCAGCACGACTTTGGAAAAGCCCCATGAGTTTTTTGTGCCTTGTTTATCCATCTGCAAAATTATTATTTTCCATCTCACATGGGTATTTGGAGGCTCATCATACATGGAACTGGTAGCACCGCCTTCACTTAAGGTTGCCCAACACTTCCAATTTGAAGACGCTGTTTTAAGTTGCTTATAATACTGCCAAATTTTAACCAGTCAGCCTCAGGCTGAATTTTCTTGGCGGGGGTGGGGGGGTGTGGTAAACTGGTACAGGCTGGGCAAGGAAACTGGTACTGGGAACCAGGGATGGAGACAGGAAGACTGATATTGGATGAAGAATGAGGAGTACTTGTGGCACCTTAGAGACTAACAAATTTATTTGAGCATAAGCTTTTGTGGACGTCTCTTAAGTGCCACAAGTACTCCTCATTCTTCTTGCTGATACAGACTAACACGGCTACCACTCTGATATTGGATGAGGAGCCAGAAGAAGGGTGTGTCAGGTGCGGGTGGAGAGGAGACAGATAGTGACTGGGCAAAGAGAGTGGGAGCCAATGGGTGCAGGGATGGGATGAGGTGAGAGGAGACAGACTGGACGAGAACTGAGATTGGCCAAGCAGACCGACAAAGAGCTGGTGGGAAGATTTGGATAAGGAGGCCCGGCAAGAGAGACTGGGAGCAGGAGCCAAGGTGGGAGGAAGGTTGGGACTCAGATGTGGATCCCAGCAGGGCAGACTATGATTGGCTAGACAAAGAGACTAGGATTGGGATGATGAGTTTGAGGGGCATAGAATGTGATTGGCTAGGT
Source organism: Terrapene triunguis (assembly GCF_002925995.2). Lineage (NCBI taxonomy): Eukaryota > Metazoa > Chordata > Testudines > Emydidae > Terrapene > Terrapene triunguis. The sequence continues at coordinate 3,384,740 of NW_020664584.1, read as the reverse complement.
GAGAAGATTCGGATGGCGATATGGAACTGGGGGGGGGGCGGGGAAGAGACAGGACATAGGCAGGCTGGAGGGGACAACAACGGAAGGGTCACCAACAGGTGCACAATACCCTCCAAAACCTGGAATGAACCCAAGATTCCTAAGTCTCACCATTTCTCTGCTGTCAGATGTCAAACTCACTCTCCCCCTCTAGTGCTGGTCCGCATAAAGGATGACTACCTACTCCTGCTCTCAATTACTCCATTAGCTCAAGTAGCAGAGGACTGTGCAGTGGTTCTTAACCCTGATGTTGAACTATGTGGGTGTCAATATGATGCCAGAGTTAGAAAATTCCAGAATTAAGGTTGCCTTTGTAACCTTAATTCAGTCTCTTTGTGTATATGCATTATGATACAGTCGATAATTACATGCTCACATGCTTCTTTTTCCACAGGACCCCAGCTCCATTCCACAAATCAGGTTTGTGTAGTGAAGGAGGCTGTTGTCCGTAGGTCCTGTCCCTCATTTATTGCAGAAGTCAGAAGGTGTGTAGTGAATAAGGCAGAGGTCTGTAGGGGAAAAAAGGAGTGGTTTCATGATTAAGGCAGTTGAATGTTGCCCAGGAGAAATGGATTCTATCCCTGCCTCTGTCACAGGTTCCTAGATGATGCTGGGCAAGCCATACACACCAACATTTTCGCAAGTGGCCATTAATTGTGTGTTCCTCCTTTTCTTGGTGCCTAACCTGACAATCTGGGGTCTGATTTATAGTAGTGCTGAGCACTCACAGCTGCAACTGAAGTCAATAGGAGCTGTGCTGTAAGCACATAAAGTGCTATATGATGAGAAAAATGAAAAATCAGGTGTCTCTCATTGGGCATCCCAAATTGGGTCCCTCGGTTCCCCATCTGTAAACCTCACTGGCTGTTGTGAAAAATAATCTTTGTGACTTACTCAGATATTATAGGGATGAGCACCATAAAAAGCACATGACGTGATGAACCATTCTGTCGTCTGGGCAGGCGTTGAAGGGTGTGCACTAACAAGGGCTGGGCCACACATTGAGCAGTGAGGGTAAAACAAAATATGGATTAGCTACTCATTGAATGAGGAACACTCATTCTGTGCACAGAATGAGGCGGGGTCTTGTGGGGAAAAGCAGGCTGTGAGCATGCTATTAGTAACTATCATAATACATAGGCATTTGGGTGCTGAATTAAGGGAGCATGGGCACCCTTAATTTTGGCATTTCCTAATTTTTGAGCACTTGTCTTTGCAACCTTGACATTCTTCCAATGTGTTTTGTGTGTCTAGTTTAATTAATGTTTGCAAAAGGATTTAAGACCTTCAGCTGAATGGTTATATTTATGCAGACTTCATTTTCCCTCCCATCAGAGAAATAGATAGCATGTCTGCCATTCAGCACCATGTATGCAGTGTTGTTGGAGCCGTGTTGGTCTCAGGATATGAGAGAGACAAGGGCAAAGTAATATCTTTCATTGGACCAATTTGTGCTGATGAAAGAGACAAGCTTTTGACCTCCACAGAGCTCTTTTTCAGGTCCTGAAGCTGAAAAGTTTGTCTCTTTCACTAACAGAAGTTTGTCCAATAAAAGATATCACCTCACCCACTTTGCATGCCCTGAGCTGTCCATGGTGCTGGATGAGACAAAGGATTAGAATGACAGGGCACTTTTCACTTTTAAAAATCATTTATACACACTAGTGTTCTAATAACCTCCTAAAAGATTATAAATACCATGCAATATTCAAAAACTATGAAATATTTGTTGCTAGATTTATTCATTTACTATTTCTATAGTATGAAAGATTTCAGAAAGACCTAACATCACAGCTCTCCCACAGTTCAGTGCTGTCCCTTGCATTTACTAGCTACATAACACGTTCTTCTCACTGCATCTTACTGAATAATGATGAAAAGCCTCAAGAGAGCTTTCAAATGGCTTCTAAATTGATGTTTAAAAGCTTTCTATTTTCCCAAACAGGCAAGGCTAATGATTTTTATTACTTGGAAGGTAAGCTATTTGAATAAAAAATGGATTTTTTATTACCATCAAGTCAGCTGATTTCCAGAATGCTGTTTTTACCTATTTGTGACTATCCTGGCAAAAATATTTGATTAAAAGGTTACTGTTATAATTTACTGTTGCATAGATTACTCCTGTGCAGGTAATTTGGTAAACAGGAAAAAATGCATTCAAGATGAAAGGGTAAGTGGGATAGGCCAGGTCAGAAATTCAACTATGGGCAAAAAATCCCTACATTTGGACACTCATATGGCTACTTGGGTGTATAAAGTGTCTGAATTTATCCTCAGAAACTACAGTGATGGATGCCAATGTAAGAAAATTGATTAGTTAACTAGGATAGATGGATAAATAGGATAGAAAGATTTTGTTCCCCTTAAAGTCAATGGGAAAACTCCTGCTTTCAGTGGGCAGTTTGGGGACTTTTCTGGGCATTTTCCTGCCTAGTTGATCTAGGCATGTGGATGTTGCATTAACATACCATTGAGATTCTGCTGCAAATGATTCTCTGTGAATACTCAAACCTAAGTGACCATAAAACCTACATCAGTCACAGTTCCTCACACCCTTTTAGTTCTCACCCCACATTTAGGACTGAGGTGGTCCCATTTCATTGTTACATAGAATATAAATAGAGGCTTTTCTTAGACATATGCAGGCATTACAATGTCATTTCTTCTCCCCTTGTGTCTGCCACCAGTGCCTAGTTGTGAATGGGGAGTGCACTGTGTAATCCATGCAATGCTCCCCATCCCCTGCACAGAAAGAGGAAGAGATAAGGCCAACTTGCTCTTTCTCTCCATGGAAATCACATAACCATTGCAGCCTGCCTGCCTGGCAGACTGCTTAGCCCCAGGCAGGTACAATACAGCAAGGGACCATCCTGCTATGTTCTCCCATCCTCCAGCCAAGAGAAATGTGTTGTCTCGCGTGATCCCTCCCACTAGTCTGGGGCGATGTGATAATCTACATTAGATAGTGGAGGGCTCCAGCAGTCAAGGGAGATCTACCCATCTCAAGAAGCAGAAGGAGCCTATTCTCGCCACCTCCAGCCACCCTCCCATAAGGGGAAAGTGAGGTAAGGAGAGGATTGATTAGGGAAGAGACGTGCATGGAATTAATGGATTCTGTAGGGTGGGGAAGAGTATGGAATTGATTGCATAGGGTATGGGGGCTGGAAAATGTGGAAGGGATGGAGTGGTGGGGTGCAGAGAGGGGCATGAAGAGTTTTTTACTGAAGGGAACAGCACACAGACAGATTGAAAAGGTGGTCCCTTGTTAAAGTATGGACAGTATGGCAGAAGACGGTGTAGAAGGGCCATGATAAATCAGGGCCTAGGAAGAATTCCAGCCATCTCTGCCAGAATTCCCTCAGTGACTCTGGGGAAGCACACATGAAGCAGGAGCAGCTACATTGCTGCCTCAGCGGGGCTGACTGGTGTGGAGGGATATTAGGGTGAGGGCCTACCCTTACTTTGTCCCGTCAGCCTGCTAACAGTGCTCTGGGCACAAGTCTAGCACAGTTTCCATGCCCCCTACCTGTTAGGGTTCACTCGTATGCAGCATAGGTGGGAAAGGCCTTCTGTGCCCTCCCCTTGTGCCCTCACTCACGGTGAACCCCAATCTGTACTTAAGAATACATCAAACATGCACAGGTGATGCTGATCCTAATGCTGGCTAAATGGAAGGCAGATGAAAGACACATTTACTGCTTGATGGTTTGGGAAACCAGATGATCCCTCCACTCAGCATTTCAGGTGTGCTTTGTTCCTTTAAGTAGATTCCTTTGCATAGGCAGTGCCTCTTAGTTCCTGCTGGAACACATTCTGCTGCATTTCGCCAGCTTTCTTTCATAATGTAGAGGAACAACAAAACAAAACATAAAGCTGCTTGAGGAAAACCAAAAATAGAAGGCTCAGCAGTGAGATTTACTGCTTGGCTAATAATAAACCTCCCTTCCCAATGACCCGAGTGAAGAAAGCAAGGGTTGAGTGGCTTTATCTTTATTCAGCGCCTTGGTCCTTCTGGGACACTTGAACGTGATTGCATCATTTTCAGTGTCAGGCTTGATAACACACTGATTGTGTTCCCTCTTTTTTTCAATGGCAGCAAACTCCCCTGGTAGCTTGGTCTGTTAATCTAAACTGACTGGCTCACTGCATTAGCCCATGCAACTCCCTTTGGCTTCCTGCTGTAGCACATTAACACAACAAATTAACATTGTAATTGCCTTTTAACTATTTATCAATCTGGAAAAAGAAGAGAGGAAAAAAAAGAAAGAAAAGACCACAGGCAGCAGCCTATCGGATAGCTCAAGACTGCAGCTGTCAATCTGCACCTCCATCTATTTCTATTTAAAGCCAACCATTAAGCTATGCTATTAAATAGCCAACTGCAGGGCATCGCAACTGCCCTACTAATGGACAATAAGAACATAGACTTAAACATATGCAGTGCACTCTGCTTACAGGACCTGATCCAAATCCCAATGAAGTCAATGGGAATTTTCCATTGACTCCAGTGGGCTTTGAATCAGGTCCATATACAGAGCAGTAGGACATATGCACTTACTTGATATTAACCATGCATTACATTATTACATACATTACCCATATTATAGGGCAAATTAAAACATGATGCCCAAAAGAACTGAGTCAATCAAGGATTTGATTTATTATGGTAAAATCATGGTGGCACAGAAGAACAATTCACTGCAGCTTTTAAAATGGTTCATCTGAAAAAATAGCCTTTTTATCAAAATAAATCTGCATTGCATCTGCCAGCCACTTCTCCAGAGCTATTATATGGCTAATAGCAGCATTATCTATACCACTCCTTGGCCTCCATTTAATCACTATGCAGCTAGCCAAATTTGATACATGTACAGTCTAAAGAAGGCTTGGCTTGAGTCTGCCTGTAAACTATTTGCTCAAACAGATAATGCAATTAAACACTATGAACATAAATGAAATGGGCTATATTTCTGGAAGCCTTGCTCAAAAGCATTCATGTATGGCTCTGTTCCTTAGAATGTGCTAGCAGCCTTATTTGTCTAGTCTACTTTTAGATATCAAAACATTTATACGTTATAATGCACCCATCACTATAGTATCTACATGGCAATTCTTTGTGAGGCTGGTAGAAATGCAGTAGTTGATGGAGTCACAGCTATCTCTCTCTTCTCCTTCACCCAGCATATTTATGAATAGGGAAGATGTAATGGTATCTTCAACACTTTTGTTCATGATGTGAATTCTTCCATGGACCTCACTACAGCTGCACAGAGAGAATGAAGTGAACTCTAGCCTTCCTGTGCTTCAGCCCACTTCAACCTGTTCTTTCTTAAGCCAGAAATCTTACACAGCACTTTAACCTCTAGCAATTGAGCTCCAGGAACAGGATCAGCAGGTTCCAAATGGTATCAATAAAAGAGGGAGGAATGGCATAGGTCAGCCAGGTTTCACCTGCATGTTCTCAGAGAAAGGAGTTCTGGGATTTTGTCATGATACACAGACAGAAGGAGGGCAGAACTTGGAGCTGAACCCAAAGGGGCCACAAAGAGCTTTTTTCCTGAGTTTGGAGCGTGTTTTTAGTATGATTTTGTTTGGGAGATAGTTGCTGCCCTTCTGTAATGTCACTGACCAGAAACATTGAACGTTACGTTTTCTTTTTTGTTCAGATACACCAATTAATTATCAGCCTGATGCAAGACATACAGACCACATTCTACCCCACATGTATTCTTAGTGAAATTAGGATTATGACAAGCCAGCAAGGTAGATACTGTTGTCTGTTGCCCTCCTTTAGAGATAAGGAAATGGAGCTACAGAGTAGTTAAAGGCCAGATATTTAAACAAACTATTTTACATTCATAATTTGCAAGTGCAAATAAGCCCTGGCTTATTTTTGTGCCCCTAATTAAGTATATCAGCAACTGACACTTAAATGCCTGATTTGCAGGTACATCTGGGTGCTTAAAATCAAAATGATTTAAATTCAGTTGCAAATAATGGCAAGTATCAAATCTCACCTCTATTAGTGTGCACTAAATTACAGGGGCAAGAAGAGAGACTTGGTTCAGCCAGGCTGAATAGAAGGCCCTATGTTACTAGTCCATGGTCCCTGAGAACACAATATGGCCCAACAGCTTTAGTTTAGGACTGGGATTTATACAAGTATGGATGAAAATTATGTTTCCAGTTTTATCTTTTCTGCTTAGGACCAAAGAAAGGGGAGAGGGAAGGGGAAGTGACTGTTGATTGCCCAGCTCTTTGTAAAGAGGATGAGAAATCTGTCAGAGAAACATCACTCCTGCCTCAGGCCGGGAACAAACTACTGGGGCCTGCCTAGACCTGAGCCCTTTTAAATGCATCACCACATGCCCACTTTACGTAATGAGACATTTAAGCTGTCAGGTAAGTAACCTCTGGGATTCCCTAAGACTTTTCTAACAGGATGAGTCATCAGATGCTCTATGACAAATTCAGTTCCTCAGGTCCTTTGCTTCAGTACAATTAGTTTCTGCTTCTATCATCCTAAGCTTGTAATTGTGTCAGTTCCAGCTGCAACTGTATAACCAAAGAGACAAAACTGAGCCCTTTCTCTGGGTATCTAGTCACTACCTAGTCCACATTGCTCCTGATTAAAGTTTTCCCTCAACCTTTGGAGCAAGAAGGATATGATATAGGCATGCAATCATCAGGGGAAACACCATTTAAGAATATAAAAGCTCCTGTGCTGAGTCAAACTATGGTCCATCTAGCCCAGTATTCTGGGTCCAACAGTGGCGCATAAAAGAGCTTCAGTTACAGAACAGGGCAATTATGCAGCAATCCACCTATCTTCCACTCCCAGCTTTTGGCAGTCAAATGTTTAGGGTTGCCACAATCATAGGGTTCTATCCCTAGCCATCTTAGCTAATAGCCATTGGACCGCCTGTCCTCCATGAACTATTCAGTTCTTTTTTGAAACCAGTTACACTTTTGGCCATCACACCCACACCTGGCAATGAGTTCCACAGGTTAGTCATGCATTGGGTGATGAAGTAATTCCTCTTGTTTGTATTAAATCTGCTGCCTAGTAATTTCATTGGGTGGCCCTCTGGTTTTTATACTGAGGGACAGGGTAAATTAGTGCAGCCCTAATCTTTTTAGTCTCTTCTTGTACAGAAGCTGTTAATAGACTTTAACTCCAGCATTGCAAACTAGATGCTAAATCCAAGATGACGACACTGAAGGAAGATGGGATTTCACATGCAAAATTAGCACTGTGGCTATATCACAGACAGTACCAGAGTTCAGGAATTATTCTACCATAGGAACTCTACCATAGACCTAGTAACCTCCTGTCCGTCATTTTGCTCCACAGGCTCTGCATTGGCAGCGATGTTATCATAGGCTTGGGTGGACACTTGGCCCAAAGTTTCCAAATCATTTTTTATTTTGCAAGTGATATCCCAGATATTTCCTGATGCGTTTTAATACCAGCGGGACAAATACCAGGTAACCAGGTGAGTTTGTAACTAGAGGTTTACACCACAACACAGTAGAGCTACATGATGATTCAGTATCATGGTGGCAAGACACAAATATCAAAATGCCATGACACAAGGGCTTTGTTCCAGAGGAAGAGATGAGAAAGTGACAAACCCAGTCCAGATCATAACCAAATACACTGCTAGCTTTTGCACAAAGTCTAATTTGTGAGCTCACGTTGGATGCAATAATGCTAGACATAGCACTTGCTGGGGAAGCTGGCTGTAAGGCTTATTCTGAGGAATTTGTCTCTTTCATTCCACCCTCGCATTGTTCAAGACTTTCAAAAGTGACGAATGATTTTGGGTACCCAGCTTGCAATTCTATAAAGGGATTTTCAGAAGCTTGGATCCTCAGCACTTTCTGAAAAATCAGACTCCTTCATGGTGTCTCAAGTTGGACACTCAGAATTACTAGTCACACTTGAAATGCTTGGCAGAGGGGTCTAGAAGTTAATCCAATATTCCAGGTGTGGTCACACCAGAACCATCTAGGGAGGGATGAATGTCTGTGTGTCCTGGTACAGGGTGTAACAAATGCCATCAGTCTTCTCTGTCCCCTGCCATTTAAAGACAATTCAAAGCAGGGCTGGCTCTAGGTTTTTTGCCGCCCCAAGCAAAAAAAATTTTGGCTGCCCCCCACCCCAGCCCTGGGCTCCCACCCCCCAATGTCCTCCCCCACCCGCACCCCCTGCCGCCCCAGCCCTGCCCCCTCCAAACGTGACCTCCTCGTTCACCACAGCAATCCCCGTTTACACTTGCGGTGGGGATCAAACCGTTTCTCCTATTTTTATTTCACTTTAGTATAAGTCTCACCCCCCTGCAACCCCATCTTCAGTGCTCCAAATGCACATGGAAGGCATAGGGACTAACCCTCAAACCTTGTACCCAGAAAGGGATGGGGATCTAGTAAAGAGGGTTCATGCAGAGGAGCGGGTGGGGGGGTGTTTGGGGGCTCTACACTGGCAGAGAAGCGGGGTGTGATGTACTCGGGAAGGAGGGTGGAGGAGGAGGGGGTAAGGAGGGTTGCGGGAGAAGAGATGCAGGGGAAGGGGGAGGTGCGGGAGGAGAGGGCTGGGGGAGGGTACAAGGGGAGAGGTGCGGGGGAAGGGGTGCGACGAAGGAGTGATGGGGGGAGGTAAAAGTGAAGAGGCTGCGAGCTGGATGGGGGGTGCACGGGCTGAGAGGGGCAGGCACTGACAGCTGCTTCCCCAGCCCCGTGCAGGCAGAGCCGAGAGGACGGACACTGACCCCCAGGTGCCCGAGCCGCGGGGGTCCCCTGGCGGGGCAGTATCCCCCGCTGCCCCGCTCGGAGCCGGGCTCTGCCTCTCCCCGCCCCTGGCGCTGTGGGGGGCCCGGGGCAAGCAGCACGGGGCTGAGGCGGGGGAGGTGCACGGTGGGCTGGGTCCAGGGGCAGGAGGGGGCAGCTCCCTGGCAGCTAGGGCTGCCCAATCACTCGCCCCATCAGCGTGCGAGCCGGGATCTGCACCCCCTGCCCAGCCCGCCAGCGCCCTGCACAGCCCACTCAGGCGGAGAAACATCACATCACCCTGGGGAGACTCAGAGTAGCAGCGGTGGTGGCAGCAGGACCCCTCCTCCCTCCCTGCATCCCAGGCCCCACTTCCCTCCCTCCCCGGCTCCTCACACACTCTGGGAGCCCCTCTCCCCGCCGCAGCCCAGGCTCAGCTCCAGGGGATGATGCACTGGCTCTCCAGCAGCAGGGCTCTGGCATGGGCCGGCTCCCAGCTTTTTGCTGCCCCAAGCAAAAAAAAAAAAAAAAAAAAGAAAGGGACCGGAGTGCCGCCCCTTGGAAAGTGCCGCCCCAAGCACATGCTTGGAGCGCTGGTGCCTAGACCCGGCCCTGATTCAAAGCTAAGTTGGCAAATTAACATGTTCTAAATATGTTTTTCCTGTATTAAATGACAGTCCCCAGTAAAATAGATGACAGTCATTCTGTCCCCTGCATTTCTAACATTTCTCCAGGCTCCTTGTGCCTTCCTCCTTTTCCCCCCTCCTCGTTCCACCACTCACACATCTGATGAATAGGGTGGTATTTTGTACTCATTAAAATTTCATTTTATTTTTAAACAGACATGCTGCCATTTCAAAGGCTCCCTGATGAGAAGGGGATTTGCAGCCTGGGGAAGAAAGCGAAAAGGGCGGGGGCGGGAGGGGTTGGAGGCTGAGTTTGAAATGGGAGGCATTTAATGAAGTGATTGCAGAAGAAGCTGTCTGCAGGAGATGGGGTTGGCTTGTTGCCTGCTCTGCTGTCTGAAAAAAAGCAAAGCTAATAACCTCAATTACAGCCCAACCTCTCCCAGGGCAGATCATGACACCTTTGTTTATTTGAATCCTCAATATGAAGGCAAAAATTGTTTTTCTGTTGCATCAGCATATGTTGTACAGACAGCAATGAAGCAAACAGACCGCATTGGAGGAGACAGAAATGCTATCAACAAAGAATCATAATTGCTTCCAAAATGTGCCTTATATTCTGGCATCATTAATGGCTCCGTTGGGCTCCCAACTGTTTTAACTGAACAGCCTGAGGTCAATAGGACGCCTGGGACTTGTCCAGAAGTGATGCAGTCTTCTCTTATTTAGGGCTCAGTTCTGCATCCCTCACTCCCCTAGACTAGTGTTTGTATTTCTATTGACTTCAATGGGACTGGACACATTCAGAGGACAGGCATTTCACTTCTATGTGACTTGCTCAAGTGAATGATACTTGCATGAGTAATGGGTCTTTGGCTTTTCAAGCTTGTGGCCAGTTTGAAGCTATTCTGTAATAATTTATCAATACCCTACCTTGGCCTGGTTACTGGGATATTTACTGTCTGAATATACTAGTTTAGCTCCATATGAGGCTGCCAGAAAAAAACCCACACATCAGGAAGGAAGAAAATGGTTCAGGGTAGCCACCCCGCAGCAAGCACAGGACAGTTGTTCGGGGACAAGGCCTGAACTATTAGCTTTGATGTTTCTGCCTTCTCTCCAGCCAGTAGTTAGGACCAGGATAGGGCGAGGCCCATAAACACAGAAGAACAAGAAAACTCTGGGAGGACTGAAAGGGACCTATGTCAAGAGAGACACTAGTTGTTTGGCGGAACCAGACACAGGGCCCCACTAGGGTGTCTTTAGGCCTGCCTAGGTCACCAGTATGGGATGATAAGACTTTAGATAAGATAAATGTGTGTAGACTGTCTAGTGTTTTACAATCCTTTTCCCCCTCTAAACTGTGTTTGTTCCTACTGCTAAAATAAACATTACTTTTGTTTTAAAAAGGCTACCTGGTCACTGTCCACCATTGGTCACACACAGCCAACGGGAAGAACCACAGGTGCCCAAACTCAATCAAACATTACTGATCATAATGGTTGATACATAGGGTGCAGTAGCCCAGTGCCTGGTCTAAGTGGGAGAATTGTCCTATTCCACCAAGAGACAGATAAAGGCAACAGGCCTAAGACCTAAGGTGAGGGGGGTTCCCTTAGAGATACCAGAAAGGAGGAAGCAATGCAGCTGTCCTGTAACTCCGACAAAGCTGACATGAAGTACATTAGAAAAGTGGTCATGGTCACATGCCTTGCTGTAATGTATAAACCGCTGGGCTTCTCAAGTGCTGGGGAAGTCTAGCTGTAATTATTCAGTCACAAGCAAATACAAGAACATTGCTAACCGTTTGAAATTTAAACACCCTAGATAATCTGTTCTTCCCTAACCCTCCATGTTTTCCCTGTGCCCATCACACCAGAGCAGACATGCCATTACACATGGTTTTCACAATACTGCTCTGAGTTACATCTGTGTAAACTTCCGTAGGGGCAACCTTGCATGAATATAACTGAGGGCAGATTTTCATAATCACCAACAAAACAGGGGCAGCTATAGTAGATAGTGAGACCTAGTAACATAAGTGCCAGGAGTCAAGAGAAACACACATCCTATATGCACACATTCACATGAATATCGTCATTGGGCCAAAAATCTGGCCCATGTACACTTATGTAAAGTCTGAAGGAAATATTGAACTACTGCAGATTCACAGTGACAGAGTGTAGGGGACGGGAACACACACACACACACAGTGTTTCTCCCTTGTATCACTCAATAGAAATATAAAATGCAATCTATTGCTTGACATTCTGAATAATGTCAAAGTCCACACTGTTATGTAACAGGTTACCGGACTGTGTTAAATTACACTTACACAGATCAATCAAAACCTTTTGCTCCCTGCATGGCACAAGTGTGGTGAAGTTACTCTGTCGATACATTTCACAAATGAAAAACCCAGGACCTAATAAACAATCTAACAGTTCAAGTTAGATATCCTTGCCTCGGGCTAGGAATCAGAAATCTTTTCCTTGCAAAGGAAGCTTTGCGATTTAACCTTTGTCTGATTTCACACAATTGGCTTGTGGCAGAAACAATCAGAGGAAGGGTCATGAAAAAAGAGGAGGTTATTGCCTCTTTGGGCTTGTTTGTTTGTATTAGGTGCAAGACAGCTGAGTAGTCAACAAGGTATGAAAGGGCAAAGGGACAGATGCTTGGAACACCCAGTCCAAAAAAACCCAATCACAATGCAAAATCCCATCATGGGAAGATTTTGACCTGTCCCCTCTTCTGGAAAACTGATCTTCATTCATTGGGGGGTCTCATCAGCAACTTGCCAGGAGCCCTAGGGAAAAATATAATATCCACAAAATGGAGCAGATTGCAGCCTCCTTTTCTTCACTGTGGAATTGTAGCCTGCACAAACTACAGATGCCAGCATGCAGTACCTAGATCAAGACAGTGCATTGCATGCTGGAGCCTGTAATCTCGAGGGGCACCACCAGATCCAAAATCAAAATATTGGCCATATCTCTGGGGGAAGTGGCAGCTGTCCCCAGAGATTGTTTGCTCATTTTCTTTGCCCAGTGACCATGGCCCATGGGTTGATGTAACTGTGCATGCCCTTTTGTGCACACCCTGATTAGATGTGCACATCTAAATGAGAGCTTTGTGCACACAACCCCTGGCCTGTGCATGCCTAAGAGCACAAGCACTTAGCCATACGTTTCTTAGAAAATATGGGCCTGGTCATCCTTTCTGAGAATGCATCCTGGACTTGATGAAAGGCTGCTGGCATTCTCTGGCACTACTCTCAGCCCTTGCTAGTATCTTCCTCAGCTCTTAGATACCAACGTGCTAAGAACTGCAGATAGATTCATTAGATTTCTTTAGGCATAGCTGTGGGTCAAGCTACAAGTGGCAGCATACTGTTCAAAGGCTAGTGGACCAATCGTGCAAGCTACTAAATACTATAGTGCAAATTGTCCTTCTACTGCTGTCAGTGGGAGAGCTATCCTTAAAAAGAATTTTCCATTCCACCAACATACAGTAGCTGTATTATTACACTTTAATTAAAACATGGTAGCATTTAATTTAAGACAAGTTCAGCTGGTTATCAACCCAGAGAGGCAACGATCACTTTAAAATCTGTGCTTCAGTTTTCTGAGATGAGCAAAATTACGGCCATATATTAAGGAGCAAAGGAGCTCTATTTCCTTTGTTAGTGAGAACAGTTTTGCAAAAAAGGGAAAGAAAGAAGAAGGAACAGGCCTGTAGCATGGATGTTGTGGATGTTTCTCAGAGGCCTCTGGACTCCAAGCTGATTAGCAATTGACAATGACCTTTCTGTGTCCTGGAAAGATAAGCCTGGAGCAGAACACTGCAGGCAGCTGATAGCAGCTATTCCCACAGCAGGGCACCAGGGCTCTGAAGAGATGTGGACTAGGCAAGACTTCCAGCTCCTGTCAGAAGGGTGGGAAAACTGAGCGCTACAAGGATATGGGGAAATGATCATTACAAAGGGTTTGAGACAAACAAATAGAAGAAGTTGAATTAAAATTCTTCTTGTCCTGCAGGAACAGAGTTCTCTCTGATTTAAAAAGAAAGCAGTTTTATATTTAATTCTAAACATCCAAAAGACTAATTCAAAAACCATTTAAGTTTGCTAAATGACAACAGCATACTTAACTTATTGCATCATTTACCTAGAGGCAAGGAAATGAAAAGTTGAGGACTTCTATAAATCTTACACAAAATCATAGAATTGTAGAACCACAGGGTTAGAAGGAACCGCAAGGGTCATCTAGTCTAACCCCCAAATACATTTTATTAGGTATAGAGGAATGCATATTTCATTACAGCAAAACACCCTTATCTCTGACCCATGGATTGTGGAGGGGATTTTTATGTAAAAATTAATAATTTTGTTTGTACAAGATAAATAGGAACGATTATCAGATAATAAATATTTATCGACCAACAGTAGAAGTTGTCCTTAGAGCACTTGTTCTTGAGAATAATTTTGGTTATATATTGTAATGTAATATTAATTCAGGGTAAAATTAAGCATTTAGATGGACCCGCATTTGAGGCTGACCATCAAGGAAGACACCGTGGAGCTATTACTCATAACAAGTAGTTCCATTGAAGCTATTGCCTGGGTAAGTGCTCACCAGTGTGAGAAGGACACACCTATATCTTTTGTAGGTTCCCCCCCCCCAAAGATTTACTTGTATTACATTAGAGCCCAGAGGCCCCAAATGAGATTGGTTCCCATTGTGCTAGGCACTGTACAGACACAGTGAGAGAGATTCCCTGTCACAAATATGTTACAGTCTAAATACACAAGGCAGCCCAAGGGGGGATTACTAACCCTTTTTACACACGAGGGACAGCGCTGCAGAGAGATTCTTGCCCATGGTCATACAGGGAGTCTGTGGTAGAACCAGGAATTTAACCCAGCTTTCCCAAGCCACAGTCCAGTGCCACAACCACTAAACAGACTTTTCTGTATTTTGAGATTGCTGATGGAAGGATAGTCTTTACTTCTGGTCTAAAGTTACAATCCTCCAGACATTCTTCCCAATTTTAGAATCAGATCTTTGAGGTTTGGATCTATTTTAGATTTTTGTTCCTCTCTCTCTCTCTCTCTCTCTCTCACACACACACACAATTTTTGACTTTGCGTTTCTGGGTTCTCGCTAGGAATCAAAGTGCCAAAATTCCTCAGTAAAGATTGTGCTCACAGAATTTCTGGCTGACATCAGAAGTGCCAGACTCCTCCCAAGGAATCCCATTTTCATGATTTTTTTTCAGTCTAGTTATGCAGGCTCGGGTGATTCAAATAATATGGAGAAGCTTCTGATAAGCATCAGAATGTATGGATTCTATTCTGACCCAACCCCATGCTCTGAACACTTGCCCATCACTAGCAGGGGGCAGAGACAGCAATTCCAGTAGGGTCCTAATGCTGCAAGGTGCTGAGAGGAACCTCTGAGGTATTTAGTACCCTCAACTCCCAATGATTTAAAAGGGAATTGAGAGTGTTCAGCATTTTACAAGCTCAGTCCCCAAATAAGCTGGCACAGGACAAGCTTAGGATCTGAGAGAGCTTCAGTTTCATTTCTGTGTAGCACCACTACTGATTGCAGTATGAGGACTAAGCCAACGCAAGACCAGCAGCAGTCTCTGCTCTGTCTTTCACTGCCCAACTCTAGCACACATACTCCTCCGTAACTCCCTTTCCCTCATGCATTATCTTTAATCACAAGCATAATGGAGGTTCAATTTGAGCCCTCAGCTGCATTTGCTTCCTCATTATTCAAAGTGCTGTAATTTTCTCTGTAATAAACAATTTTTCCCTGCTCTTTTTTGCATTGTTCTTGCCTGGGAGTTCAAAGAGAGGCTTTTTAGTTTTTGTATTGTTACACCGGAGCCCCGGGCCGATAATCAAGATAAAAACCCAGGGTCTTTGCATGAGGCTATGAGGAGAGTGCAAGCTTTCTTTGTTCTCTGTCAGACAGCACCGTGGAAATGATTACCATCATTTGCTGCCATTTTCTGACACCATTTTCGATCCCCAGCCCCTATTCCACCTTAGAGGGCTGCTCCATTGTGTACACTGGCTGGTACTTATGATGCCCAACCTTCTCTTCAACACCCACCGTAGTCCTATTTCCTCTCAAAGGAACACAACACATGCTCAGATCTGTGCCTCACCTTGTTCCCTGGATAATTTCTCAAAGTACCTTTGTGGGGTAGGGAAGTGGGATTAGCTGAGGAACCCACTAATGATTATGCAGCTGCATTTATTATACTGGGGGAAAGGGACTATTGCTCCCTCGCTTTCTCTTTGAAGAGGGCTATATAGGGTGACCAGACAGTGAGTGTGAAAAATCGTGACGGGAGTGGGAGGTAATAGGAGCCTATATAAGAAATAGCCCCCCAAAATCAGGACTGTCCCTATAAAATCAGGACATCTGGTCAACCTAGGGCTGTATGACTTAGCTTGCATTTGCATGTCCACCATTGCTCATACTAGTGGTATAGTACTGGTGCTAAAAGAAAAGGAAGGGAACATCAGGCACTCCCCAGAGGAGATGCAGCCTTAGGCCACTTCTACACAGAAAAAAAAAACCCACATGGCAGCATGTCTCAGAACCTGGATCAACTGACTCAGGCTCACACTGCTGGGCTAAAAACAGCAGTGTAGGCATTCAGGTTCAGACTGGAGCCTGATCTCTGGGACCCCATGAGGGGGGAGAGTCTCAGAGCCAGGGCTCCAGTCCAAACATCTACAGAGCAATTTTTAGCCCCACATCCCAAGCTCTGCAAGCTGGAGTCAGCTAACGTGAGCCAGCCACAGCTGTGCCATCGATCTTTTATTCCAGTGTAGACATACCCTTAGAGAGCTGGTGGCCAGGAAGAGGTGGGCAGAGTGTGTAAAGCTCCCTGTTTACTGGGAGTAGAGTGGGGTTTGCATCTGGACCTGGTGAAGGGTCTCAAAGAGCACAGAAAGGGGGGGACACAGGGAAGAGACGGAGGGTCACTGGAGGAGAGGGTAGAGAAGAACAAAAACAGCACTGAATTAACTCACATCCAGCCCCCTCCCCGACATAGGGTGACCAGACAGCAAGTGTGAAAAATCGGGACAGGGGTGGGGGGTAATAGGGGTATAGAAGAAAATGCCCCAAATATCGGGACTGTCCCTATAAAATAGGGACATCTGGTCACCCACATTAGAATCCCAAGGGGTGGGTATATTCAGCCTTTGCCTTCAAAGGTTAATCCCAAGCAGCACAAATGAATTGCTGGGGCCCTTGCACCAACTGGTAGCTCACTGGCTATGTCTACCCCCGCTCTGAGTGGGACCAAAGGAGTAGACACCTCTCTACCAGATCTTCCCATCTGGCAATAGGCAGAGGACCCAGAGGTGGACATAAAATGACTGCTTAGCTTCGCCTCAGGTAGCAGGACCAGAGGGAAGGTAGCTCAAAGCCCATTATATCTTCTGGCTTTGGGGCCCACCACTTGCTTGGGTCCCTGTACATGATAAGGCCAAAGATACACAAAAAGTAATTAATAGCACTTATGATTTCTGTGCCTTAACAATATGAGAAGGAATGTTTCAGGCAATATGAACCTGGCTTAGGGCTAGAACTGCAAGGTCCTGAGCTGCACCATGTGGTGCTAAGCACCCTCAACTCCCACTGACTTCCATGTGAGAGGAGGGTGCAGAGCACCGCATGTAGTGCTCAGAACTACAGGTGGTTAGAAAACAATTTCTCTCTCTCACACACACACACACACACACACACACACACACACACACACACACACACACACACAGACAAAAACCCAAACTCTTTTCTGTAAAACAATATGAATTTTCATTGAAAAAAAAAAATAAAACTGGAATCTTTCCATTTGAAACCAACACTTTTTTTTGTTTTTGTGGAATGCAAAAATTTAATCACAAAAAGTTCCATTTTCTGATGAAGTAGCTTCTTGAAGAAATTTCAACATGCTTTATTCGGGGATCAGAGGGAAGGTCCTCTCATGGTTCAGTAACTAGTTAAAAAGATAGGAAACAAATGGTAGGAGTAAATGGTCAGTTTTCATAATGGAAAGTGGTAAACAGTGAAGTCCCCCAAAGATGTATACTAGGACCTGTGCTGTTCAACATTCATAACTGATCTGGAAAAGGGGGTGGACAGTGAGGTGACAAAGTTTGCAGACAATACAAAATTACTCAAGATAGTTCAGTCCAAAGCTGACTGGGAAGAATTGCAAAGGGATCTCAAAACTAGGTGTATTGGGCAACAAAAAGGCAGGTGAAATTCAATGTTGATAAATGCAAAGTGATGCACCTGGGAAAACATAATCCCAATGATACATACAAAATGATGGGGTCTACAATAGCTGTCACCACTCAAGAAAGAGATCTTGGTGTCATTGTGGTTAGTTCTCTGAAAACATCTGCTTAACATGCAACAGCAGTCAAAAAAGCTAACAGAATGTTAGGAACCATTAGGAAAGGATAGATAAAAAGACAGAAAATATCATAATGCCACTATATAAATCCATGGTATGCCCACATATTGAATACTGCATGCATTTCTGGCCCTATCTCAAAACAGATATTAGAATTGGAAAATGTACAAAGAAGGGTAACAAAAATGATTAGGGGTATGGAACAGCTTTCATATGAGGAGAGATTAAAAAGACATTGTTCGTTTTAGAAGAGAGAGACAACTAAGGGGGGATATGATAGACATCTGTAAAATCATTAATGGTATGGAGAAAACATGTTATTTACCCCTTCACATAACACAAGAACCAGAGGTCACTAAATGAAATTAATAGGCAGCAGGTTTAAAACAAACATAAGGAAGTACTTCACACAATGCACAGTCAGCCAGTGGAACTTGTTGCCAGGAGATGTTGTGAAGGCCAAAAGTATAAATGGGTTCAGAAAAGAATTATATAAGTTCATGGAGGATAGGTCCATCAGTGGCTATTAGCCAGGATGGTCAGGAACACAATCCCATGCTCTGGGTGTCACTAAACCTCTGATTGCCAGAGGCTGGGACTGGACAACGGTGCCCTGTTCTGTTCCTTCCCTCTGAAGCATCTGGCCGCTGTCAGAAGATAAGATACTGGGCTAGACTGTAGCCCAGTGGACTATCTTACTTTTATTATATTCACTGCTTTGCATTATATTCAGCAATAATGCAAGAAACCTACAGGCCTGTATCCTCTAAGACATTAGCTTCAGCAAATTAGCATTGGGCTTGAGGCCTATGAACTTTGAACAGATGAACTTTGCACACATAAACGGCCCAACAGAAAACCAAGTAGTTGGGGAGCTGAAAATAGAGTTTAAGGGGAAGTTCTGACCATGGGTACATGAGTCAACCACAGAAGTGTCCTGGCAATGAACTGACGTACATAACAGGTACATGAGATACATCTAAGGCTAGCCTGTTTGCTTGCCTATATATCTTTTCTAATTTTCTTATGGGTTTGCTTATTTGTTTCATTATAATAGGTTTATATTAGAGTATATTTTGGCTGTAAAGTAGGGGACTTACAGGCCACATCCTATATGTTGAGCGAAGGCAAAGTTAGCATACATATGTTTGGGACCTTTGATCTAGACAGATGGTAATGAGTTAAAGCATAAGGTCCATATATGGCTGCAACATTTAACATAGAAGATGTGTTGAAGTAGGTTGGCACAGAGGTTTCCTAAGTTCATACCCTTTTAAAATTAACAGGTACACCACAACTTGGAAAAAACTGAAATAACCAGTTAGGACAGAAATAACAAATGTGATACCTAACCACAAAAGGGCCATGGTAACGAATTGATATATATGATAAGTGGAAATCATTGATATACTAACCTATAGGAAAAAGACACTCCAACATTAGTAAGATGAGGAAATACAAATAAGGGAAAGGGGAAAAAGCCCCTACGGAATATGCATCAAACATAACGGCGTCAGCGAAGCATATTATAAAAGTGGCATCACAGCCTAGAGGCAGTAGGAGGGGGGGGATGTAGTCTTTGGGAGGTGCCAGAATGATGGCCACTGGTGATGATGGGGAAGATAATGGCTAACATTTCAGGTTGTTCTACAGGAGATGGTGTGAATATATGGATGTGCAGATGTACGTTCTGTAGTATCTCGATCTACCTTACTGAGTGGGGGTGTTTGTGACTGTGCTAAATGTATTAAAAAACTATATTTGTAAATATAAAAGAGTTCCTATAGTGTGAGTGTTGCAACTGTGCACATTGGGGTTCCTAACTATATAATAATTTAAATACTGGGCCTGATCTTGGGGCAAGAACCTGTCAACCCTCAAAGTGATAACTGGGGATTCTTAAGTAATCAATATAATTAATATATAATCTAAAGATCAGGCAACAAGATGGACCATTGGTCTGACCCATTATGGCCATTCTTATGTTCACCATGCAAAATCAAGGCCATAGTGCATCGGATTATGGTGTTTCTTTAGGGAGAATGACAAGGGTATAAATAGTCTCAGTTGCTCAAAACACAAAGTTAATCCAGCCTAGAGTAAATACACAATTTTTTCTTAATTGACTCTTTAACTGTGCCCGTGTTGATCCAGGCACCACAATAATGTGTCAGCTTGGGAGAGGGAAAGGTCTGTTCCTCCCAAAGGGCATCTGAGCTAACATTTCATAAATTACATTTCTGTTTTCCTTTTCTGTTGATACTTTCATTTCATTCAAAGGTCATTTTTTAAAACCAGAAGAATGTGGTGGAAGCAGCTTGTTTCTGAACACTTGAAGTTTACAGTCACTCCTTTAGTGATGAGGAGAATTAAAAAACTTTATTATGATTACTGATATATATAGCAGTTAGTGGACAGATGGGGTGGATTTTCAGTCTCTGAGGGGTCATATATTGGAGCATGCAAAACTGGGGAAGTATAAGTCATTGGTCTATATGTATATATATATACACACACACACACACACACACGTGGCTACCTAGCTATCAGGCAGGTAGGCTAACATTTCAAAACATGGGTGCCTAAAGTTATGCATAAATATGGATTTAGGACCATGTAGATGGCTCTCCTGCCCCTACCCTGGTGAACTGAGAGGATAGCAGGCTTAGATTACTCCAAGACCATTGCGAATTCCACCCTAGAGAGGAAGAAGCACCACATTGACCATGCAAGAAGACAAAGGTGACCCAGAATATGTAGATTGTTCTATGACCCTGGTATCAATTAATGTCTTCTCTACTGTCAGGGCCGGCTCTGGCTTTTTTGCCGCCTCAGGCAAAAAAGCCTCCAGCCGCTGCCCCCCCCCCCCCCCCCCCGCCGGGGGGGGGGCCGCGGGGGGGGAGGGCGGCCGGAGCCCTGGGAGGAGCGGCGAGCCCGGCCGTGGCCCCGCTCTCCCCGGGGGCCGGAGCGCCGCGCCGCCCCCCTCCAAGTGCCGCCCCAAGCACAAGCTTGGTGGGCTGGTGCCTGGAGCCGGCCCTGTCTACTGTGATGCCAACTATCTGAAACCAGCAAAGCCAGAGCTTATCTAAGAAACACCTGGTTGAAGAGTACATTATAGAGAGTTGTCATTTTTGCACCTACCTCTAACAGCTTTGGATGAGAGATCAGTGAATGGTTAATTCACTTTACAAGTTAATAAAAAAGGGTACTGTTACTCTGGCTGTTACCATAACTAAACTGAGAAGGTTTGCATGGCAATGGTGTCAGAGGGTTAATATTAATTAAATAGCAGATTTAAGGTTATCACTCATATCCACGGCTGTGATCTGAATTATTGCTTGATGATATTACACTTTTTATTTGCTTGTTGCCTTTGATTGATTATTTGCATTTGCTGGGTTATAATGTGCCATATATAGCTTCTGGAATGGAGCCGCTGTTTTGATTCTAACTACATTACATTCTCTGGTCAGATGATTGATTGGGTCTTCTGAGCTTGCCATAAATACTAGCCCATCTCTGTTAGCCTGATATGTATCTATAGCCATATTCACTCATCAGTGTATCCTGTATTCAATCATCCCTGTATTCATTTCTCCTGCTATTATTATTAGCCTCAGGGAAGTTGTTTCATAGGCTATTTAGTTTGAATTAAGTATGGACGTCAGTCATTTCTTGGTCTTAATAGCACATAGATAGGATTCAAGCCTGGATCCAGCCATTTGACTAGTTTTGATCTTCCATGCTCCATAGTTAAGTGTTTTTTTTATTATTAAAATTGGTGTTAGGTCCTTTTCTGAAGCTTCTCGCAAGATTCCAGACATGCTTTTATTAGAGAGGCTTTGAAATCAAGCCTGTTATTCGTCTAATTCTGTAATTTCTGAAGACTTCCCGGTTTAGTCAGATATTATATGAACAGGAAAACAAATGTTCACCAAAAGTCCCTAGTCCCTAAGCCAAAATAATTACTGGGCTCCACTTGAACTGGTTTATATTCTTTAGGCCAGATTCTGTCATCATTTACAGTTTGTATAGGCAAACTGTATTTACTCCTGATTTACACCAATGCAAGGTCTGTTCTGCATACAAACATGGACTGAAATAACCAATGGTGTGAATTAAAAGCAATTTAGTTACCTGGCTGCAACTTGTGCGTGGACACTCTTATTTGAGTGTCCTATTTTTATTTTGCTTCCAGCTTAAATAAAATTGAGAAGCAACACACAGACCTGCACCTAAACTTCGGAATTAAAAGCAATTTAGTTATTTCAGTGCATGTTTGTATGTAGATGAGATCCGAAATTGATGTAAATCAGGACTGAATATACTGAAGTCAACAAAGCTAGTTTAAGGGCAAGATGAGTCATACCCTATGTATTACCCTAGGCTGTTACTGCCCAAGTTCCCCATGTACTATACTCAGATTCCTGCTTTTCTAGATTATGTCCTCAAGTTGCTGAATCCTTTGCAGTCCATCCCTATCTTTATACCAGTAAAGTTTGCATCCAGAGCAATATTTCTCCACAGTTAGCTCAGGTCCATCTTTAGGCTGTGTATTTCAACTATCTTCTTCCCACAGAAAAACTCATACGCTTTTCCTCCAGATTAATGTGCTGGGCACTTTGTCCATATGCAGCCTTTACATTAACTGTCAGCTAAAGTTTTCTGAGGTTCTGACGAGTCTGGGTAACCTTTTTCCAGCTTAACGCATGTTTCTTTTTTCACATTCCTAAACATTCAGACCAGAAGCAGAAACACCAAATCAGGAACATATCAGTAGTCCATCTAGTCTGGTATCCCGTCTCCAACTGTGGCTAGTACTAGAATCTTCAGCAGAAGATCTAAAGCATCCAAAATGGACTTCACGAAAGGTGGTGCTGATGGCATTGGTAGCCCAAGTTAAACCAGGAAGTGCCAAAACTTACTTAAGAAAAGCTGGTCTGAGATTCTTATTGTATATCCAAGAACTGTGGTTGGTTCAGTAAAGCATCAGAACTTCCTAGGTTTTGAAAACTATCCTAGCTCAAAACCTCTCTGAGGTTCCCTCATCATGATATTGAATACATGAAGAAGCTGCTTTGTCAATTTGTTACAAGTGCACACTGCTTTGAACGAAACATGAGACAACATTCAATCATGTGTCTTCTTTCCCTTTCATCTCTCTCCGCCCTTGCCACCCGCAAATGACTCACAGAGCTTCTTTCGGGGATTTCTTTAGTAACTGACATTCTTTATGACTGAAGGAAAGGATGGTATTGCCTCTCCCTGCATTGGAGGTGAAATGAGTCATCATTTGCTATTTCTGGAGTCAGAGGCATGAAGCTTGCAGATTTCTCTGCCGCTGATGACAATTGAGAGGTCATGTTGAAGGCAGAGGGTGGGGGGAAATCAAAACCAAATATAGTCATGTATATATGTGGTAAATCTGTGTAAAATTCAGTGGTTTCTCCTTGTTATGATTCATACAAGCTTTTGCACGGTTTCAGCTCCTATGGGTTCTCACTGTGAATTTTGCTTTGAATTTCTGGTTTAAACTAAAATGAGATGTCTGAACAACACCGAAAATCCCACCTTCTTGAGCCATTAGGATGCAATATGGCCCCAATGTAATTCAACACTGTTTGGTGGGCAGCACACACAAGACCAAGTCATATATTAGCCATGTTCCGATACACAGCTATGAGCCTGCAAAAGTTGAAGGTTATAGTATGATTTTGGGAACTTGAGTAAAACACTGGTCCCATCCGCACGGAAATCAAACCATGTCAAATGATTATTGTGTCTGAACTTGGTTCCCCCTACAAATGTAAGGACTAGAATGTAGATGGGACTAAAGTCTCAGAGCTGAACTCAACTAAAACCAGAAGGTTTCACCTGCTTTCAGGACAAAACCACCATGTTTTGCATATTTATTTTCCATCAATCTGACTAGAGTTTCCAGTTTGTATGGACACCTGAAACTGGGTGCATTTTGCTTTGGGGCAACAGTCTTCCTTAGTTCCAGTACAGGGGCAGAAAGGGCTTTTCAGGGTGTGTGTAAGCCACCAACCCTACTTCTCCCCCTCCCACACACACTTCTGCTGTGAAAATAAAGACTGTTAGGGGCCAAGTTGAGTACCTAAAAATTAGGGGACCTACACTTGAAAAGTCAGGCCTAAGGAATTTGGTTAACACCACATAGCAAATCAATGACTAAGTCCTTAGCAGAACCCAGATCAACAGCTTGCCAGTCCAGCATCCTATCCACTGGACCACACTGCCTCTTTCTAAAACCACATGGCTCTGAAT
>NW_020664584.1:3317045-3350564 GCF_002925995.2 Terrapene triunguis | reverse complement strand
GGGAGAGCGGAGCCCCCGCCGGGGCTCGCCGCCCTCGCCCCGGGGTTTTTTTGCCTTGGGCGGCAAAAAAGCCAGAGCTGACCCTGAGTCTCAGAATAGGCAACAAAGAGTGACCACTTCTCTTCCTGCCTCTCACATCAGGGTTGAGACGCATTGCCGGGGAGGAGGAAAGGAGGGAGTCTTATGCCAAGCTTACCTTTCTGCACTACTGTAATGATTTTTTGGAAATTTTTCCAATGAAAAGATTTTCCTTTAAAAACATAACCTTTATTCAAGAATGAGATTTTCACAAAAGATATGTACTTTATGAGAAATTGTGCTTATAAAAATGGTAAATGAACTATTTCAATAGCTATTTTGCCAGGTTTTTCTAAATAAGTTTTTAATATTCTTGAAAAAAAATGAGGGGAGGGAGTTAAACTGAGAAACAGGTCTCTTTTGAACACTTCAGAATGAAAAGGTGGTCTAAATTTTACATACATACAGGTTTTCATTTTTTTGGACCAGCTCAAATTCTTTGTATTCTAGTAACACATAGAAAATTCCAATAAAAAATGAAGGCTCCATCATGTTAGATGCCATGAAAAACATTTAATAAACAGACAGATCCTGAGAGAAAAGACTTCAGTCTCCAGAGCTGCCCTGCGAAATGGGTACAAAACAAATTAACCAGCAGATGCTCCACCTTCCATGGCTTTACAATCTAAACTAGACAAATGACGTCAACCTTGCATTTTTCCCCTCGCTAACAGATAACATGATACAAGAAAGGAATTCCCTAGACCTGATCCTGCATCCAGTTTGAGAGGAATGATGCAAGTCCCAGCCCTTGTCACATACCCAACCCTTCTGCAAATTTGAAAGGAAGAGATGAAAAATAGCAGCTAAAAGAACAAACAAGAACTCCAGAGTGCCTGACCCCTTCAAATAAATTCATGTGCATTAGTGCCTATGCAATAACATGGAGCCAAGACTCCTTGGCATCACATTTTTAAAAAAAGTAAAAACTAAGGATCTGTAGCCAGGAATAAATTCTTATTTGCATTGAGGCTAAATTGAAGAAAATGATGTGCATTTTTTCCTCCCGGAAAATGGGCGATGTAGACCAATCTGGGTTGCTATGCAACCAAGGCCTGCACATGGCTGATAACACTCAAGGCATTATCTGCGTGCCTGACTGCACAGAATCAGAACAAAGCCTGGCTAATGAAGCTTTCAAATGCTGTTGGCTCTGCCTTTGACGGTTCAACACAGGCTCTCCCTGCATGTATGTGACAGTCACAGCAGTGATTCAACATCCCCTCCAACCATGGATGCGCCTCAAGCCTGGACAGGAAAAGCCCAACGGAAAGTGACAGACAGACAGCAGCGGAGAAGAGTGGCAAAATGTCTGACATATAGCTAGTTTTCAAAATGGAGGACAGCGACACAGAATGAGAGAGAGAGAGAGAGAGAGAGAGAGAGAAAGAAAAGAGGGGATAAAAGAGCAATCAAGAAGCATGATCTGCAAAACGATGAGCAACCTGCACCAAAGACCAAGCGGATTTTGTTTAATCATAGAATGCAATAGTCCTAATTCACCAAGGCTAGAGTTTATATTCATGGTGGAACAGAGACCGGGAGCAGAAACCTTTCTAATAATAGCCTAACCAGAGGAGGAGAAAGACTGATCCTTCTCTTTTGGGTTATGTAGTTCAAACACCCCCTGCTAATGCATGCACTAATATGGGGAAGGGCACTTAAAGACAAAAATCAAGTCTTTAAAAAATGCTATGTTAGAATAAGTTTGGTTCTGAATGTATTTACTCCATTCATGGATGGATGCAATTTCTCTTAACTATCCCGCAGTTGGAGAAACAGATCCAGCAAACAGGTGAATGCTGTCCCCAGCAGGATAGAGTACATTGTTTTCCCCACACCTTGTCTGTCCCCACCCACCCCCTGCTCTCCCAGGTTATACTGAAAAGGTCCCATTTTGTAATTTTTACTGCCATATCAGATAGTCACTACCAATCCCATTGTTAACAGGGAAATGCACTGGGGATATTCTTCCTTAGAAAGGCCAGTTGATTAGATACCCTCTCCTCCTGCTACCTCTGTCCCCAACAGAGCTGTCATTGTCTTTTCCCAGCTTCTCCACCATCCACCAGACAGTCCATTTTCTGGTAGGACAGAAGATACCACAAGAAAGAAGGAGATCCTATTTGTTCCATTTCATGAATTTCTCATCTCTTTTGAAAGGATCATGTTAGGATGTGATGTGCATATCTCCTGGGATCCTTTACCTGCAATCACAGAGCAGTCTGGGTAAACACTGTACTTCCTGTTCTCTATCAGCAAAGAAAACACACAGCTCTATCCAGCTTAGGGTTCTCTACTGCTGCCCATCACCATAGTGTTGGAATGTTTCCACACAAAAATCAGTATCAGTGATCCTAGTGGACCCCATAGGCATCTGGCTCTCCTTCATTTTCAGGGTAAAAAAAAAAAAAAAAAATCTCTGCTTGTGTATCAAGATGGGGTTTGTTGAGTTGCAGAGGAAATTAAACAAAAGGGGAGCCATGTTCCATCTTCTTCCGTTAGAAAGACAGGGTGAAGCGCAAGTGGGGAAGAGGGAAGAAGAGAGCCTATCTAAATACCTAAATGTAAAACAACCTCTGGGTCTCATCCTGCTGTCACTGAAGTGAACATGAGTTGTGCAGATGTCTTGATGATTCAGAAAGAAGCAGGTAACCTACTGAATCAGCGGCACCTTGGGTTGTCACGGGACGTGTCCCATCCAGCTATTAACCAGGCCCAACCCTGTTTAGCTTGAGTGAGCTGGGGCAGGGGGAAATCACAATTCAAGGTTCTATGGCTCCAGAACAAATTTAACAAGAGAGACAATTATGCAGCTTTGCCATTAAGACCAACATGTGAAAAGCTTTAAATCCATGCAGCGTATGCCACTCCTGAAATTTGCAAACCTCTTCCCCACTTTCCAACTAAATAACGCTCTTTCAGTCCGTTTGTTCTGTCACAGGCAGCCAAAGTGCAGCCAGGCTTGATCGATTTGCTAATTACAGTAATTTTACCTTAAATGCAGGCAGCTGAGTGTTCATCAAGTCACAAATTCGCCGTTTAGCAAGAGACCTCCCCCCAGCTAAATAATTAGGGATAATAACAAGTGGCTCATAATAAATGCAACACACAACAATATGTGCTAAGGACATGATGCAGAGTCAGGAGGGCTATTAGGGAACCCCCATGTCTATTTCTCCTTTTGAAAAAAACAATGCAATATCCTTAATTGTCTTGCTTGAAAACTGGAATCTAGCTCATCAGCCAGCTCTGTTGGTTTGTTATAAGTAATACCCAATTATTCCCTTTTTGGCTGCCTCTTATTGTGTCCGGAGAACAGCTTACCACAAAGTCATCAGCACAGGCCAAGAGCATCTTCTTCAATGTACACTGACAGATATGAAAAGCTGCGATGCGAGGCAGCGGGAAACACCGATTATTTATGGAGTTCCTCGCCTCACAGCCCTCCATTTTTTTCTTAATCATTAAAGTAGCAAATTTGTGAGCCACCCCTATAACCTGGCATGGGTATTTGGGCCCCTCTTCCCCTCTCTCCCCACACCCATCAATATCTTCCTGGAGGGGAAAAAAGGCAGTAGATTTTGAATTTGCATAAGTTTAACTAGGCTGGGGATTTGCCTCAATTACAAGGGTCGGAGTGGCTGTACCAATACAACACCATTACTGCCACTGGTGGAGCTTACTCTAGGGTTTCAAGTAAGAGGTAAAGGCTACCAAAGCAGATAGTAGTTTTGTCCATCTACACTAGTGGTTGCACCATTATAGTGTACTAGCTATATTCAGGACAACTGTCAAGGAAAGGCCTTCGAGTGATTACTAGTGATTGGGAAAGTAGTTTCCATGCCCTCCCACACCAATGGAGAGGAGCTGAAAGCTCCAGCACCATCATCACACCAAGTACAGTACTCAGTGTTGTTGACATTTAGGGCAGATAGGGGGCTCTCAACACCTTGAAAGAAAAACACATGCAGCTCTGGAATTTTGCCCTTGCCACTTCCCCTGTTGGCCACTAGAGGCTTCTGTGCCACTTGCCCTGCAAGCTACCTGCAGTGAGCGAGTGTTTGTGAATGCCTGAAGCAGAGTGGAGCCCTGAAGTAGGTACAGCATAGCAGAGCCACCCTGCACCCACAGTGCATGAAGGGGGTGTTAATGGAGGTCAGGGCCTAGGGAAGCCCCATCCCATGCAAGCTGGAAACAGGGGGCAACTGCTGGAGCCTGCCCCAAGAGTGCGTGCCTGTGGTAGTCTGCTGGGAAGGAGGGGTTTTGCAGAACTCTGCCAGAGAAACCCCTCCCTATAATATAATCTGCCACATATATATGTGTATGTTTCAGAGCACCCCTTCTCCCCCCGCAGTGTATTAATCTGCCTCCCCCTTACCCAGCCTCCCAAACACTTGTGCAGATGCTCCAGATGCGCCCATTCCCGTTGCTTTCCTCAGCACTAGGCTTTTCTGCTCCATCCATCCCAGCTTCTTTGTTCCTTCAGTCCCCTCTTAGTGCTGTCTGGGGCACCTGGGAATCACACCTCCATCCCCTGCCCAAGCCATGGGGTGGGGATAACAGGAGAGTTTATTCACCCTGCTGTTCCAGCCCAGGGACAGGGCCATGACGGGAACCTGCAAGGAGGAGCTGGAGAGCCAGCTACAGAGGAAGGAAAGGACAAGTGTTTCAGGCATGCTCCTGGGCCTTCGAGAGTGGTGGAGCTCAGCCCATTCCAAGCGCTGAAGGACAAAGAAGCTGCCTTCTCCCTCTCCCCCACCTCCCGAGGAAGGACAGCCAATCAAAGGGATGTTCCCATAGAGGGACAGGTGTTCCCCATAGACTTCAGAAAGCTGAAAACCTGCATCTATGGAAACCAGAGCTGCCAACTCTGCTGTCACCACCTATGTGGTGTAGTCACTGCAACTCTGCATTATCTTTAGTGGGACCTTGATAAGTGGCCTACGGTTTAAGAGGTTGGCCATAATGCATCAGTCTTGCCCAATAGGGACAGTACCACAATCCAAGGATAAACCTTTATGGCACTAAAGCACGCACAAAACGACTTTCACGTCATGTTACTTCAATCCGATCAATGGCTGCCCGAGACATTAAAACCCAGTGAAAAATATAGACAAACACTGGAATTAATGCTTTATGAATCAGGTCTTAACATACAAAGTGTCACCTCACATTTAACAATCTTCCCAAATTAGGTTTGGGGGTTCCTTTCATTTGTATGGCGTGCCCCTCCCCCACACCTCAGAGGCTGCTTGAGAATATCTGCAGAAAGAACTTTCAATTCATAACCGTGTGTTTGTTCTGGAAACCTCCAGTTTTAACCAGCCTGTCACCACCACCACCACTTAAAACACAAAAATGTATCCCAAACCAAACATTTTTTTTAAAGCGTACAGTTCTCCTGAAAATCATGACCTATTGGCAGGAATTTGTAGAAATTATGACATTTTTAGTGAATAAATTTATGGGGAGGAAGTCAAACTCCTCACAGGCAAGTAGCAAAGGGGGGGGGGGAAAAGCATCTAAATGTGATGGATAAGTTATTTGCTACGAATTATTCATGTTGCTTTAGCAAATGCGTTTGTTTAGCAGAACTGTTCTGTTATCTGGTTGTTTTTCTATGGCATTCATCTCTCCGTGCTAAAGTCTCATTCAGCTTATTCTTGTTCAAGACTTCATTGTATTTCTACACAGATTTTGTCCTGGGGCAAATGTTGTTTTTTAAATGGGTGACATTTAAGTCAGTTCCACTTTATTCATATAAATCTGTTTAACCAACATTTTGCAAAGCTCTGGCATGCTATTTCCAATGATCACCTCACGTCTCACTGTGAACAGTATACAAAATAAATACCAGGCTTTTATTCAGAGCCGACAAGATGGCCATGTAATGATCAATCAAAAAAATGCCCTTGGGAATGAGAGAGATTAGCACTTTGATAATGTGGAAGATGAATGGGTGGACTGAGTTTGATAAACTGGTGTTTTCCTCAGATAATCCCTCTGAAATACTTAAAAGGAGAAAAGCAGCCTCGAACCACTTGGGCTGTTTTTCCTTCCATTCGTCTGAAAATCACTTAGGGAATCCTGATCTAGAGTGATAATCCATTGCCCACTGCTATTGCTTTTTATATAAATACAGCTTCGGGCTTGTGCCGTATTTCACCACCCAAACACTAGGCAATTGCAGCACCCAGCAATAAAACAGCAACTAATCATAATTTCATTCTACAGATGATGTGTGAAACCCTTAGTTTCCCTTAATCTTCGTTAATATTTGGTTATTGGCTGTTAACCAATAGCTGGACTATTCTGTACTAAGCGTAACCACAGACATAGCCCAATGGAGGGTGGGGGGCAGAAGGATAGAGAGGTTTTGTTTTTAGTTGGAAGTTGAGATGTAGGTGAATGAACATGTATTGCCTTTCAAGGGCCTGTGGCACTCACCCTCTTCTTGGTTAGGTCAGGATGTCCATCAAGAACCTAAAGTCTCTGGCCATGCATCTCATTGTCCGGAAACACTGGAGACAGAGCAGCCCAGCCTAGCACAGTGGACAGGTGACCAAGTGGCAGAGGTAGGAACTAGAAGTTGTGAATGAACACACACACACACACACACACATCAGCGAGCAGCGGCACCCAGGAGCCGGCAAACAGGGGAGTTTAAGTGGGAGTGAGTCTCATTGGAGGAGAAGGTATCTGTACTTGCGTCTGTCTTTGTAGTGCTTGTATGTGTAGAGCCCAGTAGGGGCAGTGTGCTGGGAGGGCTGCTGAGCCCAGAGCCTTGATTAGGGGGCGGGGCTTGGCTGATTAGGGGGCCTATAAAAGAGGCCTCCCAGCCAAGCAGCGGCACAAGCAGCGAGCAGTGGCACCCAGGAGCCGGCAAACAGGGGAGTTTAAGTGGGAGTTTACAGGGGGAGGTGGAAGGGGAGGCAGGAGGGCGCGGTGGGGTGTGTGCTCTGTGTTCCCAGAAGGAGCAGGCAGAGACCACAGCAGCCATGAGCCAAGCAGCGGGGGACACTATGCAGATGATTGCATGCAGCAGCTGTGGTATGTACATGGTCCTCGCAGGGGAGCCTGAACAAAGGTATGTGTGCATGAAATGCCGCCTAATAGACCTGCTAGAGGAAAAGATTAGAGGGCTCCAGATGCAGGTAGATACTATGGTGGAGTTTAGAAGGGGATTCGAGCAGCTAATGGAGCAGAAGCTGGGTGTGGCAGAAGGGGAATGCTCAGGGGTGCAGGTGGAGGCACAGGCTATGGTCTGTGAGGGGGGAAGGTCAGGGGCAGAGCAAGATCAGTGGAAGCATGTGACTGTGAGGAGCAGGCCAAGGAAAAGGAGGGCTAGTGAGGGGGGAATAGAACTCAGGAACAGGTTTGAGTGTTTGGATAACGAGGAAGAGAGGCAGCAGGTGGTAACTGATGGTGGGAGGCAGAGGAAGAAGAGAAGAGCAGCTAGTCCAATAGAGAGAGGGCAGGAGTTGATGGAGACAGCACCTATACCGGGCCCCAGTAGGATAGAGGATGGCACTAGGGGGACTATAAGGGAAAATAGAGAGACACAAGAGGTACGACTACAGGGGACAGGGGATAGATTTGTACAGAGTACTGTCACCAGGCAAAGGCAGGTTTATGTGATTGGAGACTCCTTGCTGAGGAGGTTGGACAGGCCTGTGACCAGAGCGGACCCTGAAAACAGAAGGGTGTGCTGTCTGCCAGGCGCTAAGATAAGGGATGTGGACCTGCGGTTGAAAAGGATCCTAAAAGGAGCGGGTAAGAACCCCTTGATCATCCTTCACGTAGGAACAAATGACACAGCTAGGTTCTCGCTAGAGAGAATTAAGGGAGATTATGCCAGGCTGGGGAAGACGCTTAAGGAAGTGGAGGCTCAGATTATCTTTAGTGGGATTCTGCCTGTTCCAAGAGAAGGACAGCAAAGGGCTGACAGAATTATGAGGATAAATAGCTGGCTAAGGGAGTGGTGCTATAAGGAGGGCTTTGGGATGTATGGCCACTGGGAGGCTTTCGGGGACAGACAGCTGTTCTCGCGGGATGGACTTCACCTGAGTAGGGAAAGGAATAGACTTCTGGGAGGGAGGCTGGCTCATCTCATCAAAAGGGCTTTAAACTAGGAACTTGGGGGAGACGGTTGGGAGATGTTCAGTTAATCTCCACGCCAGATTCCAACACTGAAAAGGAGTGTGAGAAGATAAGCACAGACATAGGTGGGGGTAGGGAATTGGATATAAGAAAGAGGGGGCGGATGGACAGCATGGGGTCCGTTCCAAATTGCATAACTAATGGGAGAAAGGATAGACAGCATACGGTAAGATGTTTATACACCAATGCGAGAAGCCTAGGTAACAAAATGGAGGAATTGGAGCTCCTGGTCCAAGAAATGAAACCTGATATCGTAGGAATAACCGAAACGTGGTGGAACGGTAATCATGACTGGAGTACAGGTATGGAAGGGTATGTGCTGTTTAGGAATGACCGGAAAAAAGGTAAAGGTGGGGGAGTGGCGTTATATGTCAATAATGAGATAAAATGTAAAGAAATAATAAGTGATGGGATGGATAAGACGGAGTCTGTATGGGCAATAATTACACTGCATAAAAGAACTACTAGAGCCTCCCCCGAGATAGTGCTGGGGGTGTGCTATAGACCGCCGGGATCTAGCCTGGAGGCGGACAAAGAACTACTTAATGTTTTTAGGGAAGTAAAAACTGATAAGAACTGTGTCATCATGGGGGATTTTAACTTCCCAGATATAGATTGGGTAACAAATGCTAGTAACAATAACAGGGCTCAGATGTTCTTAGACGTGCTAGCAGATGAATTCCTTCATCAAGTAGTAAGTGAACCAACGAGGGGGGATGCCATTTTAGATTTAGTGCTGGTGAGTAGTGAGGACCTCGTTGAAGAAATGGTTGTAGGGGACAACCTTGGCTCGAGTGACCATGAGCTAATTCGGTTTAAACTTAATGGAAGGATTAACAGAAATGATACAGTAACTAAGGTTTACAATTTCAAAAAGGCCAACTTTAATAAATTAAGGCAACTACTTAGGGAAGTGGATTGGGCTAACATACTTAGGGATCTAAAGGCAGATGACGCCTGGGATTATTTCAAGCAGAAGTTGCATGAGATGTCTGAGGCCTGTATCCCGAGAAAGGGAAAACGATTAGTGGGCAGGAGATTTAGACCTAGCTGGATGAGCGGGAGTCTCCAAGGGGCGATTAAGAAAAAACAGAAAGCGTACAGAGAATGGAAGAAGGGAGGGATCAGCAAGGAAACCTACCTTAGTGAGTTTAGAGCATGTAGGGATGCGGTGAGAAAGGCCAAAAGCCATGTAGAGTTGGACCTTGCGAGGGGAATTAAATCCAACAGTAAGAGGTTTTATAGCCATATAAATAGGAAGAAAACAAAGAAAGAGGAAGTGGGACCGCTGAAGAATGTGGATGGAGTGGAAATTAAGAATAATCTAGGCATGGCACAATATCTAAATGAATATTTTGCTTCGGTCTTTAATAAGGCTAATGAAGGGTTTAGGATTAGAGGGAGTAGGACAGAGGGGAATAGAGGAGGGGGGATAGACATTACAGTATCAGAGGTGGAAGCCAAACTTGACCAGCTAAACGGGACTAAATCGGGCGGACCGGATGATCTTCATCCTAGAATATTGAAGGAAGTGGCGCGAGAAATTGCGAGCCCCTTGGCGATAATTTTTAATGAATCTGTAAACTCGGGGGTGGTACCGTTGGACTGGAGAATAGCTAATGTGGTTCCTATTTTCAAGAAGGGGAAAAAAAGTGACCCGGGTAACTACAGGCCTGTTAGTTTAACTTCTGTAGTATGTAAGGTCTTGGAAAAAATTTTGAAGGAGAAAGTAGTTAAGGACCTCGAGGTGAATGGCAATTGGGACAGATTACAACATGGGTTTACGAAAGGCAGGTCGTGCCAAACCAACCTGATCTCCTTCTTTGAGAAAGTAACAGACCTTCTAGATAAAGGAAATGCGGTGGATCTAATATACCTCGATTTTAGTAAAGCGTTTGATACAGTTCCGCATGAGGAATTATTGGTTAAATTGGATAAGATGGGGATCGATAGGAAAATCCAGAGGTGGACAAGGAACTGGTTAAAGGGGAGACTGCAACGGGTAGTACTGAAAGGTGAACTGTCAGATTGGAGGGAGGTCACCAGTGGGGTTCCTCAAGGTTCGGTTCTGGGTCCGATTTTATTTAATCTATTCGTTACTGACCTCGGAACCGAATGTAGGAGTGGGTTGATAAAGTTTGCGGATGACACAAAGTTGGGAGGCATTGCCAACTCGGAGAAGGATCGGGATATTCTGCAGGGAGACTTGGATGACCTTGTAAATTGGAGTATTAGTAATAGTATGAGATTTAATAGTGAGAAGTGTAAGGTGATGCATTTAGGGATGACTAATAAGAATTTCAGTTATAAGCTAGGGACGCATAGGTTAGAAGTGACTGAGGAGGAGAAGGACCTCGGAGTCCTGGTTGATCGCAGGATGACTATGAGTCGGCAATGCGACGTGGCTGTGAAAAAAGCTAATGCGATCTTGGGATGCATAAGGCGAGGTATTTCTAGTAGGGACAGGGAGGTGCTGCTTCCGTTATACAAGGCGCTGGTGAGACCTCATTTGGAGTACTGTGTGCAGTTCTGGTCTCCTATGTTTAAAAGGGATGAATTGAAACTGGAACGGGTACAGAGAAGGGCAACTAGGATGATCCGAGGAATGGAAAACCTTTCCTATGAAAGGAGACTCGAGGAGCTTGGTTTGTTTAGCCTAACCAAAAGAAGGCTGAGGGGCGATATGATTGCTCTCTTTAAATATATCAAAGGGATAAATACCAGGGAGGGAGAGGAATTATTTCAGCTCAGTGCTAATGTGGACACGAGAACGAATGGATATAAACTGGCCGTGGGGAAATTTAGGCTTGAAATTAGACGAAGGTTTCTAACCGTCAGAGGGGTGAAATTTTGGAACAGCCTTCCGAGGGAAACGGTGGGGGCGAAAGACCTCTCTGGCTTCAAGATTAGGCTAGATAAGTTTATGGAGGGAATGGTTTGATGGGATTACGTGATTCTAATCAATTAGGCAATAACGGCCATCGCTGGTAAAATGAGGGTCTGGCTAGAGAATCTTGCCTGTATGCTCGGGGTTCTGTTGATCGCCATATTTGGGGTCGGGAAGGAATTTTCCTCCAGGGTAGATTGGCAGTGGCCCTGGAGGTTTTTCGCCTTCCTCCGCAGCATAGGGCAGGGGTCGCAAGCTGGAAGATTCTCTGCGACTTGAAGTCTTTAGATCACGATCTGGAGACTTCAACAGCAGAGCTAAGGGAAAGTGGGGGGGTCAGCTTTTGTGGCCTGCATCATGCGGGGGGTCAGACTAGATGACCATATTGGTCCCTTCTGACCTTAAAGTCTATGAGTCTATGAGAATCATTCCCAACCCAGCTGGTTCCTTTTGGCCTTAGAGGACAAGGGAAGTCGTTGAAGGCTGTAGTATTCATTTCCAAACACAAGCCATAGAGATCGTTACGGGACAATAAGGCTCAGGAATGAAACAATCAGCAGTCTGGTTTCCTTCCTTGTTACAAGATCTTACCTGGAACCTCATCAGGTATGCCATGCCTCAGTTTCCCTTTGTGGCCCAGTGTCTCCCTCCAGCTGGTAGGATGCTTTGGGTGCTTTAACCCTCTGGCCAAACCAAAAGGATCCTCTCCTGAAGTAAATGAGTCGAACAAAAGCAGACTGTCCCCCTCCCTCCTGGGTTGAGTCCCTTTCTCCTGAAGATAGGGGTTAACACCAGTTCTTGCCCATCCCTGAGATAAGTTCTTCTCCATGGCTGCAGGGACCGGGTGTTGGGAGGCTCCTCCCCCTTCTTTCACAGTCCTGGCCTGGGACCCCCTAACTGACAAGCAATTGCACAGAGAAGGTGTCATCCCCATACTGCTCCATCTGTCCAAGCCAAGACCATCCTCCTCCTGCCCCAAAGCATCACCAGAACAAGAGCTCCTTACATCTCAATGCAGGGCACACTCCTCCTTGGCCCTAATAAAAAAAGCAACAACCCTGTATCTCAGGATGTCTTCCAGAGGCCTGTGATGGAGACCCACAGATAGCTCCAGGCCTCCCTGCCAGCTTTCTAACCCAAACGCCACCCCTTCCTTGGGTGCTTCCTTTCCCCAGCACTTTGATTGTTTCCTTAAAGCTGCCTTGCACACACTTCTTTGTTCCTTCAGTCCCCAATTAGTGCTTTCTGGGGCAGCTGCTTCTGTTCCCTTCAGTTCTTCCCTTCCCAGGTCCAGCTGTGGAAATGCACCCAGCAGGGGTGCTGGAACTCAAGAGTGCTGGGGGTGTGACAGCACCCCTGGCTTTAAATGGTTTCCATCATATATAGGGTGTAAAGTTTTGTTCAATGGCTTTCAGCACCCCCACTATAAAAACTGTTCCAACACCCCTGCTCCCAGGTACATCTTGCCCTCCCTGTCTCCCTCTTATTTAGTGGGAGTCATGCCATCACATGATTCCCTTCTCAGTCATACAACTCGTCCAAGTTTTAAAAGGGCTGAGGCCCTACAAGTGCGCTGGTAGCAATTTACCTTTAAATGGCCAGCTTGCTCTGTTACAGACCTCATCACTTCCTGAGAATAGGTCTGAAGGGCACCTCATCCTAAGTGAGGAGGTAGCGTCTACAGAGAGTTTGAATCAGGTCCTATACCACAAGGAAGACAGAGACAAGTTAGTAAGCTTGTGTACATCTTGCCAATGTCTGGAACTAAAGACATGGGGAAAGTCAAAAGTTACTTTAAAAAAAAAAAAAGGTCATATTGTAGTTAATTTGACTGGTCTTTTTGCCATTCAGTACTAAGACTTACAGTCAATATGTTTTATTGTAATATTGATAATTTCACTTCAAGACCTGTAAAAATGTATTGTTTATATTTTGACTCGAGTCTGTCTGGTTGACTAAATCTTGGCCCCATCTATAGGAGTTTTGCCATTACCTTCAATAGAACAAGGATCTGTCTCTTTATAGCCTAATCCTGCAAATATTAATGCACAAAGTTTTACTCACTGTATGCCGCCAAGACTGAATTTGGGCCACTGTCTTCAAATGAATTTAATAAATCCAGCGTGTAACTGAGATCAGAATATAGGCTAGTATCTCCAGTAGACAAACCTAGTAGCTTGAATGTATTTTTGTCCAGTCAAGCTCATAGTGGCTATCCCATCCTAAGTGCGGATTTCATACCCTGCCACTGGAACATGGGACATAAGAAAGCCATTTATCGAACATCTTATGATTCTTTTGTTGCTTTATTGATTAAGTGGATTTTAAATACACCATTAAAACTATTGTAAAAAGTTAATAAAAGCTAACATTCAAAACAAAACTTTTACATGGTGGTGACACTTTTCTAGCCTCACCAGACTTGGTCTTTTTTACAAAATTAGGAAACTGAAAATACAAAAGAACATCAATTCTATGGACAGAGATGAGGAGTTTGACATACAATTTGAATATAGTTTTATATTCCTAGCCTATTTGCCTCATGAGATATTCCCTCTAACCTTGTTTTTCACAGCAATTATTTCACATTGTTTGGTTTGCTGAGAAACTCACCAAGAGATGAGTTGTTCTATAGAAGTGATGGAGTAGCATTTTCCTTTGTCCCCACCCTCTAGCCCTTGTAGTCAATCAGAATGCACAGTTGTTATAGCACTATAAAATATTCCTCATACCAAAGCAAGCAGAGTCCTGTACTGCAATTTGGACTATCCTGCTGCTACTGTTGTCCGTCTTTGTATCTTGAACTATATATTTGTTTAAAACAAGCACATCTCGTTCACCACTACATTGGCCAATGCCCTTTGTGTTTTCATGTATAAAGGATCTCTATTGTCTCAAAGTACACTATTATACTTGCCAATTTCATGTCAGATTTTCAAAAACGTGCACAAAATGTCTGTAATTTGCATGCACAAGCCAGACGGTTGTACCTGCAAATCATAGAATATCAGGGTTGGAAGGGACCTCAGGAGGTCAGCTAGTCCAACCCCCTGCTCAAAGCAGGACCAATCCCCAGACAGATTTTTACCCCAGTTCCCTAAATGACCCCCTAAAGGATTGAACTCACAACCCTGGGTTTAGCAGGCCAATGCTCAAACCACTGAGCTATCCCTCCCCAAAATAGATGAGGAGCATTTGAATGTTCAGTTAAATTAACTGTGCATGCAAATCAGGCATGCATTTTGTATACAGATTTGAAAACTTTGAAAAAAATTAGCCCAAGATGTAGAGTATCCCTCCTACTGATAACTCTAAATCATTACCCCCAGCAACCAATTGATTGGCATTTCCCAACATTCTGAAGCGTTCATCTCTTGCCATCTCTCTGAACAACTGGGCTGAGGTTGGGAGAAGGGGGAATGCAAAGTCAGCTGCTTATCGGCTTGGGAGGGAGGGGGGTCATTTGTTTGTATCTGGTAGGAGTGCTCTGCACCAGTTCCCAATGGAGAGATACTGTAATGACTTATGAAATGTCACTAGACAAGTTTTACATTGAAAAAACAAAACAAAACTGAATATATAAATAAAGCTACCTAGGATAGTAGCCTATGGGTGGAGAAAAAAAAAAGAAAGCCACATGATTTAGAACTATCAGGAGTGCATCTTACAGTACAAACACCTTTAGAAGGAGGGCATGATTGGGCTCATCTACATACTTCTAACTCCCACATCATTCATGAGATGGTCCCCTGGTATCCAAAGACGTGCCACCATGAAGCAGCAGCTATTACTTTAGAATATTGTATTCATGGTTTTGTAAATCTCTGCTGTGTTTTTGTTCTTTTCTTTTGCTAATGCTCATAACAATCGCTTTGGCCAAGATTTTTGGAAGTGACCAGTAATTTGTGGCCCTTGTGTTTTGAGGGCCCAAACTAAGAGCAGCCTGATTTGCAGGAGTCGTGAAGCATCCTGCCTCTGAAAACCAGGCCCCTCTAAGGTCACTTAAGTAACCCCTCCCCACTCCCAAAATTGAGGCACCATAGTCGTTAGCCACTTTTGAAAATCTTCACTTACAATTTCAGATTGCTATTTAGGCTCTTTAAAAGAGGATCAGGAGAGTGGAAGAAATGAAAGTAATGATCCCTCAAATCCGTGCATCTGCACATCATAGCTTTAATCTAAAAAACAATCAAAAACAACAGACATTCTCATATAGACAACATTTTAAAAAGTCAGCAGCGTAAATACAGGAACAACATCAGGACTAAGAAGAATTAAACAGAATATGGCTCAGCTGTTTCTCAAGGATCTTAATCCTCTCAAAAGAATTTAACTGGGATGGAAAAAGGAAAAGAAATCTATACTTGAAGTGCTCTTATAAAAAATTTTATGATTCCAAGACAGGGAAGAGCAACAGCTAAATATCAGCCTGAGAAAATAGTAAAGAGGATCAATTCAGATGGCAATGGAAACAATTCAATTAGTGAAATAAATAATACTGAGATCGTCTCCAGGGTGGATAAGGATGGGCAAAAGATGACTTTCTGAAGTATACTTGAAGGACAGCCCTGTCTGTGCCACATGAATGTTTAAAATACATTATATTGCCTGCTGGGGGTACAGTTAGACGGATAGATTTGCTGCACATTCCACATTCTACCATTGTGTATAGTGGGCTCCTTCATTCTTTAGGGATTTCAGCACCACTGTAAGGACAGTGACACTTCTGAGGTACTCTTCCAGAACTGCATTCCAGTTCTGATCTTAAGGAAGCCAGTACACAGATGTTTATGCTACCAGACAGGCTGTAACTATTCTGGGCTCTCCCCAAACCCAGGGCATGCACACTCCAGAGTCATGGAAGGTTGCAGACAGTATAAAAGAGCCCGATTCAGTGCTCACAGTAGCCTGATGGAGTTTGTAGTCAAAGATGATCTCCGCACATCACTTAGATTACCTTTACCCTGGCAAGGACTATAAGAAGCTGTGTGGAGCGGTGGCCAGGTCAGACTAAGCCTCACATTAATGTTGATTTTGCAGGCTTTAACATATGATCTACCACACCCAAACCAAGTCCAGTTTGGCCCCTATATCAGGACAGAAGTTCTCTGAAATACAATAAAAACATTCCTCAAATACTGTTCCAGAATCTCTCCTCTGCCACCTTTTACCCTGGAGGTTTCACAAAGATGATCAAGCAGCAAAACTAGACGCTGGTCTTCCTTTCAGTACTGGAGCACTTCACATCTTGGGTGTATCTATTATGATTTCCACTGTGCATTACCAACAGGACATGTGCAGGGATGGGGAAGCAGCTCCTCCTTGGCATATCTCTTCTATCAGCTGGTCCCTCTGAGAAGAGCTGATTCCAAATCCATGTCTTTCCAGAAACAATTACTTTTTCTTGTGCGCAGCTTTAACTGTAGATGTTATTTGAAGAATGCAAGCCTCTCCTTATATCTGGCCACTCATTACATCCCTCCACAAACAGAATCAAAAGCATCCTAACACTTTTCAGAGAAACCATGAGACTTGAGGAGTGGGGGGATGGGGGAAAACGAGTCTAGTTCTCCCAGAACTGTACATGTGACGCTCACTGAAAAGTCCATGAAACTTAACACATGCAACACAAGGAGACTAGACTGTTGATAGTGCTAGTTGATTTGACCATCTCTCTCCTCCAAAATGAGGACGTGGTCAAAATAAAGAACAATGCAAACCCAAAAGGATTAAGACACATTCTACCAGGTTCTTCCTCCAGGACAGGTCTCTCCCCCACTTTCTCTGCACCTCTGCTTGCAGGTGCTTTACTAAAAGTATTCACACCCTCTGGATTCTGTGACCTAATGTTGACTTCCATTGGTTACCAACTCTCACGTGCTCTCTTTTTTCAGCCTGCTGTAACTGAAATAGTAAAAAACATTCCAAACTAACACTGCTTATTTCCCTCCAAAGTAACAACCTTCCTCCATTCTGGGACGCCACATTCATTAAGAAAAGTTCTAGCTTTCTGCTCTCACCCAGAATCTTGAAACAAAAGTCTATTTTCACTCATGTTTTCCCTAGAGCATCCGTGGAAAGGACGGATTTTGCCTTATAATCCATTCAGCATGGGGGTTGATGTGGTACAAGTCTAAGAGGTATGTATCCGGATCCAGGCAATGTTCACCTGTTGGATAAAAACACAAATTTTCAAAAGAAGTATTTTGCACCCTCAGTCCCATAGCTATTACTTTTTCCTGTGTGTAACACTATTCAAATTACTTTAAATATGTATGTATAGCTATTTAGAGCAAACAAGTTCCATAAGTCAGTAATAGCTACCCTTGTTTTTAGAAGTAGACTCATCACGGATCAAGTTTTAAGAAGAAGTGGTTTTCATTTGTAAACATGCAACTTTACCCATGCACTTTAGGGGAGTGGGACAGCTCAATGGTTTGAGCATTGGCCTGCTAAACCCAGGGTTGTGAGTTCAACCCTTGAGGGGGCCACTTAGGGATCAGAGGCAAAATCAGTATTTGGTCCTGCTAGTGAAGGCGGGAGACTGGACTCAATGACCTTTCAAGGTCCCTTCCAGTTCTATAAGATGGGTATATCACTTCAGGACCATTAATGCTTGCAGATATGAGATAGACAATTCCACCTCTGTGCTGATGATGCGTTTTGCATGTATAAAGTTCTATCACTTGTTTGTGCTTTGCTGGAATCTGATCTGAGGCCTAGTCTGCATTAGAAAGTTTTACTGGTATAACAATTGGGTTATGGGTGTGATTTCTTTTACTGAAATAATTATACTGGTAAAAGTCCTAGTGTGAACAGTTATATTGGTATAAAAGTGACTTTTACCAGTATAATTATTCCCTTTCCCATACAGGAATAAGCGATATCAAAATTACTGCACCCCCACTAGAGGGGTTGTAGCACTAACGTACTGCTTTAAATACACCAGTATAAAAACTCTGAGTTTAGAGATGGCCTGAGTGTGCAGGCAGTGGTTTTGGAGAAGTTTAAGCACAGAAATGGGTTACAACCTGATCTTCCCTTTAAAAACATTTTTTAAAAAAACGACGTTTCCTTACCTGTGTTACTAATGCTACCTTAGCTTATAAAGATGACAGAATTTGTATTATTTAATTTAGCTTTCACAATCAATGCTGTTTATTTCATCTTTTTCATTTCAGCTTGGTCAATTAAAAGCCACATTTGTAATTTTCACATGTGTTTCCAGTCAATTTCACTTTCTGGTTCTCATGCACTAGAGAGTCTTTGGGTTTATCACATTCCAATGCAACGTTTCAGAAATCAACATCTATTCTTTTTTAAAATCAACCAGAGATCAGATTACCTTTTACTTTCCTTACACAGTTCTGCCGCATATAGAAATGGCAGACCAGAATAGAAGCATTAAGAGTAATGCAGCAATTTACCGACTGTATTAACTACGGAAGTATGGCCCTGACTCAGCAAGGTAATAAGCATGAGTCTAACGCTAAGCATGTGAGTACCTTTCGTTCAAGTCAACATCATGAGCTTAAAGAAAGGCATGTGGTTAAACACCTCACCCTCTAATACTTACATGTGACAATAATTTGTCCTGCCAACGGTTCTGTGTATTTTTAATAAAGAACTGGCAGCTAACAAAAAAAATTAAGTTCATTCTAGATCATGAATAATTTCCCCCAGTGTTGTGTGTGTTTAAGTTCTGGGGTAAGTTGACAGTGTCCCTTAGAATAAATGACACTTACTGGGCCATCCTCCAGCATATGATCTGGTAAAGATTCCTGAACAGATACACTCTTGTTGCCAACTTCAGTCACTACAGAGAACCAGCCTACCACCCTCATTCCTAGCTTTGGCCTTTTATCACGATAAAGGCACCATAACACAGTATTAACAGCCAAGAACTTTAGTGCTGGTAAAGACCTTCATACAGATCACTCGCAGCCTTTGGATCTGGTAGAAGGGATTTAGTTACTTCTATCAAGCAGGCAGAGTCCCTTGTCTTCTGTTGATACTATAATGGAGAAGCATTAAAGACAGACCTCTTCTGGTAGATAGAGTTATTCTCCTGACAATCCTGTAGCTCATTATAGATGGACATTACAGAAACTCCATCTTTGTGCTTAGTCCATGTTGCCTCACCTCTATGTCCTTTGTACTCATTAGCAGAGACCATCTTTAAAGATTCCTAATACCATAACAAGCCTTATCAGTCCTCACAAGACAAGCAGGGACCCAACTAGAACCTTGAATTTGTTGAGCCAGCTGGGTGTTGTCTTTCCCTGATAGCAAAC
Source organism: Terrapene triunguis (assembly GCF_002925995.2). Taxonomy (NCBI): domain Eukaryota; kingdom Metazoa; phylum Chordata; order Testudines; family Emydidae; genus Terrapene; species Terrapene triunguis. The sequence continues at coordinate 3,331,142 of NW_020664584.1, read as the reverse complement.
AGGTTGTTACTAGTTCATTAGTGAGCAAGCCTTCCAGCAACATTAGTCTTCTCCTTTAATATGTAATAGATGATGATACTGTACATCATATTATGGCACAGGTTCATTTTTACTAATGCTGCATACTCAGTCTTTAAACAGGATGAGGTGTACAATGGAGACTGACTCACAAGAATAAAGTTGGGTTTGGTTAGAAAACCTGTATATGAATTAGAGGATGGCAACGGATGGAATGGCATTGCTCTGGATGTCTGTGTTAAAACCACAAGCAAGTTCTGCAGGTCATTCAGCATTAGTGCCAGAAAAGCCTTTGTATCACCATGAAAAGAAGTAGACACGTACCTAGTTCTGCTGCATTTCAGAGAAGTTCCTTCAGAAAGCGTAACTATTTTAGGGTCACATTTTAAAGAGATCTCTACTGTAGGCACCTGCGCCAAATGGACCAATTTTAAGAAGAGCTCAGCACCCACAAGCTCCCATTGTTCCAAATGGCCTTGTTCTCAAGGGGAGCTGACCACAACTTCGGGATGTCTGGGCTTTAACACTGTTTATTGGGCCCATTTTTTAAATAACTCCCCTCTCTATCAAGCTGGATTGCCTGGATAACCACTTCAAGGACTCTTTGAACCGCTTAAGTGGCAGAGGGTTTCGTATGGGTCCTGTGTACTTGGGTGAATTTCACCCATGGGGAGTACAGTTTGCTCCACCTTTATCAGAACCCTCTCCTGCAGCCAGACTTTCTTAATTCCCCACTAATGCCCCAGCACCAAGAAGACATCTGTAGCTATTCAGCATCCAATCTCACATACTTATATTGCCGCCTACTTCGTAGAGGAGCAGGTTCAGCGACTCGACAGCACCATTACTGCAGGAGACAAAGAAGAAACACAACATTGTAATTGGGCTTTGTACAAGGCAGGCCGGAACAATCGCATCAACTCAGCAGTTCATGTTTCTAAGGCCAGCAGGGGTAAGAGAAGCTACAGGGCATAGGGCAGTAGACTCTCCTCATGCTCTAGGAGTGCAACTCTTGAAAAGATCACCCAAGAATCAAGACTGAAGCAAGGGACATTCTTCACTGCTACGAGACCCACTAAAGGGCTGGCAAAGGACTAGCTTCTCAGACAGAAGATAAAAGGCACAAAATCAATGTCTATCGGCAGCGTTCACCTCAGACCGACAGCCTATCTGAGCAGCACTCGTCTGTGTAAGGAAGACTGCAGCAGCCTTTGGCAGGGAAGGGAGCTGGTCATTGGGATATTAGTGCTAATGCTTTCCAGTCTAATGTGACAGCTTTGATTGCTTTCTCCCCTGCTCTCCTAAGCCTGGACATACCCTGCCTAGGGATGTGGTGCAAGAGATGCATCAATGTGTGCTTCCTGAAAACACTGCCAGAGACAAGCAACTGTCTGGATTAGCACAAAGGGTGATATTTTGGCTGCTAAGTAAAGCTGACACCACCTCTCCTGGTTTACTTGCAAACTTCAAAATGGAAGCCAATAAGGGTTTCCCTCCCCACCCCCCCAGAAGGGCATCCACTCCTCCTCCCCAAGAGGATCTTGCACATATTGTTACAGTTCACCTGCTCTCTAGCACCCAGGGGGCAGCAGACCAGTAACTGCTCCACATCCCCAAAAGCCCGTACGATGACGCAGTCACAATTTAAAGGGAGATTAGGGTTTCCTCTTCTCCCTCCCAAACACACTTCAAAAAGGTTTAAACAGCAAACCAGAATGAGTCACTGAATGTAGTCACTATATAACCTTTCTCCCCTTGCCAGCCTCCCACCCCTGCAAGAGAAAACATGGAAACTGGACTACTCTGTCTGCTTATAATGAAGAAAGAGCCTTTTACCGTTTGATGAGGCTGACTTTGTTGACAATACTCCAGCCGTTCTGACTGAGGTGTTTCTGAAACTGCCTCAGGACATCAGCAGCTTTGGTTCCATTGTTCAGATGAACCTCCAGTGAATCCTTCAGTAACAGAGATGTCTGGACTTTCACTGTCTTGGAAGGCTAAAAATAGAGGGGGGGCGGAGAAAAATGGTTTTAAAAGAAAGACACGGGCAATTTAGAACAAGAGAGATGCCAGTTTTCTAAATGGAGGTGGGAAATCATGTACAAGTACAAATCCAATGGCCCATTGATGGGATTTATACCAGGTTGAGATGTGAAAATACGGAACTGTCTAAAAGCGGAGAAGATTAAAGAGCTCGACTTTTGTTTTAATATTGTAGCCAAGGATGGAATTGTTGGTCTTGGATATAATTTGGAATAGAATTAAGTGTGGGTGCCCTCTGGTGGTCATGAGTGGTCTGGGCATTCAAGCTGGTATAGAAACTTTGACGTAGCTAGAACAGTCAGTTCCACTGAAATGGAAAAGCTTAGTGAAATTGGGTTGATTTTGCCTGAATTTCATTTTAGAAGAAAAACTGAAAAGGAGGGGGTTCTGAAAGCACTGAAATGCCCCACTGCAGCATTTTCCAAACAAAACGTTTTGATTTTTAAAAAATTTCACTTTTGGTTCCAATCAGAACAAAGCCAAAATTTCAGTCTCAAAATCCTTCATAAAACTGAACTTCCATTCTCTGCACAGTCCTTTGAAAGTTTTATAATGGATGTCCCAACGCACACAGTTCTTCCTGCTTAAATTATACCTGTTTGTTCCATACTGGATGGATAGTTGCCAACTCTATTAAGCAGCAGCTTTTCAACAGTGATAACATGCATTGCATAATGCGGGATTTGAGAGTGACCTGTCCCTTTTGTTTAATTGATTTGTGGTTTCTAATTGTTTAATAGTAAAACCAAAATTTGCAAGTACACCACAGTCTGTACATCACTTCCTAACTTTTCCTTTAAAAAAAAAAAATGCCAAAAAGAGAGGCTCCCATTTAGTAACTGTTGTTTTAAACAGAATTTGGATAGGGTCTGTCAGCACCCATGGGAAAGAAAGTGGTACGGAAACAAGTGCAGTGAATCACTATTATTATTTGTATTATCTCACTGCCTACGAGCCCTAGTCATGGAACTATTGCTTGCTAATATCCAGCACCACTGCATGCACCTTTACTCATTAACGCTGGTGTCATGCGACCCTACTGATCAGAACAAGTGTTTGGAAGCACAAAAGCAGGGCAGGAGAGACAGACAGGTACCTGAAGGCTGCTGCCCTCATCTCTAGGTTTCTAGGATTTCTAGCTGGCACTTGTAATAAAAGCCAGTGTGTATCAGTAAGATAAGCCAGTATGTCCATTGTGAGCATACAGGGCCAAATCCTCAGTTGTGTCAAGTTTACACTTGGTGCAGCTAAGACGACAAGATTCAACCGCCAACATTTCAAATTTCCCTCTTCATACACAAGCCTGAGAGCACATGGTATCTAAGCCACAGCATTTGCGCAGTTTAGTAAGGGAAATGGGGGTGTTTTGCAGCAAGCCAGTGAGACGAATTTTCGAGGAGTTTGTTGTAATGTTTTTTTTCTGTTTCTCTTTAATTTTGGTTTAAAGAGAATTTAATTCCCTGGCATACACTCATCATTTATGAGGGGACCTTTAACGGGAAATCCTCATTCAACCCCATCCTCAGAGGGTTCAGCTTACTTACTTCTGCCTGGTTCTTCTCCACTTTGTCCTTGTCTGTGTGAATCTTCCGTAGCAAGTTTTTGATCCGTTTGTCATAGAACTGGTACCTCCGGCTGGTGCTCTCATTCAGTTTTCTCACTTGAGCTACCAGGAAAGAGGAGATCTAAGGGAAATAAAAACAAACCAATAAATAGAACCAATGGAGAGGGGTGCGTGGATGGATACATTCAAGGACTAGACAGTCATTCTATAAAAGATACTCGGAAAGCACTGGGCTCCAATATATGTTGACAGTTACACTGGCGCATGCGTAAGTTTTCCCTACGTTGAAAGGTTGATGGGGTTAAGGAGAACATGGTGAATGGGGGGGGGGGGGGTGGCACATCCCCACCCACTTTCAACCCTGAGGAAGAAGAATGCCTCCTAGGGCATCTGCAGAAAGTTACTCCTGCAATGTCCATGGCTCTTTAGGGGACTTTTGGTGGCTTTGTTTCTTTTTAAAAGGGAGGATTTGTGGCTTTATGCATATCACATCCACAGGCCAGGTCACCTGCAGAGAAATCAGTGAGTCTTTCAAAGATTTCTATTGTAAATAGGAAAAAGCCCCTAAAAACAACATTCCATAGACATAATATTTTGCTTATGTGCCTTCAGAACAGCAAAGACAACAAGAGAGTTTAGCCAAACAACTTTTGTCTACAGAGTTCTGTTTCGTTTAAAATCTCCAGGATTATCTCATTCTTCTGAGTTATAGCCCAGTCTGGTTAATGCACAGGTTGCTATCACCCAACAAACAGCCATGTGACTTACAGTCCAAAGCAAGTCTTGGTAATGGATCATCATCCGCACAACGTCAGCTGCCCCCTCTGCCAGCTGCTTCTCCTTCCCTTCTGGGATCTTATTCGCCAGTCCTTTATGCATGAAGAGATTTGGAGCGATGACTGTGGAAACATTCCAGAGATTCATTTTGTTCTTTTTCTCCCTAGCAACCACTTTACTGAGAAATTCCAGCAGAGCCTGAAAGAGGGAGAAAGACATGTGGTTTCAAGACATCTGTGCACAGTACGATTCAGCAAACCTGATTGGGCAAGTGCTGGGTTGCTTAGTTGGTTAATGTCAATAGCTTTTCATTTCTGGAGACCTTAATGCAAATCACAAGTGTAAGTGGGATTGGTGGTCAGGTCCTAGCACTAAGGTGGTCATCAATTAGTTGTACCAAGCTGTGGTGGCGGCTTTTGGGGCGTCAAATCCATAAGTCAGGAAAGTCAACAAGATTTGCACAAGGCAGATAAGGTCTTCTTCCCTGACCCGTGGCAGGTTGCATCCTTTGGAATTCACTCTGAATGTCAGATTCCAAAGACCCCGCAAAATTCAACGCTTCACTCAGACGAAACAGACAAGCGTCTCCTGTTTCTACCCAAAACCATAAGCCATCCAAGCTGCCTCAGAACACTAGACCAATTGAGCCGGAGCTTTAAAGTTACAATAGTTCTGCAGGACTATGCAGATATAGCACTTTGATCATCTGGAGGCAGCACTATCGAGCGACTTGGGAGATACTTGTGGGAATTAAGGACATGGCTTCTGCAGTACTCCTGACATCTGGGTACCCGAACTGCTAGAGAACAGAAGTAAAAGCCAAATGTCCTGCACTGCCACAAAACTGCCCCTGAAACAACATTCTCTTGTTCAAAATTAGCTGCATAGGTGAGAAAGGGATTTTAATGCAGTCTGATCTGTAGGGGGTAGAAAGTTAAAACTTCTGCAGCACTTTTTTCCACATTTTAAACAGATATTATATAAGAATCACAAAGACCAGCTGCATCTTGGTATCCAAGAGCTAAGGAGACTTTGGTCAATGGATATTCTAATAGGAAGAGCCAGATTTTCAAACATGGGCATAAGATGTACCCTGACAAGGCATGACTCCTGCTGCTCCTGCATTTGCATGCATAAACTTGGCAATCCCACTGAACTCACACAGGAGTTTGTTTGGCCCCAGGCATCCACACCTAGACAAGTTAATGGAGTTGATGCAAGATCAAAAGAATAAGTCCAGATTGCTTATACCTCTCTCTCTACATGAGATATTAAGACATAGGTTCTCTGGAAGGATTCACATTTTCTCACACAACTAACTGATACAGTAGAAAGTGGTTATTACCTTTAGGGTGTTTCTATTGGGCTCTGGCAGAATCAGGATAAGCAGGTTGAGAGCTTGCAATCTCTGCTTCAGGTCCGGGATATCTACAGTAGGGAGAATGTACTGTGTCCCATCAAACAGCAACAGCATACATGCAAAATAATCTGAGTCTAGTTAAACATCTAAATCCACCTGGCTCCCACATGGAATCAGAGCTCTGAACATGCTGGTGCCCTATTGTGAAACACATACCACTAATATGGGGAAAACAAAGCACTTAAGTGATTTAGGGCTTGTCTACAAGGTACTGCAGACTGGACTATGAGGGTGTGAACTGTAGAACGCTCTAACTGCCCTGTATTTAGTTTGCTTTAGTAGGTCTATAAAGGGCAGTTAAAGCACACTACAGTTCACACCCCCCAGATCCAACCTGCAGCACCATGTAGACCAGCCCTTAAAAGCCTGGATCCTACTGACTCTCGATGAAACTTCAGAGCTTAAGACTAACAGATATATTGGAGAATAAGCTTTCGCGGGTGAATGCCCACTTCGTCGGATGCATGTCACCCACGAAAGCTTATGCTCCAATACATCTGTTAGTCTTAAAGGTGCCACAGGACTCTCTGTTGCTTTTTACAGATCCAGACTAACACGGCTACCACTCTGATACTTCAGAGCTTAAGTCACTTTTGAAAAATGGCAATTAGTTTCTGAAGTCTGAAGGTAAATTTTTCCAATGAACCTCAGTACATTATTTCGATTCTAGGATAGGCACTACTGAAACGTGAGAGTGTTTTACAAAATTAATTGAGCTCACAGCATCCCTGTGAATAGGCAGATTATAACCATTTCAGAGATGGGTCAACAGAAGCACTGAAGTTGTGATTTGCTTTAATTAAAATAGCAACTCTGTGGCAAAGCCACTCGCAGCACCCAAGAAACCAGATTCCTAGAATGTGCTCCAACTGCTACTCTATATTTTCTCCAGAGGCAGAGAGACAAGTACAGAAAAGTAGGGAATGAGTGAGTTTTGCGCAACAGCATTAATAAAAATTAACTAATTTAATAATGCATTTATGTTCCACTACAGCAGCTGAAAGACTTGAAAAATACACTACACTAGATGGATTGAAAAGTGAACTGGTGCCACATTCATCTATGTTTATGGAAGCAACACGTTTTGAGACAAAAGCCATGTTCTAGCTGAGAACCAGAAGGGAAAAAAAGAGGGGGGGGGGGAATGTGTGTATGTGGCCTTGTCCAGAGGTGTGCAATCCATGTGTTACGGCAGGCTAGGGAGGAAGCATCGTGGTCCAATGGCGGGGGGGGGGGGGGGGGGGGCAAAGGACTGGGATTCAGGAGAGCTGGTTTCTATTCCTGGTTCTGCCACTGACCTACTGTCTGACCTGGAGCAAGTCACTTCCTCTCTCTGTGCCTCTATTTTCCCTCCCATCCTTTATCGGTCTTATCTTAGATGATAATTTTTACCATAAGTTTGTACCGTGACTAGTACAACAGGGCCCTGATCTGAATTGTGGCCCCTAGGTGCTACTGTTACACCAGTAATAAATAATGCTATTGGGATACTTGAGTGCCATGCAAACGACTTTCGTACACTATTGGAAATAAGAGAGAATCTAGTGTTTTCAGCACACTGGGTGCGGTGTCTGTATTTATTTGACTGATCCTAGTTCATATCTGTCTAGAACACAAAAGCTTATGTGGCACATATCAAATAGGAGATCACAAGACCAACAGAGCTTTGAAAAAAACCAAAGGCTGCTAAGGCCAGACTACTTGGAAAAGGACTCACTTTGCACAGCAGCGAAAGCCGGCAGATACTCGGCTGTCAAGAGAGGGGTGGGCAGCTCTCGAATGAACCTCTTCAGTAAGCCAGACACATCATTCTGGCGGACCTCATCCCAGCGGAACAGACCGGTATAGAAGTCGCTTTCCAGCTTTTCCTCCAGGCTCTGCATTGGGAGGAAATACCCCATCACTTTCACTAACAACAGAATGGGAATCCAACAGGGGGGGATCTTGCACAGGGCAACCCCTCAACAATGCAGACACTGCAGAGTACTTCACAACGTAGACTTACTAGCAGGCTCCCCAGCAGTGCATTTTCCATATTGTGTTGGCAAGGTGAGTGGGGATAATTTTAAATAAGTCTGATACCATACATCAGGCTCATGCAACATGATCACTTGACATGTACTCCCGTACTTTAGAGTATTACCGAAATGATTGTACCTTAATCCTGGTCTGGGACCCAGAAACTCTCAGGATGCCTTCAGTGTCAAGCCCTTTCTTTTCCAAACATGACAGCAACTACAAGGGAAACAGAAAGCTCTCAGGTACAGATCTGAAGGCAGCCGTCCAGCTTATGGTTCAAGGCCAAGGAGCTATCACGTGCAAGTGAACTCAGAAGGTAACTTACTGCTTGGAGAATCAGTGGGACCTTGGTGTTGGGGATGAGTTTTTGGTCATTTTCCAACAAAGTGCTGAGTGGAACTCCAAAGAGTCGATTCTCTGCATTGAGGACAATACATGTTGTAATTCTTTACTATGGTTATACACCAAAACGGGCATTTCTTCAATTGCAACCAAGAACTACACTTTATTATTATCCAAGTTGTTGGAGGAAAGAGAGGAACAGAAGCTACAACAGTAGTTAGCAGAGCAAGGGTATAGGGGAGACCCACAGAAAGCAGCAGTGAGAAACATGGACCCATGTTCTGATCTCAAGTGACAGCTGTGCAAGTCTGGCATATCTTGATAATCTGTAGCCTGGATTTACATTGGTTAGACTGAGGGAGTCTGTAATGAAGTCTAGCGTTACTGAGACCCATTGTCCAACTTTGATCACAAAAACCAAGATAGAACTGACCTTTTGTCTTCTGTTTGGATGCCTTGTTTCTCTTTAACTCCAAGCCCAGGATGTCGCAGAGAGCCGTCAGCTCAATCAGGGCCAATGTGGGGATCTTCTTCATGTCCTGTGGAGATAGGTCTCCTATCCGGGTCACTCCCAGCCTGCCCTTGGGAATCTTAAACTGCTAGGGAGAAAGAATGGAAGAAAGTTTGTAAGGTTTGATGGGGATAATTCTGTTGATTTTATTGTGTGTCGTGAATTCCTTTGTGTCCCTACCACTTCCTTCCACCGCTCTTATGGCTGTAAATCTGCCTCTCACCAGCCACAAACCACTGCCCAGGAATACCACTACTTCTGCTTCACCTCCAGGGAAGTTCTTATCCAGGCATTCACCGTCTCTTGTCTCCACTATTGCAATCATCTTCTCTGTGGTTTCCCCAGAGTCCTAAACTGCAGGTTTCCTAGCACCTGTAAAGTTTCATGCTGCAGCCTGCTTTGCACCCAGAGCTCTCAATAGTGTAGCAGAATGGGTTGAACGCAGTAGTTCAGCTTCTTGCAGCGTCAAAATGCACCACCACCAGTTTGGATGGGACTCAAACCAGCTTACAGTTTCAAGGTGGATGCACATATGATAATTTAAATAATGCTAAGTGTGTGTTTTAAATAAATAAGGGGATTTGTTATGCTCTGGAAGAGCTCACTTCCTTCAGCATTGCTTTTCCTTGATTGTTGTCTTATTTGGGATCCCAATTTTGTCAGGCAAATTCAATACATGAGACCATCCCAATCCACTGTAGCACTTAGAAAGGGGCCCGATAGCTTCATTTGGCTTTGACAGAGTCTCTTTTCCTATGCAAGTCAAAATTCCCCAACACAATACCTTGGGTCTGGTTATTATCCTTCCTCTAATGTACAGTGAAAAGAGGAAACGCAAGTGGCCCAGACACCAACAATGCAGAACTGTAGTTGTTACGTCAGCTAACATTTGGTGCAGAGATACCTCCTTTCCTGACTTCCACCACAACACAGTTCCTTTTAATTTATCATTGCATTACAAGCACACAAACTCCCACATTCACATGTACACAGTTCTGCTATGCTTACCCAGAAGTCTAACCTGTTTAATACCCTGAAAACACAAAATGAACTAAGTTCCCAAGGCTTCTCTCTATAAGAGGGGGGCTCAACAGGTTCCGAGCGAAGAAGTGCCTTAAAGCCCTTACAGTTAGGGCGCTCTCGTCCTTTATCCTCCTAGACTCCCGTAGAAATGATCCCTTGAGCAAAATGGCTGCTTGCTCCGAGTAGGCAATGTCAGTACAGAATATCTCCTCCTTTCCAGGGCTTCTGAGCATGCAAGAAAAATCCTGGAGTCCCCTTGAATCTGCTATGGATAAAAGAATCTCTTAGTTGAGGAAGTTTGGAAAGCAAAGAGGACACATGGGCAAACTAACCTAGGAATGCATATTAAAGTGCAAGACTTGTGGAGCCACCATAAACAAATAACATCCATGGGTATTTGAGCTGGGCAAGGTTTGTCAGCACACAGCATTACGTCCATGTTCAACAGGGTAGACTGGCTTAAAGTCATGGTATTATAGTTACAATCTACCAGGTCAGTGACACACAAAATGTCTAAAATGACCTTGAAATGAATGAATGTCTAGATCAGTGTTTCCCAAACTGGGGTTCGTGAACCCCTGGGGGTTCACGAAATGTTACAGGGGGTTCTCGGGGAAAAATTCCCTAATGGCGGACAGAGCTGTCCCTAGGGACCCTGGGCAGCATGGGACACTGAGGAGACTTAACCTTCAAGACTCCTTATAAGAAATGGAAAGGGAGGTGGATATTTTTTGCTTTTTTAAAAATTAAATAGGCAGCTAATATTATTTTTAAAATTATTATGAAGAACAAATTTAAGCTTTGTTGTAACGTGCGTTGTTTGACTGGACTGCTCAAGACCTGAATGCTTGTGTAGGAGGAACTCTGAGTTGGCTTCTTAAATACCTTCATGCTGTTTCACATCTGATACTCCTTGATGAAACATAGGAGCCTTGTCTTATAAACAGGCTTATTCAAAGTGATACAAGCTACAAAAGTGAGATCTTGGAAGAGTGTTGCCATTTTCATAATGCAATAAAAATACTGTAATGATAAATAATAATTAATAATACATAGTGTGTAATAAACATGTCACAAAAACAAATTTTATATTTCCAAGATCACTGCTTTTATAATTTATAGTCAGGTACAGGAGAAAATCCCTGGAAATATTCATTTTTAAGAGGGGATTCACGAGACTTGACATTTTAGTGAAAGGGGTTCACAGGTTGTTAAAGTTTGGGAACCACTGGTCTAGATGGACAACTTCTTAAATAGAAGACGCACAATTGATTTTTGGTATGATAGCATGTGTTAATCTCTAAAACTACCCAAGTCTGTAATCATGTGATATTACTCCATAAACTCTATCCTCTAAAAAACCTAACACCACACAACACTATTTGAGCATTGGGACAGGTCTGGCAAACCCATGACAGATGAAATGTTTGGGTTAAAAATCTAGGCCAACGCTCTGCCATTACCAGATGGCACTGGACTTAGATATTGTAGCACATAGGAGATGTGTTACATAAAGATAATATACTCTTCTCAGAACCTTTAATACTGGAGGCAAAGCCGTTTAAGAACTTAGATTAGAAACACGTCCCTCCTGGATTTTTAGCCCTACCTAGGAATTTCCTTGCTGTTGGAGATGATAAATGAAGGTCAATACATGTATGTAGTTGCACATTATCTGAATATTGTGTTTGCCAGGTTGACTCCAAAGTCAGTTACTAATTAAAAGTGTAAACATGTGTTGCACTTCCTGACTATTTTTAAAACCAAGGATCAATTAGGAAAACCCGAAACTTGAAAAGTTCTAAGCCTTGGCCTTTGCATACGTGAAAAGAGAGAGAGAAATTAAATAGCAGAGTGAATTACATCTCATGAGTATGTTTTAATCCCTTATAAAGGGATGAGATTCTGATGGAAGTGGTGCAGGTACAGCTCTTAGTTTTTCACTGCTGCTAACAAAGAGGGCAGAGGAATATTTGCTTGTGTTTTTATATTGTGAAAAAGAGCTTATCATAGATGCTCTGTTCCCAAAACATGCTCCCTTCCTAAACCTCAATGACATAGCGTAGGTTTACAATACAGTAAAACTGCCTTACGTTTCTGAGTGTAGTCTGAAGTCTCCACACTGTGCTGAGACCGATCCTTGTCAGACTCCTCCATCCCCACTACCATCTCCTAGAAAAAAGGATGGAACACAATATGCCACATGCAGAGCAGATCAGTGGCCAACATGGGGCATCCTCGTTTTGGCAGAAAGTAACATGTCAAATAATCTTGCTCTCTAGCATTGAAGAGCTATAACAATGCCATTTAGCTGAGTTGAAATCTGCAACGTCTGCCATGGATGCGACAATCACTTAAAGAACTGCTATGAAATAAAATACTTCACGAACCTCAGTGTACATGTCTTCGTTTTAGAGTATCTATAGCTTACTTTCTTCTGCAGCAGAAACCTGCAATTAGCACTCCTCTTCCTGCCCCTCCCTCCATAACCCATACACTCCTCTTCCTGCCCCTCCCTCCATAACCCACACCATTGTTAAATCACCAATTCTTACTCTTTCGCAGCTTCAGGTGTCAGTGGACATATGCAGAGAAGTCTCAATGGCCCCATTTTATACAGTAGTTTAAGTGTTCTAACTGGCTGTCAAAATGCACCAATCAGCAGTCAGTTTTCATTCAAACAGCTCCTGTGACATCCACCCACAGCATGATCCATCCATGGAATACTGGCCTTTGAGGAGAAGTCACTTTCTTCAATTATATGCCATTTAGCCACATGGATGAAAATACACTAAACAGACTAAGCAACACAATGTTTCCCTTTTGTCTGCTCTACAAGAACACATCTCTTTGCCACAAATCATATAAGTCCCTGAAGTGACGTGTCTAAAAGATCAGTGTGATCCCAGATATCGCCGAAGGACATGCTGACAAAATCCCATGGTCAACAGAGCTGGCTGTGAAACAGGAAAAAGAATATTTTCATTCAAGTTTTTTGCCTCAAAAACTTTAAGACTTTCTAACTAGCTCCAATTGCAATGATCTTAGTGTCCAGTTAACATGGCAATAAAGAATAAGGAACCTATGCTGAGCCATTGCAAATAAGTAAAATCATCCAGGTGCAGAGAAAGATTTTACTTCTTTTCTTGAACAAAACATGCGACTGATTAACCTTGTGTATAGCTGGCCCAGTGACTTAGCAACTATAGTCCTGTACCTAACAAGCACACGGCATGACGTCAGAGCACCACGGTCCTTTCCAGCCTGGCATGCCTGTTCTGTGAACAGCAATGCGGGTGCATCCATGTGTGTGAAAAGCTATGCTAGAAATGCAAGTCATTTTGAGGACTAAAAATGCTGCTTCAGAGATGTAAATAGGAGGTCAAGGCAGACTGCAATCACACACACACACACACACACACACACACACACACACACAGGTAGAGAACTCAGATAAGGAAATGTCATTGTGAAGCAAATTAAGAGTCCCTGCTGGTTTTGATCCATTGGAGTGCGAATGGTTCCTTCATAGGCCCTGAACCTGCCCCTATTGAAGTCAACAGCTGGACTCCCATTGACTGCAAAACTGCAGAATAACTCTCACCGTTGTCATATTTATTGGGCATAATACTTTCCTTAGATCAAATGTGGCACCTAGAATTCACAGTAAGAACAGCATCAGAAACAGGAACATTGGTGAGGGTCTGATCATAGGACCAGGAGCCAGGTTTTCAATTGTTACTCTCTGCCTCTTGCACTGACTTTTTTCTGAGCGAGATAGTTTTGTGATTAAGGCAGTGGACTAGGACTCAGGGGATCTGGGTTCAAAACTCAGGATGCAGTGAACTTCCTGTGTGCCTGTCAGAAAAATCACATTACCTCTGTGTGTCTCAGTTTTCTCATCTGTAAAGTGGGGATAATATTCAACCACCACACAAAGGGATATTGTGATAGCTCATGTTTGTGGAAGTACCAGGAAGGTAAGACATGCTAAGTATATTTGTTTGTACAGGGCTCCCATGATCTTCAGCAGAAAATCCACACTTGCATTGGAGGGCAGAAGTTGGCCCAGCATTCAAGATGTTCTGTGAAAAAAAACTGGCCTGCTCCAAAGCCTATTGAAATCAATGGGACTCTGTATCAGGGTCTGTAAAAGGGTACCAATCAACACATTATACAAGTTGTTTAGGATCCCAGAGCATTAAAATAGGAAGAATTAAACATTACAAATAAATACACTGATTGCTCTTTAATGACCCGAATTAAGAATTTGGTATTTCCCCTGCAATGGAGGAGGGTATCACAAAACTCAGAAGAGAGAACAGATTAATTGCCCTTTTTATTTTAAGTGTTTATGATTTCATCTTCTCTTGCAATAAA
>NW_020664584.1:3232848-3312045 GCF_002925995.2 Terrapene triunguis | reverse complement strand
CAGCCAGTGGGAGCTGCAATCGGCCGAACCTGCCGCGTCGGCAGGTAAACAAACTGGCCCTGCCCGCCAGGGTGCTTACCCTGGCGAGCCGCGTGCCAGAGGATGCCGATCCCTGGCTTAGACTCTGAGCTATCGGAGGACTGTGTACATGCATACCCTGGGGCAATGTTCTTAGCTGTGGCCTCTAAGTGCTTTTGGGATACAAATAAAATACTAATGTTTTTGTGTGTCATACATGGAACATGTCATGAATTCAGATCTGGCCAACAAAGTTAACAACAAGAAGTCACTGGTGCTGCAAGCTGTGGAAAGTGGCTTTTACTCCAGTACATAGTCGACAAGTATCGAACATCACAAAGATCCCCACCACAAAGGACATTAACTAAGATGCTTGTTGGCAGTCTGCAGGAAAGCTATGGACGCTGAAACAGCCCCTCACCGCGAAAAGTGTTAAGGCATATTGGCAGAAGAGTAGCTGGAAAACTTGTATTGCTGCTGCCTATACCATTCCTGTTCTGTGGCTACAGAGAGGTCTTCAGACTTACAGAGCTGCCATTCTGCTACCTTTCGCTAGCACTACACTGACTAGAGTGAAGTCTCTAAATCCTCAGGTTCTAGAATATTGTTTTACTGTAACCCTGAGGCGTAAACTCTGCAAGATACACTTCCGCTTAGGCTCGAAGGTGAAATGCTGCTAGTTCACAGTTATATAACCCCACAGAGCCAGAAAGCCAAAGAAGCTGCTAGGATGCATGGAAATATTCTGGAAGTCAGTAAAGCAACATACCTCAGAGTTGACCACACCAAAAATGTCTCTGACATCACGCACGGGCGGTTTGTTCTTCTTCCGCCGTGACCGCGAGTAAGTATCCAGCCTTCGCTGCACGGCTGCAGCCTGGGTCTTGGTCAAGGTGGAGAGCAGCACTATATTGTCATTGTCTGAGGTGTCCTCCCCAATTAGGTCAGAGAGGCCTGCATCCTGTAGCCACTCAGCTTCGGCTTCTCCCTCTGAGAGGCAAGGGATGAGGAGAAAGGCAGTGTCTGTGAGAAAGCAGGGTAACACTGCGAACTAACAGATACAGTCGGGACAAAGCAGGGCTAGAAAGACAGTCAGATATGCCAAAAATCCCAACGGCTCACTTCATTTGGATCCCTCAAGGATTGTTTCTCTTGAACTACCGTTTTATGAAAACTAGAGGGCTTTGAGCCACAGCCCTGGGTTGGGGATGGATCCAAGCCACATCACCCCAGTGGGCACCAGGAGAGATTGGGCTTATCAATTAGCGTTGAGGAGGCAGGGAGGGACATGCCCATTGCAAAAGCTGCAACATAAACTCCTCTCTGCAGCTGGACAACTCCACTGAGCCATGGGGAGAAAAGGTAGTGCCCTGCTACCACCAAGACCTCTTTGGGGCAGCTAATGTCACATCGTTCCCTACTGAGGGCTAATCTTTACACTCTGACAGTGCACAGACTGCGATTATTGCTGAACACTGGGGATGAGGGTGGGGGGAGGAAAACTTGTGCTCTCCCATTACACAGCTGCCAGCCACAATCTGGTATCAAAGGAACTTCCTAGGCAAAATTCTGCCCTGGCATAAGGCAGCACACAACTCAGTGACTGCAGTGGGGTCGGCATCAGTTCACTCCAGGAGTGAATCTGATCCGACGGCTTCCTATAACAATCAAGAAAAAAGCTCTGTTAAAACACAACACTTGATATTCCCTAGGTGGCTTTTATGCTCTTACTATTTAGATTGTTCCTTTAACAGCTAGATACATAGTTAGATTTACCTCAGGATATATCCAGACTCTGCCTGGATTCAATTTTATCACCTTTTAGTTAACTTCTTATGAGCAGTTATCTTGGTGCAGTAACATTATTCTTTTACCACCACAGTTTATTTGCCATTACATTTTAAGTGGGCCCAGACATCCTTGCAGTATTTCTATATGGATGGTCTAGACAGTATTTGGTCCTGCCATGCGGGCAGGGGACTGGACTCGATGACCTCTCAAGGTCCCTTCCAGTCCTAGAATCTATGAATATGCAGGTAGAACTAAGTTCTGTATTTAATTTACAACTATATTCATTTAAAAAAAAAATACTACTACAGTCAAAGCATGTTATGGGTCCAAAGTGAAGCTCTCAGAAGTCAGGATCCGTAAAGTTATCTGCAAAAACTTAACTCTTTCCCCTTCTGCAAATGAATCAAGTCTGAGGACATGCCATATTTTTCCTGCATAATTCATTCTATGTGCAGGTCAGACAGTGCTATGTGAATGAGGCAGCTGTTTGAACTCTAAGGATAAACATAGTCATGTGTAGCTTCAGCCTTAATACATTGTATGCCATACAACCTCCTCTCTTCCTCAGCCCTGTCTCTGCATACTGCATTTATTCACTACAGGGAGGTTCACAGACATTCTGTACTTATCCATTTACAAACATGGCTGAAAAATCACTATTGAACTGACTGAAGACCAAATATTTGTTCATGCTCTTCCTCTGACAGAAACTGATATTTCCTCTCCTGGGACAGTTGCTCAAGCAAACCATGACTGTCAAATCTATTATATCATATGTCTGTTAAATGTTTTTATAGGAAATACCCCAGCCTTGTGAAGTTAAATTCACCTAACAACTGGATAAAGCTAACATCTCATTACATAGCCTTAAAAAGAAGTATATTGAAGTAAAAGAATCAATATAATGAAGAAAGAGGAGACAGCTCATTATGGAGTCACAGTTGCAAGATATTTTCCACACTAAACCTTATTTTTTTAACTTGGTGAAAATAGAACAGAAACAAATATTACTTGCTTTGTCATCTAGATTTGCTATTCTGAGGTTCAACTTGGTCAGGAAGAATTCCCCCCCACCCCCCCGTGAAAAATATCAATGAAATGAATTGGGGGGGGGGGGCGCGCAAAAAGTTCCCATTTTGTCAGAGAGCCATTTTTGCTGGAAAAAGCGGACAAAAAAAATTCAGCCAGCTCTATATTAAGCCCCCAATCCTATAAACACCTGTGCACATGAGTCATGCCACTGAATTCAATGGGAACTCAGGTGTTTGAGGTTACTCATGTATTTGCAGGATTAGAGCCTAAATCTAATTAAAGAGCCTTGCACTAGACACCTTATTCTGACAAAAATCCTGACCTCTGAAGTCAGTGGGAGCAAGGCATGCACAACAGGGCCTCCGTTTATTAAATTTTAGTGATGAGGAGAAATGTCAGTGTAATTTTTGCAACTCTGAAAGTTTCCAATTCCAATCATAACAGGAAACGAAAAACTGACACACAGCTAATTAGGTATCTGATTTATGGTCTTCTGTTAAACCTATTGGCCTATCTGATGCATCCAAAGTATCTTGGATATAATTCATCTAAATAATTCCATTTAATAACCTTGGGCTAAATTACATTTACTGCTGGCATACAAGGAAGCAAGTATGACTGGTTATTTCTCTGGGAAACTCCATTGGGAGGAATTGTCCAGTACACAGGTTCATGAAAATCTGGCCTCAGTGATTTAATTTGGAGAATAATTTCAAGGCTGACCCAAGCTACGTAGGTGCTAGACATAAAACATTCCCAGGGAGAGAAGGGAAATATGTAACTGAGGAAGACACATGGATCTGGGAATTTAAAGAGAACACTGACCATCATGAACACACCTTTTGAGATGTAATTTAGCCAAAAATAGTAGTCAAAAAGGAATATTACCCTGAATTACCTAGAGAGATTTAGCCCATCCTGCATTGGACTAATATATGTTGTAATCCCAAAAGCTAAGGGAAAATTTCTGACACATGGGTTTCAAAGTTTTAGAGAAACTGTAAGAGGAGAGGGTTTTCCCTTGCACAGACCCCTTTCTTAGGCATATGGCAACGTCACTCAGCTTCAAGCTGGGCAGAAGACAAAGAACTTCTGAGATTCAGTAATCTCACAATTTTTGTAACTTCAGTTTAGTGCCAGCCCAGCACTGCTTTCTACAATGCACAAGTTCTTGACCTCTTATTTGATCATATTCTCTCTGGAAAAAGATCTGCTACTAAAAATGCCCATTTAAATCTACATGCTTGTGACTGGACAGCTGGGGCAGTTGCTAGCATTGAAGATCCTGAACTATGAGGACTGGGGAGGCAGCACGATTAACAGGTTGTGATTAAAATACAATTTCAGAGGCATGGAGAAAGCTGCCATCTTCCTCCCCACACAGTGCCACAGAAGGACTTATGAGGGGCTTTGGGAGTACCAGGAGAGCCAAGTAACCAGAAGGGTCCTGGCCATCTTACATGCATGATGAAATACAAGTGCCCTGCTGACAGCCTGTGGGGGAGTTCTATGATTAATTTTTCCAGAGGAGATAAACCACTTCCTCTCAGGAAAAAAAATCAGGATATTTTTCATTTGTGGCAGCATTTTGGGGAGCTCCTCATTTGTGCATAGCCCTCGGTTTGTTTCGGTTATGGTTATTATTTATGGTTTGCTAAGCTCCAACAACATGCCCTGGAGTGTATACTGCCTTAGCAGTGCTTTAAACTGCAGTCTGGAATCCAAACTCTTCCTTTGCACTTCATGAGCTGCAAAAAACATTCAGTACTCTCTTTCGCTACACAAAGCTTTGAAGAGCTCATGCTACAATGCCATCTAGTGGGCTGCACTGACTGCGAGGAGAAACTAGTTCCAAAGAGAATGAAAGTAAGAGGTCATGGGGAAATTCGTAGATTTCAAACCCAGAAGGGACTATTAGATCTAGTCAAGGGGTGGGCAAACTACGGCCCGCGGGCCGCGTCCAGCCTGTCAGACCTTTTAATTTGACCCTCGAGCTCCCATCTATCTTTCATAAAGGACCCCTGTCTTAAAGGCACCACTTCCCTTGGTAGTTTATTCCAATGGTTAATCACTCGCACTGCTAAAAATTTGTCCCTTAATTCTAGACGAGACCCTGCTGCACAATTCTTTCGCACCACAAATCTTTTTGCCCTTTTCCCCATCCAAATAGTTGCCCCTACCCTTTACCCCTCTCCCCACAAAAAATGTTAATAGGGTGATTTTTTTTGTTTTGGGGGGGAATCACCAGGCAAAATTATCAAAAAGTACCTATGTACTTAAATGACTTAGGAGCCTACATCCCATGTTCAAAATGACTCAAGTACAAAGGTACTTTTCAAAAATTTACCCA
Source organism: Terrapene triunguis (assembly GCF_002925995.2). Lineage (NCBI taxonomy): Eukaryota > Metazoa > Chordata > Testudines > Emydidae > Terrapene > Terrapene triunguis. The sequence continues at coordinate 3,306,854 of NW_020664584.1, read as the reverse complement.
GTGAGATTTGGACCTTGCCAACAACATACATTTTCCTCTCCATTGCTCCCTCCACCGATATTCCCAGTGACCTACCCTCTGGGGTTTTGACATCTGCAAGGTTGCACTCCTCTTGCTCAGTTTCAGTGCTCTGTTTGATGTTCTCCACCTCCAGCCAAAAATTGTCCATTGACAAGCTGTCCAAAGAGTCTACTCTGGAATTCATGCACTCCGACAATGGGGGCTCCATAGATCTCTTCTGAGGAAATTGGCTCATTTTGCAAGGGCAACTTCTGCTGTGGAGAGAGGAAAGAAATAAATTAAAATCAATCAAGATCAAGATATCTGGGCTCGACTTTCATGCTTAGTGAGAATAAGTCAACACTTCATGATTAATGACTGCAACAACCAAATAAAGATAAGTGTGCGACGTCCTATTGTTTTTGTTTAGCGATAATAGGAGATTGAAGGCTGGAAACAAGCTCATTAGTCTAGCTACATGCATTATGGACGTGAGTGGCAGTAGTAACAATGCAAATTTCCTTGGACTGTCCTTCCGACAACCTAATACAGAACACCCATCAATTTAAGTGAGGAGTAACAAAATCTCAGACTAGCTTGGTTCACCTAAACTGTAGGCCTCCCCAAAGAAAGCTACAGTCCTGTTGAACGTGGGACTACATTAGTTTTAGAACATGCCAGCAGAGTCTACATGGGGCAGTTAGAGCACAGGACTTTAGAGCACTCTACAAATCACATCCTTCTGGTACACTTAGCGCCGCATAGACAAGCCTTAGGAGACCAAATATGGAGACCAGAATTACCCCCCAGTTGTCTGCTGAGCAGCAGATTAAGCAAAGATACCTGATGTATTTTGAGAATAGAAGATGCTCTAGGCATAGTCTTAGAAGTGAGGATTTAGGAATTAACACTGCCACAGCACTCAAAGTGAGCAAGAGCAACTTAGATTTTTCACAATAGCTTTGACAGCTCGATAGTTACAGAACCTGGAGTCAGCCCCAGTCCCTACACCAGTTGATCGACACTTGCCTGATTTCCATAGGTATTCCCAATTTTCTTGAAGGAAAGAATGATTTTAGATCATTCCAGACTCAGAATGCAAACCTTTTGTAGTGCAAGCAATATATGCAACAGAGACAACCAAAAAATGAGAGTACCACTCATTTTACCACAAGCTATATAAACTGATCTAGCCCTATGTAACCTACTAACTAGTACGATAACCCCAAACCTCTATGTTATGTCACGTCACAGAGATTTTGCCGTTATCAAACTCTGCATTTCAGAGGGCTGTCACTAGCTCTACAGGCAAAATCAGTGTTGCCAAACTCTTGTGGTTTTATCACAAGTCTCACAATGTTTGGTCTTTTCCTTGAAGCGACAGCTCCTGCAGTCACGTGATTATGTGAGAAACTCGACTTTCGTTTAAAAAAATGAATCATGGTCAAGGAAACCTAAAGGCTCAAAAACCAAAAGGCAAAAAGAGTCTTTACCCCAATTTTTTTTTAAATCTCTGTGTTTAAGCCAGTCATGATTTTTGGGGACCCAACTCATGGATTGTTGTTTTTAAAACATTTGGGACTGGCAATACTGGGAATTAGTAAGAGAACCAAAGCAGCTAGGACTTACTGAACAAAGAGTACGCTGTTATAATTCCATGAAAGAGAAGTTCAAGATAGTAAAGCCCTGTTAGACCATCCAACCATCCCCCGATGAGTGTTTGCTTCCCCTCCCCAGCTGCTGAAAGTTGTATTACTCTGACCATCACAAAGTAAAAGATTAGCATTTACATGTTTGGGAAGTCCCCTAGAAAGGAGAGAAATGCTTATAAAAGGGATCTGATAACCAGCTCTTAAGAAGAGGAAATGAGCATATTACAGTAGGAGTTGGGGAGATGAAAAAAGAAATATTCTTCCCCATTGACCCAAATTGGGTAGTTCTACTTGGTATTCCCCTACACCAATTCCAAATGAAAGTAATGGTCACTTGATCAAACGCTTGCCTCAGGGAGAAGATCTGTTTCTCATTCTACAGCGGTCATTGGCTTCACCAAGGAAGTAATTCTGGAGAAACAAATGACAGCTCACGGCTCAAAGTGAAATCAAATTGGAGTCAGGGACACAGAGAAATATATATCTGTATACACAACACAGATATTGATATGTAAATATGCACAAGTAATCATATTTAAATATATATACACACACAAACCACACAACTTGATTCTACATTTGATCCCATTACAGAACATAAAAACGAAAGGTGTATAAGAGAATATGGACACTGAATCGAGGACACATAGCCTTGCTTGCCCTGTGAGGGACAGTAGAAGACATTTATTCACACAATTCTGAATAATAGGATGCCACATCTAGAGCCAGCCCCACATTGTTAATTACACCAACGATTCCCACCCCAACCCCAGAAAATCAGAACATCCATGTTTTCTGACCTATTTACACCTGATGTGTAACTGACACCACCATTTTCGTCACTGAATTTGGCCCACAGACATCCATGGGTTCCATTCCCACTGACATCACGTGTGAAGTTAGGCGGCAAGCTTTTTGGTGCAGGGGCCATCTTTTCATTATGCATTTGTACAGCATTTAGCATAACGGGACACTGCTCCCTGACTGGGCGCTCTATTTAAAGTACTTCTGTGACCTGTAGTATCTGGTTGCCTCACAACCTTTAATGTATTTATTCCTAACACCCTGTGAGGTTAGGAATTGCTATCCTTTCCATTTTACTGAAGGAGAACTGAGGCATAGGGAGGCTAAATGATTTGCTCAAGGTCATGCAAGAAGTCTGCTATCAAGCAGGGACTTGAACCCAAATCTCTAAAGTCCTAGGCTGGCACACTAACCACTGGACCACCCTTCTTCTCACACTACTGTAAGGCAAACAGATTTAAAGCCCAATTGTTTCTCTAATCTGAAGACAATTAAGGTTTTCTTTTGATTTTCTAAAGAACAAAATTGACTGTTTAAAGCTGCTTTAAATATGTGACTGATGAGGCAGAAAGCATGCATCAAGTTAGCTTCAGATTCCAGACATTTATAAGATGATCTCTGTGAGGACAGTGAGGGAGGAACATTCAGTGACCTACACGAGTAACAGTAGTTTAGATTGGAGGTGGAGATTGTATGTTTTAAGCAAAGAGTAGGTGGAATAACCAAGTTCACTCAGACGAACCGTAACCATAACAAAAAGTTTAACACTTAGAAGATTTTTTTAAAAATTAACTCGACAAAGCAATTGGCTAGAAAAAAGCTACTGGTGAAGATCTTAGTGTAAAATAAAAAAAAAACACTCATGGCAACCCTCCATCTTGAAAGACAATGGTGTGAGTGCCAAACCAGGTCAGTTGCTGCATGTCATGCTTGCAGCATCACAAGTAGCTAAAAAGTCCACTTCTAAAGTGAGAGTCATTGCAAGAGATAATGTAGGCAATAAGCTGCAGCAGAGCCAGAAGATAAAGCTGACTCACAACAAGAATTTTGCTTTTTCAGGTGCTTTGCTATCAGGCACCTTGGTTCCCCACTTGATATTGAAAATACAATAGGTGGTGGACAGCAGGTGTGGAAGCTGTTTAACCTTCTCTCATGCCTGCTTAGGTGCTCCAAGTATTGCCACCATACAGCAGCATGCTCAAAATGAACTTCTGGAAGACCCATATCTTGGTGCTCAAGTGCTTAGTCAGTTGACCAAATGCGGGTGGCAGCCCTTCTCAGAACTTATCATCTAGAGATCAGGTATCCAATGTAATTGACCCTAGATAGCAAAACTTGTGCATAACTTCTAGCTTGGTACTAGCTATTAAAACTTCTGGTGCAAAAAACACACAACATTGTCTTCTTTAGGCAGATGGTTAGTCTGAATTCCTCACAAGCTAATGCATGCTATTGCAAAACTGCTGGAGCTCCTCTCAGTGTGTGTGAGAAGCGCTGCGTCATTGGCGTAAAGAAGTTCTCTTATCATGCTCTTAAATATGCAATGTTGAAGCGTTTTCCACCTGATCTTGTGTGGAGATGAACACCTGTGGTACTAGATGAGAAAGTATTACAAAGCAGCAGAGAGAAGAATATACCAAAGAGGATGGGTGCTAAAACACATCCCTGTTTGACACCACCTGTGGATTTGAAAGCTACCAGTATGATCACCAACATACTAGATTGTAGCCTTCATGCAATCATGGAAAGATCAAATCCAAATGCAACTAAGGGAGGAGTGAGGGACAACCAATTCCCTCTAGGAATTGGAAAAGGCCCTTTCTGCTGACCACATCAAAAGTCTTTGTAAGATCTATGAAGGCCATATAGAGAGGTTGTTCGTTGTTCTTCACACTGTTCTTACAGTTACTTTAGTTCGAAGAGCATGTTGATAGTTGATCTACCAGCACAGAAGTTGCACTGATTCTCTGAATATGCACATTCAGCAAGAATTAAGAATGTAAGAATGGCCATACTGAATCAGATTAATGGTTCATCTAGCACAGTATCCTGTCTTCCGACAGTGGCTGGTGCCAGATGATTCAGAGGGAATGAACAGAACAGGGCTATTTATCCAGTGATCCATCTCCTGTCATACAGTTCCAGCTTCTGGCAGCCAAGGCTTTAGTGACACCCAGAACATGGGGTTGGGTCCCTGGCTATCTTGGTTAATAGCCATTGACAGACTTAGCGCCCATGAACTTTTCTAATTCTTTTTTAAATCCAGTTATACTTTTGGCCTTCACAACATCCCCTGGCAAGGAGTTCCACAGGTTGATGGTGCATTGTGTGAAGAAGTACTTCCTTATGTTTGTTTTAAATTGCTGCCTGTTAATTTCATTGGGTGACCCCTTGTTCTTGTGTTACGTGAAGGAGTAAATAACACTTCCCTATTCACTTTCTCCACACCATTCATGATTTTATCATATCCTCTCTTTCGTTTCTAAGCTGAACTGCCAGCCTTTTTAATCTCTCCTCATAAGAGAGCTGTTGCATACCCCCAATCATTTTTGTTGCCCTTCTCTGTACTTTTTCCAATTCTAATGTATGGCTTTTTGAGATGGGACAACTAAAACTGCATGCAGTGTTCTAGGTGTGGGCATAAAATGGATTTATATAGTAGCGTTATGATATTTTGTCTTCTTATCTATCCCTTTCCCAATAGTTCCTACCATTGTTAGCTTTTCTGTCTGCTGCTGCACATTGAGCAGATGTTTTCAGAGAACTATCCACAATGACTCCAAGATCTATCTTGAGTGGTAATAGCTAATTTAGACCCCATCATTTTGTATGTATAGCTGGGATTATAGTTTTCCTATGTGCATTACTTTGCATTTAATCAACCTTGAATTTCATCTGCCATTTTCTTGCTCATTTACCCAATTTAGTGAGATCCCTTTGTAACTCTCTGCAGTCAAATTTGGACTTAACTCTCGAGTGATTTTGTATCATTTGCAAACTTTGCCATCTCACTATTCAGTGTTAAGAATGACCCATGCAAATGCCTTACCAGCAACACTAACGAGAGAAAGTCCTCTGTAATTGTCGCAATCACTCCAATCTCCTTTTATATACTGTATTATGATGATAGCATCCTTCATGTCTTGTGGTACCCCTCCTTCCCTTTAGCAGGCAAGCAAGGCATTGTGCAAATGTTCAAGCACAACTTCTCCTCCTTGTTTCAGTACTTCAGCTGGAATTCCATTTTTTCCCTGGTGTCCTTCCCTGATGCTAGGGAGGTGATTGCCTTTTCAAGCACATTTATAGATGGTTCTATATCAAACTCTTCACTAATCTGGAATCTACGGATCATGCTTAGCACTGCTTCAAAAACAATGGTTTCATGCAAGTAGTTTGTAACGGATGCAACACTGGGTGGAGCATTGTTTGCTTCTATCAGTAATGTGTCTCCATTCAGAGATTTGAGTGGGACAGTCTTCTTGGCAGAAAGATCTATTGCTTTCTTGATTCCATCATACATGTCTATTCTCAAAGGAAATTTGCATCTTCTCGCACAGACCAAGACAGCGTGAGGATATTGCAATACACCCTTGACCACTCTGGGGTTAGCACATGTCTCAGAATAGAGGTTAATATCATCGATAAAATATGCTCTGCACTTCGCTTCAATAACTGGAAGTATTTCTTCAAAGTAGGATTAAAGCGATAATGACTAGGCACAAAGACTTGAAGGCCATGATGTTTGGAAGCCAGCATAGCCACAGGAGATGCTGGAGGGCAGAGCTGTACTGTAGTGTCAACCACCTGACATTTTCCCCACAGCAAATTTGATTCAGGGTTTTCTCCCCTGGCCTTTGTTCAGTCAAGAACTAGCTGCAAGGCCGCAGCACCAGCTGGAGTTACTCCTTTGTGGACATTGTTTTTTATTCCAGTGGGGATCTGGCATACCCTCCTAAAGAAACTACTCTATAGTGATGTGAGCCATGTCAATCCAGCCTTCTCCATGAAACAAACGAAGGGGGGAAAAAGAGGAGACAATTCTTCAGCCATCTCTACAGCCCATTTCTTGTAAGCATCATGGAGAGGAAAAGACACAGCCTTAAGGGTCAGTTCAGAGAGGGCATTCGGCATGAAAGGGGCAACATGAAAAGCAGTGCTAATATTGTTATGGGAAAAACAGACAAAACAAGATCATTAGGCCCCCAACATTGGTAAAGCTGAATGAGGCAGGGTGAGAGAGAGAACAAGGACACTGCATTTAGCCCATTTCAGCAAGCCATCCACGTTCAGCAAAGCATGATTATAAAATGGGACTTAGGCACATGATTTGGCATTCACTTGACATGTCCAAGCCACATGAGACTTTACTTACTAATCAACATCCCCACAAATGACATACCAGCACGATTTAACACTTCCACCTTTGTCACCCTGTCTTGCCATCTTATTTGAAGAATTTTACACAACGATCTGATATGAAAGCGGTTTAGTTTTTTGGGTATGTTTAGCGTAAATGCCAGATTACAGGATCCCAAAGAGTGCACTGTACTCTGAAGCTCGTGAAGGGCCTAGAAAGAGAGGCAGACCGCTGTGGAGATTTGAGGATGCTTGCAAAGATGACTTAGTATCCTTTGGAATCTCTGTGGATGATTGGGAAAGGAGTGAAGAATGCCATGCTGGTTGGCAAGGCCAGGTTGTAGATGGAACAAAGCGGACTGGATCAAGCTTCCTGATGACCAGCGTCAGAGGAGGAAAGAATCTGCTGCTCTGATTCAAAGCATTGCTTGCGTGTGGGTGTGCCCTACCAATGGGGATGTCATCTCACTAACCCTCCTCTATGATGCTCAGGTCAACCCTGGGCCAAGTGTTGTGATGGTAAGAAATTAGGGAGGGGGACAGGAGGCAATCAGATCTGGAATGACATGAATTTTAAAGGCACAATCTTTCAAGAGGCTATGAGGACCAGAAAGAAATGCTTTCTACAGCACCACTGGAAAGAAAAGATTCCCCTCTCTCCAACAGCACTTCTTCCTAAATCTGGTGGCTTGTAAGGCATCAGATGTCAAAGCTGTCACAGCCCCTTGGTCCTGCAATGCTTTTGGGGTACTGGAATAGTAAAACACAGTTTAATTTTTAATCAGTCGACATTGACAAACACAAAACTAAGTGCATCGTAAAACACTCACATAACCCAAGCTCTTCTGAACCCAATAAGAAAACAATGTTGCTGTGTATTCATTTTGTTCTAGCACTGGATCATTCCATCCAGAGAGCTGCTCTCAATGGGGTGTTAGCTCCTTGGACTTCTTCCCCACTTGCTCAATGTTCTTTCCATATTGAGAACTCTTCAGACTGCCTCTCTTTCATCAGATGCATAAATAAAAAGGTTTCCTCCTGTTGTGCTGAACTACTTCAAAGGGCACACTTCCAGATATTAAAAAATGCAAGACAAGATATCACTTAACTTAGAAGTATTTCCAAGGACATGAGCCAGGCCCAAAGGGACTCCTGGCACCAAGAAACAAAACAGGCAAGAATGAGTTTGAAACTAAAATGAAAAACTAAACATAAAATTGTATGAACTCAGAAGGAGTCAGCAGGGTGCAGTGCTACAAAATCACAGGTTTTAAAGAACAACATTCAGTGTGGAATAAAGAACAGTTCTTGAGAAGGAGAAAGCAGGAGTTGATTGTCATTAGTTGGATAGACTATTAATTTAGAGGAAACAACTGAAGCCCATCTCTTGTTGGCCTTCAATTTATTTCTCAAGGTCGGAAAAAACCTCTAAAAACAATCAGCTGGCACAGGAGCGCAGGATTAAAGGAAACGTAGGAGGCCCGTGCAGTGGGAAACTAAGTCCTCTTTAATTTGCTTCCAAGTTTCAGCCTGGAGCCATGAGTACAAATCCTAATGAAGAGGCGTACAAGTAAGTTCTGAAACAGAGCTGCACATAGGACAGATCAGCTGATAAGGGCTCACAACAGGATAGATTCTCCTTTGCATTTGGATCCCTTAGCTCTGTGGCCTAGCTACACAAAGGGGCTGAAAAGTAGCTAGGTCTGGCCAGCTAAGCATTCCCCTCATTGTGGGGGAAACTGTAAGCCATTACAGAGCCCAGATACCCATCTCCATGCCATGCCCAGCATAGAATACGGTTAGCAGGGAAAGGCTGCAGCCAGAGTACAATGCAGAGGCAGCATTCAGTGGTCATATGGCCCCTCCAGACCACAGCCAGCTAACTTAAGAACAGCATCTAAGTTGGTCTACCCTACACTGGAGTTCAGTATGGCACAGATCCATCCCAGACACTTCCCCCTTCTCACTGAGATAGGAAGCTTAGTGAAGCAAAGATTCTTGGCCAGCATATTTAAATAGGCTACTTCAAGCAATCTGGTTTATTCACATGTATATTCATAGATTTTAAGACCAGAAGAGGCCACTGTGATCCCACAGTCTGACCTCCTGCATAACACTGGCCCTAGAATTTCACTTAGAGATTCCTGTACCCTGCTCCCCAAAGAGAATCTCTTACAGCTCTCTGTCTCGATACAGCAAAGATACACTCAAGAACCAACAAAGGTAGCTCATTTGAGAAGCTGAAGAGAATCCTGAAGGAAATGAAGTTGTTTCATTTGATTCAGAAATATTTTTTAAATGTTTTTGGAAAAACAAGAGAGTTTTTGATAAATTAAAAAAAAAAATTTCAGTGCACAAAAGGTCACTTGTATTTACAATATTGATCTGGCTGCCAGCTACCCAATGCTTGGATTAAACTATCAGTGTCCTAGCAAAAGCATAGATCTTTAAAAAACAGGTTACATTGTCTGTTGCAATCCCCAAGTTCAGTTGACTTAAAGCACTGTCCTCAACTCATGCTACCAGTTGTCTCTGAGGTTTGACAGCATAACAATACAACTCACCCCTTTAGAGAGACTGATAGCCAAATAACAAGGTTGGTGCAATTGTTAGGTCCATAACCTAGTTGTAGTCCAGGCCATACTACTTCTCAACTGTGTCATAGATGAGGTACCTCAAGCCCGGACAATATTTGCATATGCAAACGAGATAGGGTGACCAGACAGCAAGTGTGAAAAATCAGGATGGTGGGGGAAATAGTTCCCTATATAAGACAAAGCCCCTATTATCAGGATGTCTGGCCACCTTAAAACAAGAGCTTGTGTATGCAAATAACGCCTTGAGTGTACCCTATTTCTGAAACAGTGTTCGACAGCCACATCCTAACCAGTGTTTTATACACTGAAAAAATATAAAAAATTAGATGTTCTTCAATTGATTTATTTTCCTACTTGCTTTTAAAATAAATCTAACTGCTCCCATACTAACACAATAGGCATCAACAGTAAACCAGAGCAAGTTACTCTCCTCTCGATTTAGACTGTTGGAGCAAAGGAAGAAGAAACAATGCCTCCTTGCTAATGTAACTACTGTTCCTATAGTATTTGAAGGGAAAGGGAGAAAGAACAGCAAGAAGGAAAGGGAAAAAAAAACACCATTTGTGACAGGATCACCTTGTACAAGATGGACTCATGCCAGGGCTATTTTAACTTAGCTTAACAAACAGAAGGCTAAGGAGTGATTGATTACAGTCTGTACATACTTACATGGGGAGCAGATACTTGATAAAGAGCTCTCTAATCTAGCAGAGAACGGTATAACATGATCCAATGGCTGGAAGTTCAAGCTAGACAAATTCAGACAGGAAATAAGGTGTTAATTTTTAACAGTGAAGGTAATTAACCATAGTAACAATTTACCAAGGGTCGTAGTGGATTCTCTATCACTGGCAATTTTTAAATCAAGCTTGGATGTTTTTCTAAAAGATCAGCTCTAGGAATTATTTTGCAGGAGTTCTCTGGCCTGTGTTATATAGGAAGTCAGACTAGATCACAGTGGTCCCCCTTCCGGCCTTTGAATCTATGAATAAAATCCAGTCAGTGGTTAACAAGTTTGCACAATCATACAAGAGAGAAAAACACAAAAATCTCATTCCAGAGACTAATTGCTGGAAAACAGAAAAAGGGTCTTCAAAGTAGCTAGAACCCATCTCTTTCTAGGGGCTGTCTCAGCTGATAAGTCTTAGAGTGCTTCGCTTTTTTTGTATGAAGGGTCATTGTAGCCAAGTTGGTCCCAGGATATTAGAGACACGAGGTGGGTGAAGTAATATCTTTTATTGGACCAACTTCTGTTGGTAAAATACTACCTCACCCACCTTGCTTTTTTTGCACATACACTCATATTGCCCTGCTTTATATTTTCCAAATACTTTCTAGATAAAATGACACATCTTTGTACTGATAGCCTTTACCTTGAACAATGATTTTTTTTAATTTACCATGGGCCTTGTGAACAGGAATGTCAAAGTTCAACTTCTCTAAGGGTATGTCTACACAGCAAGTAGACACCAGCTGACTTGGGCTCACAGGGCCTGGGCTGTGGGGTGGCTTCATTGCTGTGTAGACTTCCGGGATCAGGCTGGAACCCGGTTGGGACTCTCTCACCTCACAGGGTCGTAGAGCCTGGGCTCCAGCCCAATCACAGAAGTCTACACAGCAATGAAACAACCCAGCAGCCCTGATCTTTTTATTTACTTCAGTGGGAATTGGACTGAATCGGTCCCGGAGATTGTTCCGTGAAGATAGTAATAGCAATAGTAGTAAAAGCTGCTGCCATTGCATCCCTCTGAGAATAGGAATAGGTACTGGTAACTTCCATTTAAAAGTGATAGCCGAACAAAGAATAGGACACAGCATTAAGACAGTTTGTAGGCTATTTTGCCGACTACAGCCCACTCTCGGTACACAGAATCCTGAATTAATGGTGGCATCCCAGTCTTTCATTGCAGTTTCAAGACCAAGTTTTTTGGGTGCAAGGCTAACACTTTACACCACATCACTAATGAGTCTGGCCTTAATGCCAGTATAATCAGCTCAGGGAGGATCGACCCCGTGCAAGAGCGAGCCTTCAAAGCCATAGCCGGTGTAGGGGCTTCCATACTGCCCTTCCTTTACTGCTGGCATTTCAAGGAAAAGGGGCAGGTCAAGATTCCTCTAGGCCAGAGGTGGGCAAACTACAGCCCGCGGACCACTTCCAGCCTGTGGGACCATCCTGCCCGGCCCCTGAGCTCCTGGCTCGGGAGGCTAGACAGCCCCTGGCCCCTCCCCTGCTGTTCCTCCTCCCCCACAGCCTCAGCTCGCTCGCTCCGCTGCCGGCGCAATGCTCTGGGCAGGATGGGGCAGGAGTCCCGGGGGGCCATCAGGAATGAGAGAAGGGGTTGGATGGGGTGGCAGGGGTCCGGGGAGCAGTCAGGGGACAGGGAACAGGGGTGTGTGGATGGGGCAAGGGTCCCGGGCGGGGGGCCGTCAGGGAACGGGGGAGGTTGGATGGGGCAGAAGTCCCGGGGGGGGGGGGCAGATAGGACGTGGGGGCCGGGCCACAACCCCCTCCCCTAACCGGCCCTCCATACAATTTCTGAAACCTGATGAGGCCTTCAGGCCAAAAAGTTTGCCCGCCCCTGCTCTAGGCTATGCTGATCCTCTACTTGTGGTTTGAAGCCAGTGAAAGTTAGAGCTGCCTCCAGGCTTCTCTAACTCAGCACAGCTGGATCAGCTCTGCAGAACAAGAGGCACCAGTTGCAGAGCAATGCAAAGAGGAGCTTTAAGCCAGCTTTGCACATACCTCCCCTGACATGCTACAGGCAGGTCATCCACAGCCCAGGGGAGCCACAGCATTCATGCTTGTGTCAAAATACTTTATCAAGGTTGCTTGGCCATAAGACTGTAGACTTGCCCCTCTCAGGCACTAGCAACAGTAGCGGGGATTTTATTACCACCATCTGCCTATGGGATTATAGTTTGTGCTCAGAGACATGACAGTTGCTTCAGCATGGCCTTCCTCTACATTGGGAACAGCTCGGGAGCTGGCATTCTCTGCTTCAGCTGCCTTCATCCTGATGTCAAGCACATTTTTCATTGTGGTAGCATGTTTCCAGCCCACTGATGATCCCTCAGCACAACAGAAATAAGAGTGCAATGCTGGCTGACTGCCTCCTTCTGTCAGCTGAATGTAGTATTGTGCTGTACTTTTAAAGCAGTTTCTTCACTTGCACACAGGGCCTCCTTAGACAATAAGCGTTCCACAGGCTTGGCATACCTAGCCCGTGCACTGACTCATCTGTGCAATTCTCCCCTGCTCTGGCTGAGTCTTCTCCAGGAAAAGGAGAGCTTGCCCCAACTGCTGGCCTCTCACCCCACAACCCTGCCCAGAGCAGGGAGAGAACATAGTGGGCAAAATACTACCTTGCCCTGTCTACATGAGGTGGTGAACTATGAGGCCTAAATTTGCCTACAAGCGCATCCTCAGATCAACGTGTACTCCTGCATCCAAGCAACAAAAATGCTTTCTGTTCCAAATCTAAACCGCTCCAATCTCCATTTCCATTTCAGCCTTGCCAATGTAAGAGCAAGTCAAACTTTCATGCTCAATTACCCGAGCCCTGGGAAACTGCACCTCAGTCCTCTTTCTGGGCTACATCCCAAGAAAGCTACCATTACACACCCAGGGTGTGGTGGTGAGAAAGGAAATAACCAAATTAGAGGTGAAGGAAACAGGAGATTTGCACACCACTATTAAATAAAACTACCTTAACCATAATCGATACATACGAAAAAATCAATTTGTAGGGGGAAAAAATCAAGACTCATTTTGCATTTAAAAGTGATTTATTAAACAAAGGAAGTATTATTGTAGTTAGCGAAGTGAACTGCTTGTTTCTGGCCACCATGTCCTTCAAGATTTCAGAACTGGTAGATTTCATCCGCTCACACCTACTTTTTATTCATGGATTGGATTAGAAAAAACAAGCTTTTCTGCTTTCTCAACTCTCAATTGGATTTAACTAGTTGAATAAACTGGACTGAAGAAAACGTTCTCTCTGTACCAGCAAAGGGGGTTACTGCTGTCAAAAGCTGGCACACTCAACCTCTTCCAACAGTTCAGTGTTTTGACTTTCTTTAAAATATGGCAACAAACATGTACTCCTTGATATTATTTTCTGAATTTAATTGAAATGATTTTAATAGATTATAATAATTTTTGGACTTAACATAAGTTAATTTCAAACTTAGTTTTAAATAGGTTAAGTAAACCTGCATTTAGTTAAGATTAAATAAAAAATTGATTTTTTTAAAATCAATTTATCCACTCTGCAATCACACAAGCAACTATGATTTATTTACCATCCTACCCACAAGTGGGAGTAATGATGATCTACTTCACATCACACATAAGGTAAATAAGGTAACTGGGACACAGAATTTCAGTCATTTGACAAAAGCCAGAGAGTCAAAATATCCTAGCTCTTAGACTTCCGCTCCAACCTGTGGACCATGTAGCCTCTTTGTTAGAGTAAGTGAGCTTGGTTCTATTCCCATCTCTGCTGTGCAAGCTTGGGCAAAACACTTAACCTCTGTGTACTTCAGCCTTCCCATGTGTACAGGGACAAGTTATCTGTCTCTCTGTGGGGAAGCTAGTCTGTGTGTTAACATGCTTTGAGATCCTTGGGCAAATAGTGCTAGGAGGGTACGCCAAGGATTATTTTCTGTTTGGTCCTTCATTTATTAAAGGAAGGCCTCCTTGGAATTACAAAGATATATATCACATGTGGTTAGTACGTTTCTAATTTGCCTTACAACTACTCCAGTGCTGAACACCTACTTAATCGGTGTAGTAATTACTATGAAATAACTCACCAGCGCCAGTCATTTCCTGTTGCAACTCATTCTAGAAGCTGGCCAATTTCACTGTGCATTAAACCAGATAGAATAGATAAGCATAGTTTACTGCTCAGGAATGCTGAGAAAAAAATTGGCAAGAGGTTACAAGGAAGGTACATGAATTAACTACTGACCAACAGCATTAAAAAAAAAAAAAAAAAAGGACCAGAGAAGGATACACTGAAGGATCAAGTTAAGCTCCATGCTTAAGAGATTTAGGGACAGTGGAAAACAGGAAGGGCCGAAACATAAGCTCCTTACTTGGATTGCTCAGGTTATGTCTACACTTAAACAAAGAGTGGCACAGCTGCGTCACTGTAGTGCTTCAGTGTACACATTCACTATAGTGACAGGAGGGATCCTCCAGTTGCTGTAGTTCAGTGGTTCCCAAACTGGGGTTCACGAAATGTTACAGGGGGTTCTCTGGAAAAAATTCCCTAATGGTGGACAGAGCTGTCCCTAGGGACCCCGGGCAGCACGGGGCCAGCAGCCTGGAGCCACTGGACTTCTGAGAGCTACGCATTTCAAAGCAAGCAGATCTATTACACTGAGGAGATTTAAACTCCTTATAAGAAATGGAAAGGGAGGTGGATATTTTTTGCTGTTTTTAAAATTAATTAGGCAGCTACTATTGTTTTTAAAATTATTATGAAGAACAAGTTTAAGCTTTGTTGTAACGTGCGTTGTTTGCCTGGACTGCTCAAGACCTGAATGCTTGTGTAGGAGGAACTCTTTGAGTTGGCGTCTTAAATACCTTCATGCTGTTTCACATCTGATACTCCTTGATGAAACATAGGAGCCTTGTCTCATAACAGGCTTATTCAAAATGATACATGCTACGAAAATGAGATCTTGGAAGAGTGTTGCTGTTTTCATAATGTAATAAAATTACTGTAATGATAAATAATAATTAATAAATAGTGTGTAATAAGCATATCATAAAAACAAATGTTATATGTCCAAGATCACCGCTTTTATGAATTATACTCATGTAGAGAAGAATATCCCTGGAAATATTCATTTTAGGAGGGGGTTCGCAAGACTTGACATTTTAGTGAAAGGGGTTCACAGATTGTTAAAGTTTGGGAATCACTGCTGTAGTTAATCCACCTCCCCGAGAAGCGGTAGCTATGTCAACAGAAGAATTCTTCTAGCACGCTCCACATTGTGGGGTTAGGTTGGTTTAACTACGTGGCTCAAGGGTGTGTATTTTTTACCCCGAGCGACATAGCTGGGTTGACTGCACTTTTTCAGTGGCATATGCTGAAACAGTAAAAAATGTTGATTTTGCACAGAGACAGAAGATTCCATAGCTTGGTAACTGTTCTCAGACGTTTAGCAAAAGCAACTGCCAAGGACAGGTTAACCTCACCATTGTTCATGATGCATGAACAGTTCCTGTGCGCAGCTTGGTCATCTCACGGAATGTCACTAAGCAAGTTCTAGAGCTCAGAGAATGCAAAGCAGCTGGCTTCCAGCATGCAGAATAGGGAACTCACCAATACTCACACATGGCCTTTGTCTGCCAGATTTAAATAGAAGGGTTAGAAGTAATAGGGGGAGGTGCACTCAGGGAAGGAAAGCTGGATCAATAGCTCTTTTCCAAGATTGCTTGAGAGGAATGGTAACAAGGGTACCATTACAAGGGATCCCGGGTATACGTTGGGGTTGTGTTCCTGAAAAGGGCGACGGATACTGAAACGACAGATACCAGGGAATTTTTCCCCATAAGAAATAATGGCCCACCCCGCCGCTTCCTGCCCCCCTAATCCCCCCGCCCTGCCTTGTTCCACCCCCTCCTCCGAGCACGCCCCATCCCCACTCCTTCCCCTCCCTCCCAGCGCCTCCTGAACACCGGGGGGAGCACCCAAAGAAAAGCCACACAAAAGATGAAGCGATGGATATGCGGATCGGAACCGATACAAATTGGAACACGTTCCCCTATTGATGAGCGATGGATAGGTGAAACGACAGATAAGGGGGAGACATATACAAGGGACCCCCCCATACTGGGTAAAATGATTGTCATTAAGATACCTATCCAATACACATTCCATAGTTACCTCTGCAGGAACAATGGATAATTAAAAACAATTAATATGAACACTGTGATTTTCGGCACATCATTTCACAAACATCACTTCATTGTACAGCAATCAAATTCTAGGTCTATAAGACTACTGTAGAGAGATTAGTTATACAAGAGTTAAGTCGTTTACATGATGGCTGGACCTGAATGAGTGTTTCTAACTAACACCTGGCATTCTGCCTTCAACCTATTGTTTGGATTTAATGAGAACTACTTCTACTCCAAAACCTTCAGATTGAGCAATACAAGTATTATGTTGGTAGTCTGGAGAATTAAAAACAGGTGGCTAAGTGGTTTTTCAAAAATACCAAGAGTTCAAAATATTCAATAGCCAATTGTCTTAAAAGAAAACCCTCAACTGTCTCAAAGAGATACTGCTGCCTTAGAATCTAGTCCATTTTTTAAAAATGTGGAATCTAAAGTAGTGTTCCCCCCCCCAACGGTTTTTACAAACATGTTTTTTGTTTTCCTCCTTTGTTGCTATGTGAAAGACTCAAACAGACCGATTATACAGCAAAACAGACCAAAGTACTGTGAACTTCAAAAGCAAACAAACTGAAAACAGAGAAACATACATTTTCCTGTAAACCCTTTCAGATGGGATAATCTACCCTGCTCATTCTAACAATAAAACATTTTCAAACAGAAGCATGATTTTTAAATAGAAAGTCTCTTTCCAGCCGGTGTATAGTCTAGATACAAAGTGGTAAGCTAGCTAACTACCCGAATCCAGTAAAAGATGCTCTGATATGATGCAGCAGGTCAAAACAACAGTAACTCTGTCAAACATAAACCAATCTGATTTAGTAATAAATTATGTTGTAAACTAGTGCAACAGACTCACTGACTAATACACACACTACACATTGTACAAAAAACACACCATTCCTGTCTCCTGTGTTCAGTTTCACTGACAAATATAGAGAATAATCTTTTATGACCAAATGATTACAAATGCCGTTTTATTTCTGAATCTTGGATAAGGAAGTTTTCAGATGCTATAAGTTAGTCCCCCGTGACGCTTCCCACTCCCCGCTCCCCACCCCTGTCTTTTATAAAGTTTGCTGCATTGATTCTGAAGGTTTATTCTGTTTCATACAAGAACTCAGAGCCAAGAAGTGTACTTATGTGACACTGATTTAAATTAAAATGCTATATGAGAATTTGTGGAAGATCAAGATGGCCAAAGTGTGTTTTTAAAAGGAATTCTTACTACGCTTGTTCATATTCCCATTAGGGTTTCACCTTGTTTCCACTCATCTGTATATTCTACTGGGGTGCATTATTGTTCTACCTCTACATCCTGCTTTCTGAACAAAACTTAAATGCACAGTAAAAAAAATAAACTCAAAAATGTGAGCACTCCGTACCTGCAAATGCCAGAGACCTGCGAATGGGAAGGAGGCTGGATGGAATGGAATACAATTTGAGGTCTGGGAATCCGAGTTCTGGCAAACCCAGAACCAGGCTTTCCAAGTTTATCCATGGTCTTGGTTACAAGAGGAATCAATGTTTGCTTTCTTTCAGCAGCAGCAGTCCATCCTGTGTGCCTTTGACAGTCACAGAGCAAGGGAGTTGCTGTTATTCCTTGTGTTACATCTGCAGCTGATTGCAAAGAAAGCAAAACCACAGCACCACCTACTCATGCTGCAGAAACTCTGCTAATTGGATGGTAATTCCCTCCTCCTCTTCTCATCCACCCCGCCAGACTGATGTAATAAAATCATGGTAAACATACCTGTGACTTTAAATATACAGCTATGCAGCCTGTTCAAGAGCTATAATCATCTGTCCTGGCTGGGAATGCAATACATACCTGAAGGACATAGTGAAACCAGCTTCTAGCATTTGAAAATTGTGTTGCTATGCATTTAGATCTAGAGAAATTGTTCGCTCTACCATTTTCCACATAACTGATGCAAATCAGACAGGGAACATGCCCAAACCAGGGCTGGTTAAACGATAACTAAAATCTCAACTATGTGAAAAGTAACTCCCATGAGTGGCATAAGTAGCAGTGAACAATCAATCCACTTGAACTGTACCAAGGGTCCTCACGGACTGGGATACGTTAGCCTTTCAGTAACCCCAATGAGAATGTCATCTGACCTCTGGTAGATATAATGCATTAACAAGTGCACAAATTGAAGCCCAAGAACTCTTGGAGAAGAGGGGAAAGACAGTTATATGGCTGTTCCAAGCTTTGGTATCATGTTCTGAACCTATTTCTTGATGAGTTAGGAGTGTAAAAAGCAGTATTAACTGGATGACAGTAGTATCAACAACATGCAACCAAACATATGGCAAGATGCAAATCCCAGGCCCTAAAACTCATTTAAGACAAGCAATATATGACAGGAGAGGGGGAAAGGATAAAGCAGTCATATTCCCTCATCAGCTTTCTTCTTTCCACCTTCCATCCTCAATTGTTCTGAGATTTTTCCTGTCTGATTTTCAGTGTTTGTTTTCCGCTGCAAATCTTATAGAAAAATAAAATCACATTTGAAATTTACTCAGTGAAGCCATGTGAGGCTTGTCAAATACTAACAGATCTTCCCAATGTTCCTAGCACTAATGGTTCTATGGGTCATTCTCCTTATTATTGGGTCAAGAGAAGGGGCACCACCAATTGAATTTCCTCAGAAGGACTCAATATTTAAAGTAAGAGTATGTTAAGGAATCTCATTTGTGGATTTCTTCTACTTATTAACACAGCCACTATTCCAACCTGTGTACTAGTAACTATAGACCCTACGTGGGTGATTCCTAACCACTGGAACTGCATAAATTTAGATCTAGCGGCCAGCCTGCTCTAGTTGATTCACTGTAGACAAACGTGGCCCATGGTAGCAAAATGTGGCACTCTACCCACATTGCCGTCCCTCCGCAGGGCTAACTTAGAAACTGAGTGAGGCATGGGGCTATGTGCAGATTCCCTGCACCTGGGTGAATTTCACCACAACCCAACTGTAGAATTCAGTAAGTCTCTCGCTTGGGCATTAATACTAGCTAGGAGGGGAACATTTCCAGTTTTCATAAAAGTATAAAAATTACCCTCTCTTCTGTCCTGTTGAAGAATTTGTCCTTTTGAAATTCTTGGAGCTTGACAGAATGAATGTTAATTGTTGATTAGACAATTTTTGCTCATAAAAATAAAATAACTGAGCCCAAACCTGGAGCGCTCTCATATCTGCAATACATGCTGAGAGACATCAACTTTCTTGTTCAATTAGAGCCTGATCCAATGCCCAGTGAAGTTCCCTATTTCTACGATATGATGGGGGCTAATTTAGCTACAACAAGTCAGGGAAAAGATCTTGAAGTCATCGTGGATAGTTCTCTGAAGCTGTCCCCGCAGTGTGCAGAGGCGGTCAAAAAAGCAAACAGGATGTTAGGGATCATTAAAAAGGGGACAGAGAATAAGACTGAGAATATATTATTGCCCTTATATAAATCGATGGTACGACCACATCTTGAATACTGCATACAGATGTGGTCTCCTCATCTCAAAAAAGATATACTGGCACTAGAAAAGGTTCAGAAAAGGGCAACTAAAATGATTAGGGGTTTGGAATGGGTCCCATATGAGGAGAGATTAAAGAGGCTAGGACTCTTCAGCTTGGAAAAGAGGAGACTAAGGGGGGATATGATAGAGGTATATAAAATCATGAGTGATGTGGAGAAAGTGGATAAGGAAAAGTTATTTACTTATTCCCATAATACAAGAACTAGAGGTCACCAAATGAAAGTAATAGGCAGCAGGTTTAAAACAAATACAAGGAAGTTCTTCTTCACGCAGTGCACAGTCAACTTGTGGAACTCCTTACCTGAGGAGGTTGTGAAGGCTGGGACTATAACAGCGTTTAAAAGAGAACTGGATAAATTCATGGTGGTTAAGTCCATTAATGGCTATTAGCCAGGATGGGCAAGGAATGGCGTCCCTAGCCTCTGTTTGTCAGAGGATGGAGATGGATGGCAGGAGAGAGATCACTTGATCATTGCCTGTCAGGTCCACTCCCTCTGGGGCACCTGGCATTGGCCACTGTCGGTAGACAGGATACTGGGCTAGATGGACCTTTGGTCTGACCCGGTACGGCCGTTCTTATGTTCTCTCTGGCTGGTCTATCACAAAAAAAAGTCACCGATTTCTATTTACCAAATGAAGGCTGCACACATTGCATTCTACACAGAGTTCTTTCAGCTTCTTACACCCAAGCACACATCACTCCTCACAGGACTTCCCTCCCAAGCTCTCACAGATTTGTTTCATAACTAAAATAAAAAAAAAATCTATAAGCTTCTATTTTAATTTTGCAGTGATTCCACACTACGAACGGTCAGCTGAAGAGAGGGGAAAGAGTCTTCGGGTATGTCTACACTACGAGGGTAATTCGATTTTACTTAAATCGAATATGTGGAATCGATATTGCAAAGTCGAACGTGTGTGTCCACACTAAGGACACACTAAGGACAGTAATTCGACTTTGTGAGTCCACACTAACGGGGCGAGCGTCGATATTGGAAGCGGTGCACTGTGGGCAGCTATCCCACAGTTCCCGCAGTCCCCGCTGCCCATCGGAATTCTGGGTCGAGCCGCCAATGCCTTCTGGGTAAAAAAAATTTGTCGTCATCCGTCCGTCACTAACGCCCTCCCTCCCTCCATGAAAGCGCCGGCGGGAAATCAGTTCGCGCACTTTTCTGGTCAGTGACAGCGCGGACGCCACAGCACTGCGATCATGGATCACGCTGCGACCATCGCTGCACTTGTGGCCGTTCTCAACACCTCGCAGCTTATCATACACCTTTCCCTGAGGCAGATGCAGAGAAATCGGGCGAGGAGGCTACGGCACCGCCGTGAGAGCCTGAAGTCGGAGAGTGGCACAGAGCTGTCAGAAACCACGAGCCCCAGCGCCCAGGACATGACGTTGGCAATGGGGCATGTGGATTTTGTTGAACGGCGATTCTGGGCCCGGGAAACAAGCACGGACTGGTGGGACCGTATAGTGCTTCAGGTCTGGGATGAATCCCAGTGGCTGCGAAACTTTCGCATGCGGAAGGGGACTTTCCTCGAACTTTGTGAGTTGCTGTCCCCTGCCCTGAAGCGCAAGGACACCCGCATGCGAGCAGCCCTCACTGTCCAGAAGCGAGTGGCCATAGCCCTCTGGAAGCTTGCAACGCCGGACAGCTACCGGTCAGTCGCGAACCACTTTGGTGTGGGCAAATCTACCGTGGGGGTTGTTGTCATGCAAGTAGCCAAGGCAATCGTCAAGGTACTGCTGTCAAAGGTAGTGACCCTGGGAAACGCGCAGGCCATCATAGATGGCTTCGCCGCGATGGGATTCCCAAACTGCGGTGGGGCTATCGATGGGACTCACATCCCTATCCTGGGACCGGACCACCAGGCCAGCCAGTACATCAATAGAAAGGGCTACTTTTCAATGGTGCTGCAAGCACTGGTGGACCATCGGGGACGGTTTACAAACATCTACGTCGGATGGCCGGGCAAGGTTCATGACGCTCGCGTGTTCAGGAACTCTGGTCTGTTTAGACGGCTGCAGGAAGGTATTTACTTCCCAGACCACAAAATAACTCTTGGGGATGTGGAGATGCCTACAGTCATCCTCGGGGACCCAGCCTACCCGCTAATGCCCTGGCTCATGAAGCCCTATACTGGCGCCCTGGACACAGAAAAAGAACTGTTCAACTACCGTCTGAGCAAGTGCAGAATGGTGGTGGAGTGTGCTTTTGGCCGTCTCAAAGGGAGATGGAGAAGCTTACTCACTCGCTGTGATCTCAGTGAAACCAATATCCCCATCGTTATTGCAGCTTGCTGTGTGCTCCACAATCTGTGTGAGAGCAAGGGGGAGACCTTTATGGCGGGGTGGGAGCTAGAGGCAAATAGCCTGGCTGCTGATTACGTCCAGCCAGACAGCCGGGCCATTAGAAGATCCCAGCGGGACGCCCTGTGCATCCGGGAGGCTTTGAAAGCTAGGTTCCTGAGTGAGCAGGGCAACCAGTGACTTTTCAGTTTGTGGACAGAAAAGCTGAACCTGCCCCCGTTTCTTTACCCAGTCCATTTTGACTATCCTCTCCAGTTACATACAACCTTCACCCCCTTCCCCTTCCCAAAAAATAAAATCATTTCGATTTTTTAATGAACACCGTTGTCTGTATTGCTGTTTTCGCGGGAATATTTTAAACCGGGGACGCAGACTGTGGCGGGGGGCGGGTTTAGTGTTCTGATGCAAATGATACTTCTAAACTCCCGGAATGACAGGCTCCGCACTGGTGGACTGGTTATTTCAATGGAGCCTGCCAGCACTCCTGGGGGGGACTGTGTGTATGTGTCGGCTATGTGACTTTCTGGCAGGGGGGGTAGGGTTACAGATCCCCTGCTGCGTGGATCTGTGAGCCAGGATAAGGACCGCTGCATAAGATCTGTAACTGCCCTCCCCCGCCACAAAGTCACAGAGCAACCCCCCCCCCCCAAAACATGAAAAACACCTCCCAGACTGACCAGGGTAACCAGTGACTGCACTGTGTATGTGTCCTGATGCTGGACCTGACACCGCCTCTGTACCCTGCTAAAGGTGACTGTCCTGTCCAATTACCAAGCCCCTTCCCCCCCTCCAGACAGACTCTCCCTCAAAAGAACCTGACTGAAACAGTAATGAACAGAAACAAACATTTTATTGCGAACCAGACATGAAACGTGGGGGGTGAAACTTGGACGGGGGCTTGTGTGAGGTGGGTAGGAAAGGACTTATGAAATTTTGGGGAATGTCAGCCTTCTACTGCTAGAGCAGTCTGCAGGGGTTGATTGAAAGTTTTAACGGCCCTTGCCGCCCCTCCTTCTTTGGACTTTGGGTGAGGGTGGTGTGGGACTTGGTGGCGGGTGAGGGCGGTTACAGATAGACTGCAGCGGGGCTCTGTCCTCCTGCCTCCGGTCTTGCAGAACATCCACAAGGCGCCGGAGCGTGTCCGTTTGCTCCCTCATTAGTCCAAGCAGCTTTTCAGTAGCCTGTTGGTCCTCCTGACGCCACCTCTCCTCCCGTTCCATGACTGCTCGGTGCATTTGTGACAAGTTCTCCCTCCACTGTGTCTGCTGGGCTGCCTGGGCTCGGGAGCAGCCCATTAGTTCTGTGAACATGTCTTCACGCGTCTTCTTCTTCCTCCGCCTAATCTGCGCTAGCCTCTGGGAGTGTGCTGACAGGCTGGGTTGGGAGACAGTCGCAGATGTGTCTGTGTGAATTTTAAAAAGGGAGTGAATTCCTGAGACAGATAAATGAAATTGTATACAAAGAACCTAGTCTTTCTCTGTGAACAAGACCATGCACTGAACCTCTCACATGCGCACTCAGGACAAGGTCGAATTTTCGGCCGTCGCCTTCAGTGCCTGTGGACTTGCGGAGGTCTTGGAGTGTTCAGAGAACTGTGGCTGGAGACCTGAACTTCTGGAGCGGGCAATAATGGTAAGCCGCAGACTTGTGGCTGCTTAAAACTCCAGCAGTAGCACTGGCCTCCTTTCACATTGAAAGCAATGCCAGTCTCTGCTGCCAGCAATCAGGACAGCATCAACTCTGCCCCTGTCCCACCCCCTCGCGGCTGTCCCAGGGAAAGATCCCTGTATGCTGCCCCTCTCCCTCCACCGCGTGGCTGTAAAGCAGTCCCAATACTAACAGTCCCCTCCCTAATTCAAAGCAGGGCGTCATGAGCGACATCACCCTCCTGAGGATCCCGGACACCCAGAGAGAACGCATGCTGCGGGAAAGCATGCAGAAACCGGGGCCGTATGCCGCCATGCTATGTCGGGCCATGATCCCCGAGTACCTGATTGTGGCATGGAGGGGACATGTCTGCTACCACGGAGGGCCCACTAAGATCGCCCTACCCCGGAACCTGATCAACAGGCTTGAGCTCTACCTCCACGAGACCTACGAGGAGTTCTCCTACGAGGATTTCTCGTCGATCCCCGGCCACATTGACCGGATTTTCGCGTAGGTGCACTGGGACTTTGGAGTGGAGCGTCTTGGGCCTGGGAATCATGTAGTAACGGACATTGTGAAATTTTTTTAAAATACTTGGGACTAAATTGAGAAGAGCCTAAGACAGAGAAATCATGCAAAACCCATTTGTTACCTTTGTAAATATTCCTGTTTTGTACCTGATTATTTTTTTACTAGTTTACAGCACTTTTATAAATATACATTGTTAATAGTATAAATATTACCGTTCTGTTTTAAATAAATGTTTACATGTTTACAGCACTTACTGCTTGATCCGTCCCCTGATTCTGTGTCCGGGGTAAGGGATGGGGACGGTTGGTAGGGGATCTCGGTAAGGGTGATGAAGAGCTCCTGGCTGTCGGGGAAATCAGCGGTGCCAGCGCTGTCGACTGCCTCGTCCTCCTCATCTCCTTCTTCATCTTCCCCGTCCGCTGTCATGTCCGACATGATCCCATCCTCGGAGTCCACGGTCAGGGGTGGGGTAGTGGTGGCGGCCGCTCCCAGGATGGAATGCAGTGCCTCGTAGAAACGGGATGTGTGGGGCTGGGATCCGGAGCGTCCGTTAGCCTCTTTGGTTTTTTGGTAGCCTTGTCTCAGCTCCTTGATTTTCACGCGGCACTGCGTTGCATCCCGGCTGTAGCCTCTCTCTGCCATGGCTTTGGAGATCTTCTCGTAGATCTTAGCATTCCTTCTTTTGGAGCGCAGCTCTGAAAGCACGGACTCATCGCCCCACACTGCGATGAGATCCAAGACTTCCCGATCAGTCCATGCTGGGGCCCTCTTTCTATTGGATTGCACGGCCATCTCTGCTGGAGAGCTCTGCATAGTTGCCACTGCTGCTGAGCTCCCCTCGATGTCCAAAGAGGAACTGAGATTCAAACTGCCCAGACAGGAAAATGAAAATGAATTCAAATTTTCCCGGGGGTGTGGCTGGTCAGAGCATCCGAGCTCGGACTGCTGTCCAGAGCGTCAACAGAGTGGTGCACTGTGGGATAGCTCCCGGAGCTATTACCGTCGATTTCCATCCACACCTAGCCTAATTCGATATGGCCATGTCGAATTTAGCGCTACTCCTCTCGTTGGGGAGGATTACAGAAATCGATTTAAAGAGAGCTTTATGTCGAACTAAATGGCTTCCTGGTGTGGACGGGTGCAGGGTTAATTCGATATAACGGCGCTAAAGTCGACATAAAAGCCTAGTGTAGACCAGGCCTTCATGAACTACATAAGACCACTCAGATGAAGAGCAATTATGTAAAATGGTAACATCTTGCTCAATAGATCTGCTCCCTTTGTGTCTTCACTCAGATTTGCTTACAGCAGTGATTTTCACTAATTTTAGTCTTGTTAGTGTGAGGTGACCTGCTTTCCTATAGGATAGGCAATAGGGCTGTGCCCCTTCGGGTTGTGTTTTGTCTCACAGCTCCCATTTGATTTATTTATTCACACGTAAGACTAGCCCCCAAAACATTTCAACTGAACAGATTCAACCACTTTTGAGTGCTTTGTGAACATAAGGCATCTTCAAGTTTATTTTTAAAAGGGTCCCTCCCCTCACCGTTTTGTAGTTTAGGGATTTTCCTCAAACATGCAAGACAGACAAGAGAATGTTTTCAAACGCTGCTGAGCGTGTGAAAATGGGAGGGTATAATAAAAGATGCCATCTTAACTATAGCTTTCACAACAGTAAAAGATAAATTACACAGAGTACTATCAAATTAAATCCAATAGGCCAACAACCAAAATTACAGATCTGGCTAATCCACAAAAGCCAGGGAAAGGAATTCAATTCTCCACTCGAACCCAGATACATACACGAGATGCTTCTACAAAACCTATCCTCCTGCAAAGTGAGAACAATTTGTAATCAATGGGCCAGATCTTCAGTGGATGTCAATTGGCATCACTCCCTCAGTTGCTGCACTGGCTTCAATGATCGGTCCCACAAGAGGTCTCATGCCAAGTGCACTGTGCTCTGAGACAGGCTGTAAAATTCACAGCCTTTTCTTTGCCTTTTAGAATATCCCTCCACAGCTCCCCCTTAAAATTCCTCTGAAAGAAAACAGGTGCACATAACTACCATTGCTGAAAGAACAGAGGGCACGTCACACCCTACAGACGCCTTCTCCCAGCACTTGTAGGCAGCCTCAACATGTCTTGCCCTTGCCAAACTGGTTTTCCAATAATACAAGTTGTCTGCAGGATACCCAATAATAATAATACAAACTAGCTTCACAATCCTGGGTTTTTAAACAGACAGTGACTATACAAGACGATAGTTCAATCAGGTAAGTTACAAAATGGAAGAGTTTAGAGTACATAGGATGTACTGAAACAGGAACAAGTTTCAATTTGTTTATGTAACTTAATTCCTGGGAGCAGAGCAGCTTGTGCACAACATTTCAAAACTGAGTTTAACAACATGGGTACATGTATGCACCTCAGAGTTGCTCCACATCTTGTATGGGGCCAACTGTGTGAAAGTGTTCAGCCTATACCGTATTCATTCCTTTCTGCATTAAAGTTGGTGACTTGCTGGCATCTGGGAGGGATAATTCGTGTGAAATGCTTTCCAAAAAAGGATAGAAAGTCACACCGCCTGCTAAGCTTGTACTCTGGGTGCAACTCCACTGTTCTGACTCTGATCTCACACCACTGAGAATCAGGAATCTCTCCAGTGAAGTCAGTGGGATTACACGGGTATAAAGGCAAATTGGGTTCAGAACCAGGCCCCTCACACACATCCTCAGTCATGCATCTTCTAGACGGAAAAAAAGATGAAGCCAAAAGGAAAAAACAAGAATTCATTTCTGGCTCCTGAGAGCATTTGAATGAGTCATAAGTGCAGCCCAGCACCGGGATTCTGCTGTTAACAATATAGGTGACTCCAGCTTCAAAACATGAGTTGCTGCTTAGTGGCTTGCCAATGCCGCACAAAATGTTTTCAGACGATTTGGCCAATACCAGTAAACCCTGATTTCACTAAGGGAGTATGGGGTGGGAGGGGGGGGTGAAGGGCACAATAAGAGGTTCAGATAACCAGGAGGTTCAGTCAAGCAGACTGCACATGCCCCACAGGGTTGAAGCCTCCGGGTAAGCTCATGTGCAACCCCCAAGATCTCGGTAGCTACATTCCTGTGAGAGTTTTGCTCCTGCAGGATGAGCTCTGCAAGAACAGTTTCAGATGGTGCAACACCTTTCTGCGTACATGGTGTTAGCCTGCATCCACACTGCTGGTCAGTCATGTTAGAAGCTGACGGGCTGCGCTAACTCGAGCGGTAGCCTATACCACCATTTGGGCCAGCCAACTTGAGTCAAAAATCACCACCATATTTCAGTTAAGAGCATGCGTGGGCACGGGACTCAAGTTAATGGCACCACTCCAGTTAACTTCGCAGTGAAGACAAGCCGTTAGAAGCAACAGCAGAAACAGATATTGTAGAGCGCCTTTTAACCATTCAGACTTCATATATGCTTCCAAGTGAAAGACAGTGTTTACCTGGAGTGAAGGGTGAAAGTCTGTCACGTCAGCTGAAATCCCATAAGAGAATGAGGTCCTTTGCTCAAAAAGCACAAAGGTTAGAAAGCCTGGAAATTCCAAGCAAAGGCTCCTCTTTACATTTTACAGAATGCCCATTAACACTAGGGACTTAACATTTTCTTAAGTCATCCAAGTAATTTTAGCTCTTCCCCCTGCTCCTCATCAGAGATCAGGAGAAACCTCAAGCTACACTATCTATCCATCCACACATCCTTATTAAGATTAAGTAGTAATTATAGTTTTTGTAGTCCGTAATGAGATGAGCCTGTGTGATGGATGGATAAGATTATCCGAGTCTCTGCTTGTTCTCAGAGTGAGGCTACAGATAGAGCCGTGCGCGGATACAAAATTTGTACCCGCATCCAATCCACAATCTGCAAACATGCAGATGAGGATATCCACAGATATAAAGCAGATATCTGCAGATTTGCAGGGCTCTAGCTACAGAGGCATAGTTGTGGTTTGGGGTAGTGTAAAGTAACAGTGAGGTTTATTTATTGGTAACCAACCAGCAGCAGTAAAGCAGCTACAGAGATTTTTTGACCCGATGGAGCTCCCAAGTTTGTGGTTCTTTAGCTCCTCCAAGAGTCAGGATCTTAGTTTTACATTTTATCTGGAAAATGGCACCTCACGCAGCCCCATGCTATGCTGGGGCATCAGTTCAGTGCTGACTCAGAGGGGAAAGCATCACCTTCAGTGAATCGCCAACATTACTTTACATCATGCAGCCACCTGGCTTTTAATCAGAGGATTCAATCCAAATACTGAGCAGGTGAGAGCCTGCTCAATGACACGTATAAAACCCAATCTGATCCCAGCCTAAGACTGTAAATCAGAGGGCATAATCCTCCATTTGTGGATTCATAATCTGCTTTAAAGCACCTACATGTTATGTGACAAACAGAGAATCAGAACTTCAAGTGAGAATCAACAGCAGGAGCAGATGATTCAGAAAAGCAGCGCAGATTCTGTTTTCATGCAAATAAACTTTAATCTTGCAATTGATGATTATTTTTTTAAAGGCATGATGGTCAGGGAATACACTAGCAGCTGGGGAAAATGAGGTGGAGTGAGAGCTACAGACAAGTAGTGGAACCTAGAGTTACTTCTGTCCATTCAACACACTATCAGCAGTTGTAGCTGTGCTGTTCAGTTGAAAGTAGAGCAGAAGCTGGGAGCTGCCTGCACACAGCAGGAATAGATTGCATACCATGGGAGGTGGGCAGAGGGGAAAAGAAAAAATTTGCAGGATGGGGAAATGGAGAAGAGGGCAGGAAGAGGCACTGCAGAGCAGGCTCTGCATTCCCAAGTGATCTCAGCATTATCTGACCAATTATCTCACCTCTTCTGCTGTTCCCCAGTGTGCCTCTAAAGTGGCACATGAGAACTAAAGAGTTAATAGTGAAGACAAGAAAAAAAAATGCAGAAAATCTGTACACAAAAGCCCAGACTTTCAAATATTGGATTCAGATTTAGCATACAACATCAATGGTATTTCAGTTATAAAAGTACCTTTGGCCCTAACATAGCAGTCACCAGGCTTGAGAGATAGAGTTAAGGTTGAACCTTTTCCTTTACAACCCACCCATGTTGACTTACTCAGACCTTTGTCAAACAAACATTCTCCTTTTGAGTTAAAGCTTTCCATGATTGCTCCTACCCAAGGTAGAACTGCAACCTGTATTTCTCTTTCTTAATCACACGCAACTTTCCAAATACAATAGGGTTCGGGGGCGGGGCATCCAAAGAGGTAAGGGTGTGTGTAAGTAGAAGAGAGTATATATGCTAGAGGCTAAGGTGGGAGCAACTGTATTGGGAGGGGGTGTTACACAGAAACATTATAATTATCAGGACCTTAAAAAAAAACACCAATGTCTTCTCTCATACTACACCAAAAATCCACTGAGTCATACACTTCAGGCCCCCATACCTTGTATTGGGATGCTGTATCATTCACTATGATATTTTGCCACTAGAGCTTATTTAAATTCCGATGTGAGTAGTTCAGACCCAACTTTGTACATTTATTTTAAAACATTCTGCACCCTGAATTTGATTCAGTCCTGTTTGTACGGAGCATTCATTTTTGGTGACACTTCAGGCCACCAAAAATTGATGAACTTGTGCACGAATGTACATTTGCTTAGAAGTTTGTACTCAAAATTAGTTACTGTCCTGTTTCAGTCATCCATTCTGGGAACCAGAACGCTTGCAAAATAGCTGTTAGGAAGCAGCACCAATTTTATTATTCCTGCATTTTTCCATACACCATTTAAGAGAATGCATTTCTGCAACCATCATTTTGGGGCCCATTAATGACATCATTTCACACTCAGGCCAAAGCTCTCCATTCAGTTGTAAGCAGCTCTACAATAAAGTTTATCTAAACAAATGCATGTCTAGTCACTAATGTAAATAATGAGATTTAAACCACCCAAAACATTTCCACTGCCCAAGGAAAAGCTGTAACAATAGAAGGAAGCTCTAATACATAAAAGCCACTATTGCTTTGATGAATGAAGCTATTTACTAACCTAGTTGCACAAGTTTCTGCCTCCAGGGCATTTTTCAAAGTCTGTAAAAAACTGCAGCTCTTAAATAGATTACGGGTTATGACTTTGTTTACCTAGCTGTTGAACACACCTCACACTCGGCCACATAGAGAAATAAGAACAGACAACAGTAAAGAAGTTAATGGTGTACAACAGGGGTCGGCAACCTTTCAGAAGTGCTGTGCCGAGTCTTCATTTATTCACTCTAATTTAAGGCTTTGCGTGCCAGTAATACATTTTAACATTTTTAGAAGGTCTCTTTCTATAAGTCTATAATATATAACTAAACTATTGTTGTATGTAAAGTAAATAAGGTTTTTAAAGTGTTTAAGAAGCTCCATTGAAAATTAAATTAAAATGCAGAGCCCCCCGGACCAGTGGCCAGGACCCGGGCAGTGTGAGTGCCACTGAAGATCGCGTGCCACCTTCGGCAAGTGTGCCATAGGTTGCCTACCCCTGGTGTACAATATTTTTTATCAGGTTATATCTTTCCAGCTGTACCTTCAAGACAGATACAAATCCGATGGCAGAGTGGAATGAGAGCCACCAGTCTAGCATGCTAAACGTATTTTTAGTAGTCAGTCAGGTAGCTTTAGGAATACCAGTAAAAATAAATGGTGGCCCTTTGAACATACCACCAGATGACATGAAATGCTGCCTGTAACTTCTGAAGATAGAATACAAGGATGGGGTTGGTAATTGGTCAGAGCACCTTCCACCCTCTAAGTTCAGCCCCTTACCATAATGGCTAAATATCCAATTTCCGTGCAGTAGCCTCAGTCCAGTTCACATTGGACAAGAGTCCACATCACAAAATACGCCAATATTGGTCAAAACTGGTCACCTCTGCAGAGCAGCCAAGAACTGACCAAACTACTCTCTCCCCCTAGAGGTCACCCCCTCCACACCAGGTTTAGGACCCACTGGCATAGTGTGGTGTTGAAAGCTTGCACTACTCTTGGCTGCCCCCTACTCATTTCCCTGGATAAAGAGCCTGCAGAGCTCGGACTCCAGCTCTCAACTCAGCACATTCCAAACACTCATTTCATTTTCCCCCCGCAAAGAAGTTAAAGGAGACCCTCGCTATAAGACTTGAGACACTAGGGGTACCCAGATGGACAGAGCCGTAGGGAGGGGCAATGCTATACATGGACCCACTATTTCTTCTCCTGCTGCCCTGCTTCTCAGCATGAACCACAGAAATTTAAGGCAGATATCTTGTTTATTTCCTGCCCCGTAATTACAAGGATCTCAGCAACAGCTGGATGGTGACCATGAGCTCAACTTACTGTGAGTAAATGCATTTTCCAAACATTCCATGGGGTTTACAATTCGATAAGAGCTAAGAATGACCACTCTGAAGGAGCACAGCTGCACATGTAGCTTCACTGTTTGCGTAAATGTGGGATCAGTTGCTCTAGGGTTGGCAAGGTTGTGTATGGTCCATAATGAGCTAGCCAAGCGACAACTAGTGACTGTATTGTATTTGAAATAATATCCAGGCAGGGATTATAAAGAGGGAGAAAGAGAATCTAACCACAGGGAGGAGGGCTGAATCTCTCAACATTACTATAGTGAGATATCCCATTGCGAGCAGTATCCGGACACAAGAACTAGCACAAACTTTGAAGTCAGGATATTTTTTTTTAAAAAGCAAATGCTACTTCTTACAAACTCAGTGTATTGCACCTTCTTCAATCTTGCCCCCTTTTGCATTTTTGAAGACAAATTTATCTAGGTGCCAAAATCCCTTCTGGAATTCAAAACAGCTTGCAGCTTGTTCATTTGTTCCAAACCAGCCGCTGGTTTGGTTTGCCAGCATTCTGCTTTGTAATAATGCACAAAGAGATAATATAAATTGAATTCGCTTCTCCAGAGCGATGTTGTTTCTCTCAGTACCCACAGAAAATTAGCTCCCAAGCAAGCACCCACATGTTATCATGGCCAAGGTTACCCCCAGCTCTCAGTATTTTTGGACACAGACTTTGTTTTATTTTTCTCTCTAGTTTGTTTTTTGAAGCAAATGCTGCTGCACTGGTTTGTGGTTTTGGATACCAGCCAGCCTCTCTTTGCTGAGCAAAGTATGACAGGAGTGCCAAACAAGAGAGAGAAATACATTCATCTACTAACATTGTCAACAGGGTCCTCCGTCTCCTGAAAAGCAGATAAGCTGATGCACGCAGACAGCTTTAACTCCCTCGCCACTCACCCCCATAGGTTGCCCTCTGAGAGCCCTTGCTCTGTTCTTCACTGCAGAAGGAGAGAATTTACTTTAAAAGGACATATTGTGCTGCAAAAGCAAGGGAGGGTTTTGTTTCCAATTCAGAGGAGCTGGGGGCACTTTCATCTCCGGACAATACTCCCAGTTTCACCAGGACACTGATGCCCACTAGTCTCACCCCCAAAAAGAAGTCAATTTACTTCTGCTCCCTTATTAACTGCATCACTTGTCCTCTGCCTGCAAATTAGAAGCTTGCTGGGGAACCCCTCTCCAAGTAGTATCAGCCAATTTTTGTACGCAAAGGCATAATTACTGTTGCACTGGTTTAGCATAGACTACATGTCTAAACTTGCAGCCTGCTTCCTCTCCACAAGAATTTTGCCATCCATCCAGTGGGAGCCAGAGCAGGCCCCCGAGGAAGAATTCAATTGTTTTCTTAGTCATACAATTCTTTTCTTATGGCAAATGTCGTATGACTGAGATTTACACTCATTTTCCTCATTTGCCATTCATGTCAGTAGCGATTTGGGACCGACATAGGACAGCATCATATTTAGCATGTTGACCTTTTTCCTTTGAAAACTGTGCAGTTAAAGACAACTTGGTTGCCTCAGTTTACCCCACACTAGGTCTTCAACAAAACCAGACAGATCCTTGCATCATGCACAAAAAAGCTGTTAGAATGACAGCTGGAACAAGCTCGCTCTCGGTACCTGCAATAAGAACGCAACAGTGGTTTTCACAATACAGCTACCAGTTTCATGAGGGGCCTATGAAAGATGACATCAGATACAAATCACTTAGTAATAACCACGCATCTTTATAATCCTACCTCAACAATTCAAAAACATCCCTCAGTGGAATTTCTAGTTTTATTTTTCAAGATATTTTAGGGGAAATGATAAATGGAATTACATTGATCTTAATGAAAGCCAAGATGGGCACATTGCATAGGTGATCTGAGGAAATACAGAATTTAGTTTTTGAAGTGAAGTGAAGACCTTAAAGAGAGATGACATAATAGTAAGATCTGATATAGCTATTTTCATCAATAAATCTCAAAGTGTTTTACAATGGAGAGCAAGTACTATTATTCCCAATTTACAGGTTGGAAAACTGATACAGAGAGGTGAAATGATTGCTCAAGGCTACACAGAAGAAGGTCAATGGTAGAGGCTGGACTAGAACCCACATATCTTTACTTCCTGTCCACTGTCACATAACATGCATCATCCTGCATCCCTCACATGTCTACAGGTTAGAGCAAGGAACTGGAAGCCACAACTCCTTGTTCTGTTGCTGACTTGCTGTCTGGTCTTGCAAAGTTACTTAAGCTGCCTAGACTTCAGTTTGTACCCAGTGTGCAATATGGAAAGAATACTTACTTGCTTGACAGTGGTGTTTTGCAGTGTAATTTGTTTAAGATTCTCTGATGAAAGACATTGTATGAAGTACTAGAGATGGACAAGGGAACAATTCTCCATTCCATACAAATCCCCCCCCCCACCCCACCCCGAACCCACCCACCTACACCGTGAATTTCAGGTATCTCTAGATTAAGTTTAAATGAGCACACATCCATTACACAGATAGATATGCTATAGCAGTGAATTGATTTCTTAGTTCACAAATCCTGCACGTCATCATAATTGTACTATCTGAACTTCAGGTCAGCTCTAGTAAGTGTTATAATCCATCAGTTCTAAGCAGCAAAGCATGTCCTTCACAATTGATATTTCCCCCACATGTGCGTGACTCCATTCGGATGTTTTATTGTGTTCAAATGTTATTGTGAACTTTGTGTTGTGCTCAAAGGTTACAAATCTTTTTATCTACATTCACAGATGTCTCCTCCAGCAGCCAAGTGGTGTTTCCTTTACCTTACAAAGTCTTCCCTTTCCTTGCCCTCTGCATTGACCGCAATGGGATGCTCATTTCTGCTGTAGGACTGGACTCATGACTTACCTGCCAAATATACAAAGAGTAACCTTGGAGAAGCAATTCTTTGGTCATGTTTAATGTTACCAATGTTTTGTTTGTCCCCCTTATTAATGTTTTTCTTCTGGCAAGGCACCATATCATATATTAGTAATAGCAAAGTTCTCTCTTTTTTTTTCCATTGCCAAAAGGCTTTTTTAGTATGTACTGGAGTTTAGTAAAACCTCAAGTTTTTCTACACTAGTGACTTTAAGTAGTTCACATATTTATTTTACCAGCAATGAGTGATGTAGTTGCAGAACGTGCTTACTCAAATGATTTTTAAAAAGATCTAGGGTGCAAAACTTCAGACACTTAGGGTGTGATTGCTGCCCTATTGGAAGTGCAGCACACTCGGCACAACTGGGTGTGGAAGGGACAGCATAAAGGTGGCTTTAAGCCATTTTTATGCCCCTGGGATTCTGGATTAGTTGGGAACTGGTGCGGCCCCAGCATAATTCTGCTATTCAGAATGGCAATAGAGCTTTGTGCTAGGACTCCACTTCCTCGTGCCCCCTACAGGCCCCTTGTGCCCACAGCCTCACCCCTAGCACATTCCCGCACACTAGGACTGGCCAGGAGCCACGCTTACATTGGAATGCTCCCCCAGTCCCTGTACACCAGCACAGTGCTGCACAGAAACTGTAGCAACAGAAATAATCTCTCTCTTACTAGTGTATCAGAAGACAACATTAACTGAAGACAAAGGGACTGCTTACAGTAATAAATGTCTCCAGGATGCGGTCCATAGTTATTAGAGACAGTGGTGCTGTGCATGTGGCACCTACAAAGGCTATTAGAGTGCTTTGTGAATTGGGTCATATTTCCATATATTGAGCCCTAGAAATTCACATGGATTGAAAATAGCTTCTACAAGACTAATGTATCCATTCAGATCATTCTTGGTGCCAATTTATTCACAAATCGGAAGACATTACAAATCCTACAGTGGCTGGAGTATTTTTAGCTTACAACACCTGTACTTCACCATACATCCGCAAACAAAGTTTGTCCGAACGTAACCATGAGCAACCATTCATCCAACCATTAACAAACAACTTACAATGATTTCTGCAGATTGTGACCCATCCAACACACACAAGTTACAGAACATCTAGACACACAAGGTAGGGGAAGGCTTGATTGCTCACTAGCCTTTTTTTTTTTTTTTTTTTAAACAGCTTTAATCCAAGTCCATTTCTTTCTACCATTGAGGATAAGAAAGTTCTTGGGGATTTTTATGTGGCTCAATTTAAAAATAGTTTAGGGAACAAAAAGTTGAGTTTGTTGCCCCACACCCTTAAAAATCTTCTAGTGAAGCATCTCCCTGGCACTTCCCTATTGCATATACTTATGTCATATTATTATAATATATGTATAAGTGTTATGTTCTGGATCCATCTTAACACTTCAGGCCCGATTCTATTACTACGGACATAAGAACAGAATTGAAGTCAACAGAGTCACACTAGCGTAAGTGAAAAGAGAATCAGGCCCCTCATTATTATTTCATATTTACATTGTGGTAGTATCCAGAGGCTCCAATCACAATCATTGTACTAGGTGCTGTACACTGAAGATGTGGCCCCCGCTCTGAAGAACTCACATGTAGTGAAGGATGCTTTACAAGCTTCATCGAGCCATGTGCTGGGAAAATGGTCGCCAGAAGAGCACTAGGTACAGTTTCTACACTCTGATCTTGTCTCCTCCAAAATCCATAAGTCACACCTTGCTAGCCCTCTGCATGTCAGACCAATGGAGGGACATTCCACCAAAGGGTTTAAAGGCAAAGGGTTATAGGACGTGTGTGTTAGCACACACCCCATTCCACCCATGACTTCTATGCAAACTCAGACACTCAATCACTCCTGTCTCTGGCTCCTAACCTGCCTTAGAGCAGAGGGATGCATGGACAAACCCAAAATGAGTGAAATACGAGTTCAACGTGATGCTATTTTTGCAGCATTTTTTTCCCACCTGCTTTCAGGCTAGAACTTGAGAATGTCATGTTTCAGGTTTGAAAAGCTAAAACCATCTCTCTCAAACCAAGCTGCTGGGGATTCTGCTAAGCACTCTCTAGTACCAACGCAGGATTGGCTCCAATTTTCTTTTACAATTCTTTGCAGGAAGTAGTTTTGCAATGAACAGAAATTACCACAGCAAAGATCGATGCTACGGACCTTCTGCTTTCACTGCGGTTAGAAAACAAAACCCAGAGTTGTAACACACTAAACCAAAATCAGAGAAGTTCTCGTTACTGCTGCAGATCAGAATGTTTTTGGTTCTGTCACATTATATGTTGGACAATGTTACTGTACTGTTCAAAGTCAGGAGAACTCCATTACATCAAATGGGGGGGGGGTAGGGGTCACACTCAGCAGACGTTTTAATACCACTCTTGAGCCTCTTCTATGCTGAGGATTGGTTAGGCTCCTGTTACAGGTTAAGATCAGCATTGAGGTATACACTAGTTGTACTTGGTTCCAGACTAGGGGCTGTTCTGGAAACCAGAAGCCTGAGCACCCACACTGTCTCCCAATATACTCCCTGAGCTTGGGCTGGCATAGAGCTGCTTACCTCAGCACCTATAGAGTTGGTGTATTTCCCTGTGCTGGAATCATCTGACCACTTTATAGCTCCGTTACTTTGGCAGAAAGGAGCCGGGGGCACCAATGAATTGAGCCCTGAGACTCTTGAATTAAAGGCATCAACTATCTCCTCTACTGCTCCCAAAAGTCACCTACCTCTCCTGCTAGTTTCAGAGGAAATGCTGCCTTTGAAACAAGAGCGGTTACCATTACTTCCTTGTTTTTAACATTCATGTGCACACACTGGAACAAGTCCAGAGATTATGGAGCTTTAGCCAAGCAGCTGCATTTCAGATCAGCTGCAGGGATGTATACGCATCTCACCCCTACCTTCCACAAGGTAGTCAAGGATTTCCTTCCACTTGTGCTCGCTGTGATTTCAAACGTTAACATTGTCTGAGATTTACATTGGCGGAGAAAAACAACCTTCATCAGCGTATTTGTTTATCCGTTGCCCAAAAAGGATATCCTTCCAATTCCATTATACAGTGGCCATCTGTTACCGAGCTAGTGGTGCTTGGAGTAAACTGATCCCTATTCACTAGAGAGTGTTACAAATTAGCTTCTCGCCGCTCTAAACAAGATCTTGAATAGCTAATAGACAGCTTCTTCACAGATCCATCTATAATGATCCACCCTCCACCTCAGAAAATTAACACGTATCGTGCCACAAACCCATATTTCAACTTTTGCAATGCAGAAATTATGTTCCAGGTTTTCTTAGACACTAGTACATTTACTTTTTCTTTTTTTTAAGATGTCAATCTGTATAACAAAATTAGGCTACAGTGTGCAGATACATACAAGATGAATACTCCATGGGCACATGTGCAGGGAGGATCATGTTCCTAACTCAAGACATTTCAAAGCCATAAGCAAATAAAAAGCTTTGATAATTTTTCCTTGCCACATGGCAATGCACTTATGGCAGGCTTGTTTGTGTCTAAGACTTCTCTGGTAGTTAATTCCCATTAATTCAATACAGATATTACTCAAACAGCACAACCATCTATCCCCAATCTCATGACATGGCACTTGGACTAGGAACCTTGTGGCCAGCATGTAATAGCTTTACCGAGTGAGGTGAAAGACATCCTTCCCCTGATTCTTCTGCATAAAGTTGTCTTGGTTTCTCCCTAGAAGATCTCATGGATTATAACTAAAGATTGAATACATGGTGAGGCAGGTTGGAATTAAGTGGAATTCTGTTCTCGCTCTGCCATTAACTTCTCTGTGGCTTAAAGCTAGTCACTTAGGGTACATCTTCACTGCAAAAGACCCCCGGCATGGTCGCAGCTGGCCCGGGCCCGTTGATTCAGGTTCATGGGGCTTAGGCTATGGGGCTAAAAATTGCTTTGTAGACACTCAGGCTTGGGCTGGTCCCCAGGCTCCAAAACCCCAGGCGGAGGGGGAGGGGGTGTTTCAGAGCCTGGGCCTCAGCCTAAGCCTAAATGTCTACACTAAAATGTTTAGCCCCGCAAGCCTAAGCCAATTGACCTGGGCTCTGAGACTTGGTGCTGCGGGTTTTTTATAGCAGTGTACACATAACCTTAGGGCCTGATTTTCAGAGGCTGGGGTGGGGAGAGGGAGCAGAAAGACACTCTACATTTTCCACAGACAATGGGCCCTGTGAGAATATTGCAGCCCCCAGAACTGAAGGTTACCCAGGACACAAGTTAAAACAAAAAGCCTCCTGGTTACCTTACACAATAAGGACCTGATCCACAGCCATTTGAGGCAGTCCATTGACTTCAGTGGGCATCAGAATGGGGAACAAATATTTATACTGGGCTCTTCAGTCGAGCGGAGAAAAGTAGAATACAATCCAATGGCTGGAAGTTGAAACTAGACAAATTCAGACTGGAAATAAGGCAAAAAATTTAAACTGTGAGGGTGCTTAGCCACTGGAACTGTTTAAAAAATTCCATCGCTGACAATTTTTAAATCAAGATTGAATGTTCTTCTAAAAAGATATCATTAGGAATTATTTTGGGGGAGTTCTCTGACCTGTATTATACAGGAGGTCAGACTAGAGAATCACAGTGGTCCCTTCTGGCCTTAGAATCTATTCATCTAGATCAGGACCCTTAGGTCTAAGCTCCTCATACTGTTTAGCACGTCAACAATGGAAGGATGTTTTTGGTAAGTCACACCGCGTCTGAAACAAACGTTACTATTTTAAAAGGCTCACATCCCCATTCTTAGGGGATTTACATTTACTTCATAAAGATGCAGACATGCCAAAAATAAAAGCCCTCTGCATCGGAAAGAATTTGTTCCCCATACCGAGGCCTCTCAGCGGGATGCTTCTGATTTCACTGTCAGGATGAACCAAACTGGTATTTGCAATGCTATGTTGGCCTAAGGAAACCACAGACACACCCAGAATACTACATATCAGAAAGGACTGTCTCACACGGATTTGCTTGTTTGAACCCACAGACTCTTTCAGATCACAAAAATTAATATCCAAGTGAGGATGGTTATGTTGCATCTTTCATCTGCAAGTGTTTCACAGGCTATGTACACCCAGCACCAGTGAAACAGTCATTTTTGCAGCAAAGAGCAGCAGCTAGACCAGGGGCAGGCAAACTTTTTGGCCTGAGGGCCGCATTGGGTTTTGAAAATTGTATGGAGGGCCGGTTAGGGGAGGGGGTCGTGGCCCGGCCCCCACCTCCTATCTCCCCCCCCTCCCCCGGGACTCCTGCCCCATCCAACCCCCCCTCTTCCCTGAGGGCCCCTCTGGGACCCCTGCCCCATCCACACACCCCCGCTCCCTGTCCCCTGACTGCCCCCGGACCCCCACCGCCCCATCCAACCCCTCCTCTTATTCCTGACAGCCCCCCTGGAACCCCTGCCCCCATTCAACCCCCTGTTTCCCCCCACCACCACCATCCACACCCTCACCCCCTGACCACCACCCTGAACTCCCCTGCCCTCTATCCAACCCCCCCTGCTCCCTGCCCCCTTACCACGCTGCCTGGAGCACCGGTGGCTGGCAGCGCTACACCCGCGCTGCCCGGCTGGAGCCAGGCTACGGTGCCACCACCACGCAGCTCAGAGCACTGGGTCAGGCCCGGCTCCGCAGCTGCGCTGCCCCAGGAGCTCGCAACCCCGCCGTCCAGAGCATTGTGCCGGCGGTAGGGTGAGCTGAGGCTGCAGGGGAGGGAGGACAGCAGGGGAAGGGCCGGGGGCTAGCCTCCTGGGCCAGGAGCTCGGGGGCCGGGCAGGACGGTCCCACAGGCCGGATGTGGCCCGCGGGCCGTAGTTTGCCCACCCCTGGATTAGACAGACAAGTACAGCAGGTCCCACAACTATAGAAGCCTCTTACTGAAACAACATAGCTAATCATTTAGATCTACTGGCACCGGCTTGTTCTTCTGAGGCTGAATGTCCTGGGTGTGGTTGGTTGAAATTGTTCTGTCAGAAATCAGGGATTTTCAGCTAAACTAAATATTTAAATTCAGAAATGCCACTGCAGTGTCTTGTGGGAGTTGTAGTTTGAGTGCCTCATGGTCCTTTTCTCCTCTATAGGCTGGGCTCCCTGATTGGACTACATCTCCCATGAAGCATCGTGGCCATCCAACAAAGCAGACATTGGTGCATCTTGGGAGATGTAGCCCAATCAGCGAGCCCAGCCTGTAGAGGAGAAAAGGAGGGCAAGGCACCCAAACTACAACTCCCATGATGCACTGCAGTGGAATTTCAGAATCTAAATGCTTCTGTTTTCAGACAAAGTATTCTGTTTGATTTTTCACTGAAAACTTGAATTTTTCTATGCAAAATAACCCATTTTTTGCCCTACACTAGTCTTGGGTTCAGTCCCCACAGATTACAATGGTATCTATATGTACTCCATGCTTGAATAAAAATAATATGGCAGTTGGAATATATTACTGACCACCTGACCAGGATGGTGGCAATGATTGTGAAATGCCAAGGGACGTTAGAGAGGTGATTTCTAGACACCATAAATGACTGCTTCTTGGAGCAGCTAGTCCTGGAACCCACAAAGGGAGAAGCAATTCTTGATTTAGTCCTAAGTGGAGCACAGGATCTGGACCAAGAGGTAACTATAGCTGACTTGCTTGGTAATAATGACTCTAATGTTATTAAATTTAACACCTTTGGAGGGGGGAATAATACTAAAACACACACACACACACACACACACACACACACCCCCCAAAGTAACAATTTTCTTTAAAAAGGGGAACTACACAAAAATTACAAGGCTTTATAGACAGAAATTAAAAGGGCCTGTCACAACGGTTATATGCCTGCAAGCAGAATGGGGACTATTTAAAAACACCATAATAAAGGCTCAGATATCCCAAATCAGAAAAGAAAACAACAGGAACAAAAGAATGCCACCATGGCTAAACAGTAGAGTAATGGAGGCCATTAAGTCAACATCTACCAAGAATAACAACAAACTCTAACAGGTTAAGTATAAGCAGGCAGGCCAAGAAAGAATTAGAGAAGGAACTTGCTAAGCACACAAAAACGAACAGGAAGAATTTTTTAAAGTACATCAGAAGTAAGAACCTTGCCAAACAGACACTGGGGCCAGTCGACGATAAAGGTGCTAACGGAGCACTCAACCAAGACAAGGCCATTGCAGAGAAGCTAAGTGAATTCTCTGCATCAGTCTTCACTGCAGAGGAGGTGGGGGAGGTGCCCAAAAAGACTAGCTCTGATGTGGGTAACAAATCTGAAGCATAGCCCCATACTGATGTGTCAGTAGGAGAGGTTTTAAAATAAATTGATAAATTAATGATATATTGCAGGGCCAGGCAAACTTTTTGGCCAGAGGGCCACATCTGGGTATGGAAATTGTATGGTAGGCCATGAATGCTCACGAAATTGGGGGTTGGGGTGCAGGAGAGGGTGAGGGCTCCGGCTGGGGGTGCGGGCTCTGGGGTGGGGCCAGAAATGAGGAGTTCAGGGTGCGGGGAGGGAAATCAGGGCTGGGGCAGGGGGTCGGGGTGCTGGAGGGGGCTGGGGTGCAGGCTCCGGGTGGCACTTACCTCAAGCAGCTCCCGGAAGCAGCGGCATGTATCCCCTCTGGCTCCTACGCGGAGGTGCAGCTAGGCAGCTCTGCGCGCTGCCCCGTCTGCAGGTGCCATCCCTGCAGCTCCCATTGGCTGTGGTTGTCGTATAGCCACTGGTCAGTCTAGCCCAGTAAGCTGCCTCCGAGAGTGGCCTGTATGAGAGCTTTGGGGGGTGGAGGGGTGTACCGAAGAGGGCAATTTTGGAGATATCCACCCATCTTCCTCTCCCAGTTTCTGGTAGTCAGAGGTTTAGTGTTGTACGGAGCATGGGATTACATCCCTGACCATCCTGTCTAATAGCTGTTGATGGACCTGTCCTCCATGAAATTACCTAATTCTATTTTGAACCCAGTTATATTTTTGGCCATCACAACATCCCATGACAATGAGTTCCACAGGTTAATTGTGCATTGTGTGAAAAAGTATTTCCTCTTGTTTGTGTTCAACCTGCTGGCTATTCATTTCATCGGGTGACCCCAGTTTGTCTGTTGTAGGATTGGGTAAATAACACTTATCTGTTCAACCACACTATTCATGATTTTATAGACCTCTATCATATCCCCCTTTAATTTTGTCTTTTCTAAGATGAACAGGCCTAATCTTTTCAGTCTCTTCTTGTATGGAAGCTGCTCCACACTCTTGATTTTCTTTGTTGCCCTTCTCTGAACCTTTTCCAGTTCCACTATATCCTTTTTTAAATGTGATGACCAGAACTGGACACACTATTCAAAGCACTCCATGGATTTATATAATGACGTTATTATATTTCAGTCTTATTTTCTATCCCGTT
This sequence comes from Terrapene triunguis, assembly GCF_002925995.2. Lineage (NCBI taxonomy): Eukaryota > Metazoa > Chordata > Testudines > Emydidae > Terrapene > Terrapene triunguis. The sequence continues at coordinate 3,263,788 of NW_020664584.1, read as the reverse complement.
CCTAATAGTCTTTTTCACTGCTGCTGCAGATTGAGCTGAAGTTTTCAGAGAACTATCCGCAATGACGCCAAGATCTTTCTTGAGTGGTAACAGTTAATTTAGAATCCAGCATTATATATACATAGTTGGGATTATTTTTTCCAATATGCATTTCTCTGCATTTATCAATGTTGAAATTTCATCTGCCACTTTTTTGCCCACTCACCCAGTTTTGTGAGATTCCCTCTGTAACTCTACACAGTCAGTTTAGGACATAACTATCTTGAATGATTTTGTATCATTTGCAAACTTTGGCACTTCACTGGTCGCCCCCTTTTCCAGATCATTTATGAATATGTTGAACAACTCGGGTCATAGTACAGATCACTGGGGTAACCTGCTGTTTACCTCTCTCCATTGTGAAAACGGACGGTTTATTTCTACCCTTTGTTTCCTGTCTTTTAAACATACAGCTAAGGGTAGCATAAAATCCCTCCTTACCCTGTAAAGGGTTAATCCCTCCTTTACCCATAAAGTGTTCAGAAGCTCAGATAACCTGGTTGGCACCTGACCAAAAGGACCAATAAGGGGAGAAGATACTTTCAAATCTGTGGGGGAAGGTTTTTGTTTTGGGTTCCATTGTTCTTTCCGGGTCAGTGAGGAACCAGGGCAGGGAAAATACATCTCCCTAAGCCATATCTGAACTAAGCATCTAATATTACAGAAATAGTAAGTAATAGCAAGGAAATGCGTTAGATTATCTTTTGTTGTAGCTTGTGAATTTTCCCTGTGCTAAGAGGGAGGTTTATCCCTATTTTTGTAACTTTAAAGTTTTGCCTAGAGGGGAAATCCTCTGTGTTTTGAATCTTTTTGTTACCCTGTAAAGTTATCTTCCAGCCTGATTTTACAGAGGTGATTCTTTTATTTATTTATTTTTTTAAATAAACTTCTTTTAAGAACCTGATTGTTCTTCAGTGTCCTAAAGACCCAGGGGGGTTGATCTGCGCTGACTTTGTAACCAATTGGTTGGGATATTATTCTCAAGCCTTCCCAAGAAAGGGGGTGTAGAGACTTGGGGGGATATTTTGGGGGAGGTAGGGCTCCAAGTGGCCCTCCCTGAATGTTTGTTTAAATCACTTGGTAGTGGCAGCGATACCAAGGGCAAGGAAGGAATTTCTGCCTTGGGGAAGTTTTAAATCTAAGCTGGTAGAAATAAGCTTAGGGGTTTTTTCATGCGGGTCCCCACATCTGTACCCCCGAGTTCAGAGTTGGGAGGAAACCCTGACAGAGGACCTTCCCCTGACTGCTGTACATTCCCCCCAATCTAGAGAAAAGATACCACCATTAAATTCCAGGGTTTTATAGAAATTACTCTCTCGTTAGTTTCTGGAGGCCTTTTCCATAAGAAATACACAGACAGCAAGCAAAGGATGAACTGAGGAAACGAGAGCAAGAAGGGAAGTGAAAATAGCCATTGCCATCTCGTTAATTAATGGCCCAAGTTTTATTTCTTCTTTGTCTCAGTGCAAAGTTCACGTAGGTCAGGAACAGTTCCCCATCTCTGAGCAAGAAAAACCATCCATCATGCTGGACTTTCACACTACAGGAATTGTTTCACAGCACAGCGTGGGGCAAGGCTAGAAAAATTCCTGTAACATATAGGATGAGAAGAGTTGTTTTCACTGCAACTAAAATTCCCTTGATTAGGGGAATTTGACATTAATTTTGTCAAGAGGGAGAGGGAAGAGATCGCCGAGTACTGTGGTTGACAGTCATCTTGTTGCATGAATGTTTTTGATGTGCATATAATGATCCCCCAACACCAAAACACGGGTCTTTCCAACTGGAGGTGAAGCACTAAATCCATTACAGGAGCAGCAGGGCAGCTATTTCTCTGTGAGCCAGCCACAGAGGGATGCATAGCACACTTCACAGATGTGTTACATGTGCATCTTCCAATATTACTTTAGTGACAGTGTTCTCCACTGCCATGAAGCAGACCCAAGTTTAACTGCCTTATTGCTTGATTCCTAAGCTTCCAGCACCGGATAACTGACGGAAATGCTATTCAGATGGAAACAATTATCTTGGAGGGAAAAGAACTCCTACGCTGATGGAGCAAAATTTCAGAAGATTAAAAAAATTGAAAACATTCCACACTCGTAGAGTAACCTACCCTGGGGATTGGATTTTTCTGTAAACTATGCTAGATTTTAATTTCCTTTGTCTTCACAAGCATCCACCATAACCCTGCCAGTCTGAAAGCCAATGTAATAAAAGAAAGGATCTTCATACTAGTCAACAACAACTATGAGGACTTATTAGATCCACCAATAGATTCCAGGTTCACATGTTAATACTATTCCAGGCAACATGGACCAGCTCTTCCCCAAGGACTGTGCAGCTACGGTTTGTCAAGTATGCAGTTATGACCTGCCTTTAGTCACGTACAATTCAATACAAAAGCCAAGTGCACAGATTCTTCCTAAAATAATCTATGAACTGTAAAGGAAGTATATTACTATATATAGATTAATCATTAGCTTAATTGATCATTTCCATACTTCATATTGCTCAGATTTAATTAGCTAGCAGTCTCACTGTGCTTTGTAATGGCTCTGTTAAGTAGAAAAATAACTTTAGGTTAACAAAGCTTGTTCTCTTTTATAAGCTACGTTGGTGGTAAAAAAGGAGAACTAAATTAACATAATAAAAGCTATTACAAAAATAATTAAACCATGTTTATGTTCCTGACAGATTAGAACAACTCGAGCGGTTGTTAATTTGGATACAAAATCCTTACAAAAAAGGAGTTAAGAAGAAAGATGTTTTATATACTATGATGTGGAAAAAAGTATCCTAGGCAGATGTCACTTTAAAAAAATAGACCAGTTAAAATATCTCAGCTTTTAAAAAAAAAAAAAAAAAAAGATATCTATTTAGAAAAATTCTATGAATTCTTCAAGTAACATAGAAAACGGAAAAAAAACAATGTAGTGAGTAAGACAGTTAAAAAGTGAGGTCATATAGATTTATTAGGGTGTTTTTGGTAACATGGCTCATACAGGATATCATTACTAAAACATTTTTAGGACTTCAACTCAATCAACCACATAAGCACATGTTTGAACTATGAGCACATGGATAATCTCACCCCTATTAAATATGTGCTTTGCTGAATAAGAGACCTACGTTTCATTTGGAACCACAATACACTGAATTTATGGTCATGCACTGGGCCTTTCCAATCTCAAAATTAAAAAAGAAAAAGTGTGAATCTGAATAACAGTGTGGTTTTATATGTTTGCATTCTTTTGTTCTGAGTTATATCTGGCCAAAACAGAAAAGCCACAGTACATCTTACAGTAAACATCTAACAAAGACCAAACAATTATTTATGATTTTAGGTTAGCCAAAATAAGGACTGCTCCCAGCATGAATCCATGTCTGCTGTTTCAACCTGTTGCAATTTTCTCCAGCCAGTTAATCCAAGCCCTCAAAAACCTGGAAAATAAGATTTACAATCAAAGCATCACTGCCAAAAATCTTCCTGACCGAAGTGTAAACTGTGCTGCTGTCACTGCACCTCCTGGTGGCAAAGTGAAGAATACCAAAGTCTTGCGTGTAATTTTTCTACTTACAGCTGAAAATGGGCTGGTCCAAAGAGCCTAATAATGATGGTTGCTTTTCATTAAGCACAGATGTTACCATGAGCATTTGCAGCTGAAGTTATTCCGCAACTCCTTCAGGATAAAGATGCAAACAACTATGATACACACCCTGCCACTAGGATCAGGAACAGACACTGATGACAAGTTACACAGGAGATAGATCCTCAATTACACAGTGTGTAGCCATAGTCTGAGTAGGTTGTACCTACCTCCAACAGATACCAGATAGCTGAAAGGCTGGGAATTGTTTTTTTGTTTGTTTATATTTTTTCTCAATCACACACTTTTAGCAACATTTGTAACCTGCATCTTTTGTCATGCCAATGAAGACTTGTGGACCTAAAAATTAACTTGTGAGCAAGAGATGAAAATCCATCTTGCATTTCAAAATATTGCTAAGCAAAGAAACATATCGTTTCCACTGGACTCAGTGGCAAAACTACCACAAACATCAAATGGAGCAAGACTGAACCTGAGCGTGTAAAATGCTGAGCTATACCTTCCTTCAACAATGGTCGCTCCAGATGGTGCAAGGATCCTCAGTAGACTATGCATGTTTGATGATGATGCACCCTCCTTCAGTTTCAGTTGAGGGCACTAAGTGCCTCAACAAATTGCAGTCTCAGCTAGGGATGTAAATATCAGTTTAAAAAGTTAACCGGTTAAACGATTAAAATTATTTTGTTTAACCAGTTAATCGTTAACTGAGGTAGCTGGAGGGTCCTGGCACGGTGGAGGCTGCAGGCAACCCGGCTGGGGTCAGGGTCCCGCCAGCGGGACCTGGGGCCCACTCCAGCCCGGTGGGGGCTGGGGCCGCTCCTGCCGGCCCAACGCGGGGCTGCTGGGGTTAACAGTTAACTTTGGTTAACCGTTTACATCACTAGTCTCAGCTGGTAAAGACTTTAAAGAATTCATTCCGATCCTAAAATACCGTAAGTTGAAACAAAGTTGCCCTTCAAGGATGCTAAGTTTGGGTTTTCTCTGCATAATAATCATATATATGTTATACTCTATATTCAGACACATGCATAGCACAGTGACAATTACAACACAACTCAAATGGAAATTATGTTGTTTCTAGGGCTGTCGATTAATTGCAGTTAACTCATGCGATTAACTCAAAAAAATTAATTGTGATTTAAAAAATTAATCATGATTAATCGCAGTTTTAAGCACACTGTTAAACAATAGAATACCAATTGAAATTTATTAAATATTTTGGACTTTTTTCTATATTTTCAAATATATTTATATCAATTACAACACAGAATACAAAGTGTACAGTGCTCACTTTATATTATTTTTATTACAAATATTTGCACTGTAAAAATGATAAAAAGAAATAGTATTTTTCAGTTCACTTCATACAAGTATTATAGTGCAATCTCTATCATGAAAGTCGAATTTAAAAATGTAGAATTATGTAAAAAAATAACTGCACTCAAAATAAAACAATGCAGAACTTTAGAGCCTACAAGGCCACTTAGTCCTACTTCTCGTTCAGCCAATCGCTAAGACAAACAAGTTTGTTTACATTTACGGGAGATAATGCTGCCCACTTTTTATTTACAATGTCACCAGAAAGTGAGAACAAGTATTTGCACTGGACTTTTGTAGCCGGCATTGCAAGGTATTTATGGACCAGATATGCTAAACATTCGTATGCCCCTTCATGCTTTGGCCACTATTCCAGAGGACATGCTTCCATGCCGATGACGCTTGTTAAAAAAATAATGTGTTCATTAAATTTGTGACTTAACTCCTTGGGGGACAATTGTATGTCTCCGGCTCTGTTTTACCCGCATTCTGCCATTCATGTTATAGGAATCGTGGATGATGATTCAGCACGTTGTTCATTTTCCAGAACCTTTTCGCTGCAGATTTGACAAAACATAAAGAAGGTACCAATGTGAGATTTCTAAAGACAGCTACAGCACTTGACCCAAGGTTTAAGGATCTGAAGTGCCTACCAAAATCTGAGAGGGATGAGGTATGAAGCATGCTTTCAGAAGTCTTAAAAGAGCAATAGTTCAATGCAGAAACTACAGAACCCAAACCACCCAAAAATAAATAAATAAAACTTCTGCTTGTGGCATCTGACTCAGATTATGAAAATGAACATGCTTCAGTCCACACTGCTTTGGATTGTTATCTAACAGAACCTGTCATCAACATGGATGCATGTCCTCTGGAACGGTGGATGAAGCATGAAGGGCATATGAATCTTTAGCACATTTGGCATGTAAATATCTTGCGACACCGGCTGCAACAGTGCCATGCGAATGCCTGTTCTCACTTTCAGGTCACATTGTAAACTAGAAGCAGGCAACATTATCTCCTGCAAATGTAGACAAACAAGTTTGTCTGAGCAATTGGCTGAACAAGAAATAGGACTGAGTGGACTTGTAGGCTCTAAAATTTCACATTGTTTTGTTTTTGAATGCAGTTATTTTTTTACATAATTCTACATTTGTAAAATCAACTTTTATGATAAAAGCACTATAGTACTTGTATGAGATGAATTGAAATACTATTTCTTTTGTTTTTTACAGTGCAAATATTTGTAATAAAAATAAATATAAAGTGAGCACTGTACACTTAGTATTCGGTGTTGTAAATGAAATCAATATATTTAAAAATGTAGAAAACATCCACAAATATTTAAATAAATGTTATTCTAATATTGTTTAACAGGGCAATTAATCGCGATTAATTTTTTTAATCACTTGACAGCCCTACTTGTTTCATAAAAAACAACCCACAGAAGTTATGAGCACCCTGGGGTGTCCTTGAGGACTATACCACGTGAAAAAGTCAGTTAGAAAAAGAATAGCGAAGTTCTCCACTGATACAAATGATGGAAGATGCAACTGGCAATAGAATATGCATCTAGCAACAAGTTATGCCTCTTAAAAGGCCAACTGGATACAAGAGTATGAGGAGGTTTGAGGTTTTTTTAAAAGCAAACCACAAAAATAATTGCATGCTCTTGTTTTCAAAGGCTGAGAATCCTTACATAAATAAAGGCACTGCCTAAGATTTTCTAATTGACCAGTGATTTGAGTGTCAGACTTGAGACACCTTAAAAGGAACTGGTTTCACAAAGCAGATGCTCAGAAGTTTGAGAACCAAGTTCCTTAAAAGTGTTAAGTAAAGTAGCCAAAAATTAAGGGATCTAAATTACTTTTGAAAATCATAATTAATCAGCCCCCATCTTAATTCAATGGGTTATAAGGTGATACTACTACAACTAGATTTCTCAACTTTTATGAGTGCTCTGCTCTATTATATATAAATAAAAGCATCTGGTAGTAAGTAACATTTTCAGATCACAATATTCCTATACAAAATACCATCTTAGCTTTTATAAGAACAAACAGAAATTACTTATACAATCCGTTCACACTCCTCCTCCCCACACATGCACTGTGTATTAGGCCATTTTAATTTCTTCCTTGATAGAAGTAGAGTGATCCAGGAGACCATTTTCCAATTTTTCCAGTTACCTGAGCTCTAAGGACACCTTTAAAGATCTGTTCATCCCAAAACCAATAGTACCTTCTAGACGAGAATCCCAAAACACTTCACAAACATGAACTAAGCCTCATAATATGCCCGTGAAGTGGTGGTTTTGCAGATAAGAAAACCAAGGCACAGAGAGCTTAAGTGACTTGTCCAAGGTCACACACAGCACCTGTGGTAGATATAGGAACACAGTCCATGTCTCCTGATTCCTAGTCCTGTGCTTGAGCCTCAAGAGCATCCTTCATCTCATACACCACCATATACTAACCTTTACTCCAAACTGATCCCCAAAAAGGTAGACTGAACAGAGATTCAAACTTTTCAGTTTGGAGAACATCCTACGTATAGCAATACAAAGGGCTTAAAAACAATCCACTGACTTGCCAGAGATTAACAGAATATCCTGTTGAGTAATGGAGCTCAAGCCAAAAATGTCTGCCGCTTTTATTTTTAAAAAAAGTTTCTATTCCCCGTGAATGCAGAAATAACCTTCCAGATCAGAAGAGTTTCTGCATCAGTTCCTGAGTCTGCACACAGACAGCTGCAGTGTCTTTGCTTCTGCTTATAAAGTAGCTCTTGCATGCAGCAACAGAGTAAAATTATGACAACACTGTAAAATTATGACAACATACTACTGTTCAAGTACCTGTGGGAAGCAGTGAAACTAGAAAGAATCATGCCACTTGCATCAACAGAGTGTAACTGTTTGGGAAAGCTACAGGCAGTAGCAGAGGCAGGCACTGGAGTTATTAGCATGGAAGGAAAAATTTAAAAATTAAATGCAATATTTGGAAAGAGAGAGGACACAACTGATAAGATGGAGTCACAATACTTCACTTCCAGTAGGAAATGCAGATGGGCCAAAGCCAGAATATCATGACTCTTGAAGTTTCTCAGGGAGAAGCGTTCAGATTTGAATCTTCACGCCAACAGTTTTGGTTCTTGGCTGAATCCAAAGCCAGAAGGGCCAAATCTCTGGGCCTGGTTTGAATGCAGCCAGAAATCTTACGAAAATAAGCTTCAAATCCAAGCCTGAGCCTAAATATCCTCATTTCTTTCTAGTAGAGCCAGGTGGTGGCACATCATTATATTCAGGTATTTCTGCACATCTTTGATTCAGTGACCAGGAAAAACAAACAAACAAAAACTTATTTGCCGGCCAACCTTAAAAAACAGAATATAGCAATCCAATGCAGCAGATATTAATACTCAACTATAATTTAATATTTCAGGAGCCCGTTAACCAGCAATAACTTATCCATCTATTCATTATAAAAATGCTTTGCCAAGATCACTAAAAATAAATCACTGTGGTGGCACTTTGGCAGCTGCTGGAAGTTACCAGGACCCAAAGCAAGACTTACTAACCTAGGCTCAGATGCTGCAATTAGATCCATGCAAACGACCCCGAGTCAAGGGATCTCCACGTGGGTGAGCCAGGGGCTTTGGGCAAGAATCCAACTGCAGGATCCTTGTTAACACACGCGTGGGTGCACCCACGCTGCATGCCCAGGCCAGGAAACGCTCTTCCTGCTGGCGGAGGGAAGAGAACATTCCGGTAACACCAGGGGGCTTCAGAGCAAACAGGAACAGGGCTCGCTCGCCAACATGACAAGAGAAGCGGAATCTCCAGGGCACGCCGCAGTGTAACGGTCCAGCTGCACCACACAACCACTTACCCAACACCATTAACACGTACGATTAGACGGATGCTATAAATATGCAAGCCTGGTGCGCAGGGGAGAGAGGAAAAATGGGGGGGGGGGGCAGAAGGTGTCCCCTAGCCCACTGTTCCCACAACTTTTTACTCGCCTGTAACGGCTGGACTAAAGCATTCCCACTCCTAGATGTCTTTCACACACACTTGTTCGCACCATTGCCATGTCCCCAGGCAGCGCTGCAGCCCTTCGCAGAACAAGGCTGGACCATGGGGCGGGGGTAGGGTGACCAGATGTCCTGATTTTATAGGGACCGTCCTGGTATTTTGTTTTTTTCTTATATAGACGCCTATTACCCCCCCACCCCGTCCCGATTTTTTCACACTTGCTATCTGGTCACCCTGGGGGTGGGGGACAGGCTCGCACTGGGGATTTTCGGGTGTTGCAACCCCTCCCCCAACCATTACTGGGGTCTGTCAACCAGAGGGTCCCACACCCACCCTCGGTCACGCTCTAGCCACGGGGACACGGCAAACCTCTCACCACTAGGTCCCCTGGGCAGCGAGAGCAATCCCCGGCGCCCAGAACCTCCCTACCTCGCTTGCCATGCCCTGGCGAGGGGCACATCGTCCCGTCCGAGCCCCGCCAAGGGACCCTGCAGCTGCGCGCCCCTCCCTGGGACCCTTAGGAACCAGCAGTTGCTGGGGACACAAAGGCATCGCTCCTCCAGGGATCCCCCCTCCTACCTGCTCTGCCTCCGCGGGGAGCCTGGCCCGCAGCCCCTGCGTAGGGATGGAGCGAACCCCCGGCTCGGCGAGAACCAGCGGCGTGAGAATCCGCGGGTCCGGCTGGGCTCCTCCGCCGGTTTCTAATTGCTGGCGCTGGGCAGGAGAGGAGGGGCTTGGGCGGGTTTGAAAGGAGCCGGGCTGCAGGGAGAAGGGGTGGAGTCAGGCAGAGAGAGCTCAAGGCACCACCCATGCAAAGGAGGGAGGAGTAGGGGGCTGGAGAAGCCTGGGCAGGGACAAGGAAAAGCTGCTCTCTATCCCTTGCTTGAAGCACAGCGCTTCCCCTTTCTCCTCCTGGCTGCTAGGGAAATACGCTTGTTCAGAGAGACTAGGGGAGCAGCTTGGAACAGGGGCTGGGTGGTTGGTGCCTTGCTTTGGTGTTTTTTTGTTTTTTTAAAGCACAACTTAGTGAAACCTGAAGGGAGATCGGGTCCTGCAAAACTAGCCTTACTGCAGAAGTAACTAATTCTTCTTGGTGTAAAGCGACGAATTCCCTCCGCTATCTTAAAACACAGCGAGCTCGCTAACTACGAACCTTTTTTTAGGCTCCGGCACCTGGCGATGTTGCTGATTGCTGCTTCTGGGGGCTGGCTGGGGCCACCTCGCACCCAGCAGTTTCTCAGGCCTTGAATATGTGATTGCTACTGCAGAAATATTCAAGGTGAGCCTACAACCGCTTAAGCCCGTTTCAGTGTTTGCCGGATGAAAGCCTTCAATGTGCAAAGACATTATTTGTTATCTTCCGTGACTTGCACTGTTGCATGGGAACTTAGGAGAAACAGTCTTACCAACTATCCTTCATTCCTATGCCAATCTGAGATGAGATCATTAACGTATGGGATAAGTGCTCTGCCTCCTCTGTGTGTGTGTGTGTGTGTGTACATATATATAAAAATTTGGTTCCTGTTGCAAATTAATGTTTTGTGGGAGGAGGAGCTCAATAGTCCTTGGGATAAGGGAAGGGAATTAGATGTCTAATGGTGAAGTACTGCATTAAAGGGGCTCAGCTCACTCGAAAGTTGCAGCAGTGAGGTGTATACCCAAATTAATTTTGAAAAATGCAATAAATGAAAGTGAGCGCACTAGGATCTTTATAATAAAGACCTATGCAAACCCACTACTCTAAATCTATGTTTTTTCTGCTACTGGAAAGCATCTGCAATAAGGTTCAAAACCAGATCAATGCAAATCATACCATGGTCTTAGGGACTCCCATTCATCTGATTATTTCAAAGCTAGCCAGCTGTGAGAGGGAGTGGTTCTATGTGCTATTCCTATTTCTATGGTCAGATGAAGCTACTGTTCAAATAACTAGGGCCATGCAGGACTCAGGTATATACTGGCAATAGGGAAGAGCTCACTACCAATACTTACTTTTCTGCTGCTTCAGTGGAACATGAACCAGTTAGAAATAGAAGAATACAAAAAAATTAAGTTGGAAGAAACAAGGGGAATATCTCCTTCCATTCCTTCTACCTCTTACTGTTTCATGTTCCACTGGAGCAGACAGAAGAGTAATTATTGGTTCTGAGCTCTTCTGAAGAATAAGAGTGAAATTCCAATGAAATGGACATAAATGTTGCTTTAGTCTTCTGTGAACTGTTAGAGCTCAAATCTGTATTGGTACATTTGATTTCCTAATCTGTTTTGTAAGTTTCACTTACTACTTCAAGGAGGGGGAAATGTCAGTCATTTAAAGATCAGGAAAGCTCAGACAACCCCCTGTTGTACCTAGAAGCTACAGCTCACATTAAAAATAGTAGCAGGCTGTAACTACCATTCCACTCCACTGGCACCTATCTTAAATATTTAAACTGGCCCATCTTCCTGAGACTGTGGTGTCAGACACCTGCCAAGCCAGTGATTGGTACATACACACCACTGTGAACTGGGGAGAGAGAACAGACCTTCTTCCAGTCACTTTCCCACTGTGACTGCACTGATTTAGCATGGTCAAACTGTGAGACAAAATCTTTTACTCATCCTCATCAGAGTGTTCTAAAAGGAGAATCATCCCAGCCCTATATTCACCTTCCAGGTGTGGATACTTTAATTAGCCCCAGCCATCTGAGGAATGACAAGTAAACTCTTCTTAAATAAACTATTTATTCAATCTTGTGCAGTTTGCCACATGCTTTATTTAGAATTTAGCAACCAGAGAAGTCCCAGGAAATGTAATAGCTGTTTTTTATAAGTGTCTTAGGAGAAGACAACATACACTCAAGACATGCTGCATCAATAGCATAGGTTAATACAATAATTCTGCAGTCCTTTCATGTACTTCTATGCAGGGCAACTTATTTACAGAACTTCTCTAGGAAAAACAAAGGTTCTTTCAAACTCTGTGAATGCTTTGATTGCTGAACAATGATACAGCTTGTGTGTGGTTGTGATCTGCTGCCCTTTTAAAGATTTGTCAAGAACTTATTGACCTCAATGCAATAGTCAGTTTCCCTTCTGCTTATAATGTGTCTATCAGGTATTCCCTTAGGGCACAAATTAGGGGCTCCCCACATTTTCATCAGCCCTACGATCCCTGCACCTAGTAGAGGCAATTTAAATTTCTGAGTGCAAATGTACACCTTTGGGGCACAACCTGACATATACACAAGATGCTAAGTGCTTAAAAAGAATGCACCAGGAACACTGGGCAGGAATGGAGAAGTCTTGTGCCCAATGTCTCTGTATATTGTGTAGCAATGAACCCATTAGCAATCTAAGGTAGGTTTGTTCCATTTCTCAGGAGCTGAGAACTGAAAAATCTGCTAATCTCTAATATTTGGGGTCTTACAAGTTAGAGACCAAAAAAAAAAAATGGGCTGATTGAAATATGAACCATTATTTTCTGTCATTGGAGCGTAATGGTGCTTGAACAATCAACAGACGTTCATTGCCTTAAGTGTTTGAAATGAGGTTGGTGCTGGCAAAAGGTGTCAGCTCAACTGACAGTACTTGGTCTATTGATATTATCCACATGGAAGCGAGTTGTGATGTGTGTGTGGATGCTGTGTGTAGATTAAAAGAAAAGAAAAAAACAAAGCAACACATAGTCAAGATTAGAGAATTCCTATGCCTCTGCTCCACATTAACAGCTCTCAAGGACATTGAATAGGTTACTGCTAGTGGCAACATCCCCACTTGTTTTATTTGCACACCAATGTAGTTCTCCAGTTTGGAACCACCATGCATATTGCTGCATCACTTTGCTTCAGTTTTCTCATATCTCCTCCCAGTGAATGAAGCAGACAGCCCTCTGATATCTAGTCTCAGGGAATCCAAGATTTTCACCACCTTTTCTCTCAGCAGGGTGAAAAGCTGAGCTGTGCAGATAACCAGAGATGATGGCAGCAGCTGAATCGTCAGGACATTAGAGATCTCGAGCAATTGGCAGCCAAAGTTCCAGATGAGAGAAAGAAGCAGGGTGCACAGTAGCTAGCAGGAAAAAGGGGGAAAGAGATTTTTCCTGGTGAAGACATTATTTAAACTGATGGCATTTCCAATGGGATATAAAAGGTGTAAGACCACAATAAGCATCTGGTTCTCCCCCCACATTCCCCCAGCAGACCTGGCACATAGTAAGGAACTGCTCTAAATCCCCAGTCCCCAAGCTACTCCACATAGACAGACCCCTGAAGAGCCCCACTGAAGTCACTGGATATCCAACTGCAGGATCAATACACAAAAAGCAAGATCAACAGAAGATTTATATTCATGTACTTTATAACAGGTTTTTATAGCATTTGAAAGATATTTCCTACTTTACTGACATGCCAAGACCCCACAGGAGTGGATGATGTCATAAATACTTAGAGAACAGGTAGCACTGCATTCTGTGCTCTGAGTTAGATGCTTGGGACTTCAATACCAGCAAGGAAATTGGAGAATCCTGAATTCAGATCTTGTCAAGTAAGTGAAGAGGGCAAAATAATTTTTGAAGGAAGAGCCTGTATCTGTAATTTTTAGACTTACATATATTCCATTATTTGGAGTCTAGAACAGCTTTAAAAACTATATTATCAATACATTCAAAAGTTACATGCTGATATGTTATATCAAAGGGAGTTTGTATACACAAGTGTAGCCTTTAGCTGAATCAGATCACTGAGAAAACTAAAACAATGAAAGCTACTGTTTACGTGTTGTGTCTGCCTTTTGAACTAGAGTAGCTCTGCAATGCTCAGAATATTTTTTTTAATATATAAAGGCACTCGTGTGTGTCCTTACATAGCACCTTTAACTACTACCTAGAACAGGAACCATTGGAAATGGAGAAGAGTTTGGTATGGAACAGACACAAATAAATTGCTTAATCAGCAGGGCAGAAAATAGCAATCAGAATCTGAGTTTGGTTGAGGTGGTGGGGAGGAAGAGACAGGCATGAGACACACACAAAAACAGCCCTCACATAAAGAGCTGGTATGGCTGGTCCACTCACCATTATGGTATTATACAGGGTATTCTTCTCAAAGCGACATAGCCTTGTCCCCTGGGCCCATGACAGACCATCCGAGATTGCAGTAAAGAGGCCTTTCGTTTGGACTCTTGGTTTTGAACTCAGATAAGCCGGCTTGGGCCCCATAGGGGCCTTCATCCACATGTCCTTTTGGAACTCCATAGCAGGCATCTCACTCCATCTTTTATTCCCTGGGGACTCATTCTCAGATTTAGGGTCTGCATTGTCATCAGACTGATCAGAAGATGGCTTCTTTATTTCTTTGGCACAGGGCAATTGGGCTGAAAACAATGTTTTTTAAAGTTAAATGTAAAGTAACTGTATGGGGTTGGGGTGGGAAAAAAAGAGAACAGAAGTGTTAAGTATTAGGGTACAGCAGCTGCATTTAAAGTATGGCTCTGCTGTGAAAAATTACTCTAGAAAGTTGCATTGTGGGATGCCATTTGTATTGTGTCATAGTGATTTCTATTTCAAATGTGTTCAGGTTACAAGTTAGAGATTTGTTTTCCTTCTCTAACTGCTAGTCCTACAAGCTCAACCTGGGGTCTGAGACTCAAGTGGGGTTCCTTATCTCTAGCATATCACCACCCATAGTCGAGGTTTTGGAAGCCAATCTAGGCTCTCATACACTTGTACATTACTATGAGACTGAACAAATGTAACCCTAGAGTTTAGTGAGCGATTCTCTTGAGGTCTGAGTAGAATCCATCTCACTCTCCCACAGTTGTGCTGACTCCAAAGTTAGATGCTGTAAAATACTACGAAACATTCCACGCCATGCTAGTTATGCTGATATGACTGAATAGACCAGGTAGGGACTAAGAAGGGTCATTTTACATAGCCTGTCGACTTACCTTACTCTTCTCATCAGGGGTAGAGTACAGGGGTCGACTGGAGAGCGATCTGCTATCGATTGGCGGATCTTCCCTAGACCCGCTAAATCAACCGCCGGTGGATCGATATCAGAGCGTCAATCCCGGCTGTAGTGTAGACCTGCCCTGAGATTTATACTGGTGGACTAGCTTCATCAATGTAGCTATACCAGCAACCCACTAGATGCATTGTACTAGTGTAAACTGTCACTTGCCCTGGGGCAGCTTATGCATACCCACACCTCCACACAGAATAATTTGAAATGGCAATGAACTAATCATGTATGTATAGCCATAGCCAGACCATTATATAAATACACATATATGCACACAATTAGGCCATGCCCTCAGCAGCATTTCCATTCCACCTAGGTAACTTTGTGCTACCATCACCCCTAAGTCCTGAACCTTTCAATCACCCCCACAGTTCAGTTATATTATCCATAACAGTAAGCTTCAGGGCACACATAACAGGACTTTACTTACATGGTAACCAGTGGGCACTGAAATATGGTTGTCACCTGCCCTGGTTTGACCAAGACAATACCAGTTGTAGTCTTTGTCCCAGAGCAATCTAACAATGGATCCAAAAATCCCCAGGTTCTTCCCTCAGCAAATCAGGACAATAAAGTGGTGAATCTTAGTTTCTGCAAAGGGGGACTCCAAGTCAAAATATAACATGTGGGTGTCTGTGCACACACATGAGGGGATAAAGGATGGTTGAAGACTATCATCCTCCTTAGCTACCAGTACTTCTCATTCTGCTGCTGCCACACAGTCCAGTAAAATCCATTCTCACTATTCCCACAGAACCCACTACAGGACTGGGCCTTACACGATTGAAAGAAAAGCAAATTGCATCAATTTGACTGAAGACATGTTTTACATTAGACTTTATTCTCTTTGAAGGCAGTGCCTTCAAGGGAGAAACACTCTTTCTGAGCCTAGAATTGATTCCTGTGCTCTAATCTAATCCAGTCAATTACACTCCAAGGTTAGAACTAACAATGCCTTATCCCTTCAGGGACATCAGCAAGCCTGTTAGCCACTGATATATGAGAAGGTGGAGAAATACCAAGGGGGGAATCCCGAAGAGAAGGGAAACACATCAATAAATGAAAACAAACACTTTTCTCTCTTGCAAAAGCTTCCTTTCAGTCCCTGTACTATTTGACAAGGCATCAGTGCTGGCACTCCTAAACAATATCATAAGTGACTGAGGAGAAGAGTAAATACCCAATAGTTATGAGATAATTCCATAATATTTGAGGTTTCACCACAAAAAAAGGAGGGGAGCTTTATTTAAAATCCACAAAACACTCTTCCACAACTTTGTTAAGTTAAACCATTGCTTTTCAAAGAAAGATTAACAAAGAGAATCCACCATTAATAACAGGTCCTTCTAGCTAGACATTCTTGACTGATAAAACATCTTATACTGAGCTTGATTTTCCACATACAACCTGCTGCACTGAGAAAGCCTTTAGTTTCTTTAGGAGACAAGCTGCATTAGCCTAAAAATAGCTAGCGGAGTGCTGTAAAAGGAAAGCTAATACTTAAAGCCTTTATACAAAAGCATTTATCTATCTGATAGTAAAACTTACCTTCACTGAGTAAAAGGTGAAGCCAGATAATCAGTAGGATCAACAACAATCCAAATGGCAAACAAAACCAAAAAAAGAGAAGAGGAAAGGTCAAATCATTCACCAAAGGAACCAGAGGATACCTCATAGCTAGTTTCAGGTCAAGCTAAGACTAAACTCAGTAGCTACCTTTTGGTAGCATCACAGTCTGTGTCACAAAAAGACTATGCTGTCATTCTCAGCTTAGCTAGTATTTAGGACAACCCCTAGCCCACTGAGGAAGGAAACAAAAAGGATTAAGGGCAGGATGAGAAAAATAAACCGGAAAGAATCTGGTTTAATTGCCCCTCCTTATATTTGCAATTAGAAGATAGCCATAAATTATGAGCCCTCCAAAGCCTATAAAAATATACTAACCAGTACTTCCATGCCTACTGTAAAAAAATAGATGACAAGGGACTTTAATATTTGTCAAAAACAAGGTGACTAGCACATCTTCCAAGGAAAGAAACCACTGCAATCAGAATCCAACCTACAGAGATGGCTAAAGAAGAAATCTTATATTTATTGAAAAGTTCTTATGTCAGGCTCCCACAACTGAGATGAGCAATAAGCAATTTTCAGAGAAATGATGGATAGATAGTATAACCATCTCAGTATGTTTGAATCCCTTTGTGATTCTTTCCTTTCCTTGACAAGTATATTAGTTAATAAGATCACTGTCCTGTAACTATTCTTTTTTTCCTTTTTTTTCCTCTTAAGAAAGGCAAAATAATTCCTTTTTATAGGAATTGTGGGTTTTAGCTTATTTCTAATCACAAGGGAGTTTGGCAGTGATTAGAGCAGGAATTCTAGGAAAGAAGCCCTCGGTCTCTCATTGACCTATGGTGCAACTGTGGAAAAATCACTTAACTTCTCTCTGTGTGTTTCTCCATCAGTCAGATAAAACCATTACTAACCACTCATCTCTCAGGGGGGTTGTGTTGCTTAATTAATTGTTTGTATAGCACTTGGAAAAAATTTCAGATGAAAGGGGGTATATATGTGCACATTACTAATATTTGCATGCTTTTAATTTTCTTGTTTGTGTATACATTTGTTTTCTACAATATTCACAACCTTTTGAATTTTTTATCACAGGTTCTCCAGGTGCTTTGTAAATTCTAATTAATGAAACCTGACAACACCCCTGTGAGTTTGGGAAGTCTTGTTATTCCTACTTTGTACCCTGAGTAAACAAAGAAATCAGTGACCTGAGTTTCAAAGATGCCGAGTATCTGCAGCTGCCATTGACTTTCATAGGAATTGTAGGTACTCAGCATTTCTGAAAATCAGGCTATTAGTAAGTTGCCTAAGGCTAGATAGTCAGTCAGTGCTAGAGGGGGAACAAAACCCAAGACTTCTGACTCAGGTTTCTTGCTCTAACTAGACAATGCTTCTCTTAGTTACCTGTATACTAAAAATTTAGTTACAGTAAATATTTCTAAAGAAAAACTGTACAATTAAGGCTTTGAGATAAAGTATTAAAAATATTTGACTTTCATAATTTTTAGTTGGAAGGGCTTACGGGGAAAGCGTAGTCAGAAAAGACTCTACTCTGATCCTAGCATCATGAGTTGTGAAACTGAGAAGGGTGGCAAAACTTGGCTTTTAAACCAGTTTTACCAGGTGTGTCCTTCCAATACTGAATTGTTGCTTCTTGTAGAGCTCTTCCTTCATATAATTCTTCAAGAAAGAAGAAGGGGGAGGGATAGATCAGTGGTATGAGCATTGGCCTGCTGAACCCAGGGTTGTGAGTTCAATCCTTGAGGGGGCCACTTAGGGAATCTGGGGCAAAAATCAGTACTTGGTCCTGCTAGTGAAAGCAGGGGGCTGGACTCGATGACCTTTCAGGGTCCCTTCCAGCTCTATGAGATAGGTATATCTCCATATATTAAAGTACTCATCCTTAACATTATCCTTCTTGGAAAGCTGCTTAGAGTGACTTTTACTTTAGCCACTACATTTTAGGGCCCCTTTGATACCCAAAATCTTCCGGTTTGTCACATTTATTCTCTGAAGTGCTAGACACGCTAACACGATAGAACCGTGTTATGGGCACCTGAGAAGCAAGAAAGAGGAACCAGATCAAACAGAAGTGAAACCGACGAGTCTGTTTTCACCCAGTGCTAGCAGTAAAGAAATGATAAAAAGTAAAATTTGATTTTAAAACTTTATCCATCGGAAATAAGCCGTTATTAGTAACAGTGGGATTTCACACTAACACAATCAAGACGTTTTTTAAAACAGTCCGATGGTTTTTATCTCGATAAACATTACTTGAAGTTCTCTCTCTTTTATGGACTCTGGCTTAGGGAGTGCTATGAGCCTGTTGTCCCACATGCTCTGCCAGCGGGATTAATGCAGAGGAGGCCACATACAAAGCATTAAGCCTTCGCGAAGGTTGTCAGTAGCTGCCTACCCCCACCCCGAGGCCCGTTTCACCCGCCCCGCTGCACCCTGAGCTCCGCCCGGCCCGGAACGCTGGTGGCGGGCTCCTGTTCCCGGCCGGAGGGAGCGCGGCAGCGGCGGCCGCGGGATGGCGGCGGCGGCGGGGGGCCTGGTGTTCCAGTTCCGCGATGCCCGCTGGCTGCCGGACCCGGTGCTGGGGCCCAGCCCGGCCGTGCGCACGCCGCAGCCGGTGCCGCTGGTGATCGATAACGGCTCGTTCCAGGCGCGGGCGGGTTGGGCCTGTCCGGACCCCGAGGTGCCCGGGGAGCCGCTGCTCCGATTCCGCTCGCTAGCGGCCCGGAGCCGGGGGGCCCGGGGCGGGGCTGGCACCGAGACCCAGGTGGGCAACGACCTGGGCAGCCCCGAGCCGCTGCGCTGGCTCCTCCGCTCGCCCTTCGACCGCAACGTGCCTGTGCAGCTGGAGCTGCAGGAGCTGCTGTTCGACCACATCTTCCAGCGCCTGGGCGTCTCCTCGCAGGTACCGCCCGGGGGCAGGGTCCGGACGTGGGGAGACCGGGGAGGGGTTTGAAACCTGGGCCCCGCGGGAGAGCAGGCTCGGGGGCGCTAGGCCCAGGAGGGGGTGGGGACCAGATGAAACCCAGCAGAGAATGGGAGATGGAGTCTGGGCAGAGGGGTGAGGGGCATGGCTTGGGATGGTTGTGGGAAGGAGGATCCGGGAGGAGCAGAAGTGGAGAAGAGTTTCTGGTATCGCTGTTTGGGGGGAGGGGGAGGATCGGCACTGGGCGTTGACGGGGGTTGGGATCGGGATGGGGAGACTGAAGAGCTTGGGGTGGGACAGAGTTTGTGGCTGAGCAATAACGGAGGGAAATGGGGGAGTTCTCAGGTAAGGCTGCTGGTGGGGTGAGACGGCCAAGGTACGGAACAGGGTATGTGTTACGGTAGGAAATCCCAAGGCATTTCTAGGTTTCCCTTTAGCGGGCTGTGTTCTGATTGTGTCCATTGTCTTGGGTTCTTTGTTGTAAAACGAAGCTGCCCAGTCCATCCTGCACTGAGAACTGCACCGGGAGTGGGGCATTGACTTCAGGGAGGCTCTGCAGAGTTCTTGATGCAGGATCTTGGTTGAGAACAGTTGTTTAGAGCCCAGCCTCAAGCAAAGAGATTTGGGGGTCTAGCTGAGTGGCCATCCGTCCTTGACCTAGTTGTCTGTCTTATATATCAGACTGCATTTTGTTTGTATAGCCCTTTACCATATTGTGTGCAAAAATTCCAGCCCTTTTAAGCCTTGGGTAAAGCTTTCAAAGGAGCCTATATCCCCACTCACAATGAGACTTAGATTCCTAACTGCCTAAATCCATTTTGGAAATGGGAGTTGGGATCTTAAGTTACTTAGATACATTAAAAATCTCTCTTTTTTTCCTAAAATTAGGATCCAGCCCATTATTCTCTACTAGTTGAAGTAATGGTGGAATGTATAGGGTAGACAGGGCTCAGGTGTTTTCATTACTTGGTCACTTAATCCTGACTTTTATGGTAGTTTGTAAAAAAAAAAAAAAAAAAGTATACCAATCATTGTACTGTCTTGCTCGGAGCTATTGCTGGTACCCATAAGTATTTGCATTATGCTCCTTAAGTAGGGCTGAGGATGACTAATAAAAGATATATGCAGATAAAGAGTGAAACTACTTTTCATTTAAGTTCTATATGCAAAATAACTAGAAATGAGAAAAGACCCATCTGTATTATGTGTTGATCACATGAACATCATAATTCTCTTATTATCTTCTCTGTTCCATGGCTTTGCTACAGGGTTGTGTTGACCATCCAATCGTTTTAACAGAAGCAGTGTGCAATCCTCTATATTCGCGGCAAATGATGTCGGAGCTCCTGTTTGAATGTTACCAGGTCCCAAAGGTTTCATATGGAGTGGACAGTATGTACAGCTTCCACCACAACAGGAGGCAGGACTGGCCTTGCAACAGCCTGATAGTGTCTTCTGGTTATCAGTGCACGCACATTTTGCCAGTCTTAGAGGGCAGGTGAGTGACGCTCTAGCACAGGTGGCCACTGGTTTCTACAAAGTGATGCACAGCGGCTCTTATTTTGAATACAGAAGTGCAGGCAGCAGATACAACAGGTTCCCTCATTGTGTGTCTTGCTCCAAACAGATGCTGGGACCTGAACTCTTTGCAGGCTCAAATGTCTATTAAAGACAAGAAAGGATGGGTGCGGTCAACCTTCCAATAGCAAGATTTGGAGATTTGGGCTCTAATATACTTGAATGCTGGGGTGAAGCATACTCTTTGTGGAATACACACAATGCATTTCTTTATTGTTACAGTGCATAAATCCATGTTTCTAAAATAAAGGAGCAAGATAATCTTTCTACTAGTAAAATACCAGACACAGTAGAAAAGGTACATATGTTGTGTTTACTGTGATTGTTTAGACAATCAAAAAGACTGGGTCAGACTTGTGAAGCCCTCACCTGGGCTTTGCCATACTGATCAGACCATTGATCCATGCATTCCTGTATCCTTCCTGCAGTAAGTGGTCCTGTGGTCTATACTTGATGCTTCAGGGAAAATCAAACTTTGTTCACATGATCCACATGGCCAGTTGTGTAAAGCTGTATGGGGGCTTTCTCTAGCAGTCAGTTACTCCATGAAGTAGGAAAATTTGGGCTTCTATTAGACAGCATAGCTAGACACATTGTTTTTCACAAAATAGTCTAGTCCAGTGTTTCTCAACCAGGGGTACACATAGCCCTGGGGGTATGCAGAGGTCTTCCAGGAGGGTTCTCAACTCCTTTAGATCATTGTTTCTCAACCTGGGGGTTGCAACCCCCAGGGGGATCACAGGACAGGTTTAGAGAGTCGCAAGTCAGGGCCAGCCCTAGGGGGTGGCAAGCAGGGAAATTGCCTGGGGTACCACGTCATAGGAGGCCCTGCAAAGCTAAGTTACCTGCTTCAGCCCCGGGCGGCAGGGCTCCAGCTTCAGACATGGCTCACAAGTGAAAAACAGGCTCAAGTATCACACTGGAATGTAAGTGGAATATAAATATGATAATCAATTTATTTTATAATTATATGGTACAAATGAGAAAGTCAGCAATTTTTCAGTAATAGTGTGCTGAGACACTTTTGTATTTTTGTCTGATTTTTGTAAGCAAATAGCTTTTAAGGGAGGTGAAACTTGGGGTACGCAAGACAAATCAGACTCCTGAAAGGGGGACAGTAGTCTGGAAAGGTTAAGAGCCACTGGTCTAGTTGAGGTGACTCTGAACCTCTGTGGCCATGGATTCTGCAAGCTGATTGTACATTGGGGGAAGATTAATCCACTGTGACCAAGTATTTCCTTATGGTGTTAATTTTGTGTTATATGCTCTGTTGATAATCTCCTGCGACTCTTGTATTCAAGTATTTCTTAATCAATTTTTCCCCTTTCCAGTATTTTCCCCCACCTTTTTTTTTAATGGAGCTGAAACTAATGTGACTGTAACTGTTTTGAGTCCCATTGCTTTAGAAGTGTTGTGATCCTGTGGGATTTCCAGGTCTTTGATATTTTCCCTTCAGTAAAGCCAATTCTACAGCTGTTCTGTCCCCCCGCCCACCCCTGACCTCCCAAAAACCCAGCAAACCAAAACAAGATGACAGTAGGGGCTCTTTGCAAAAACAAAAATGAAACTTTCAAAGCTTTTTGAATATTGCCTATAGTTGGTGGTAGCAAAGTTGTTGGATCTGCTATGTATTTGCCTACTTATTTATAATCAATATTATTTCCCTTGTGATTTAAAAGAGATGTTTCATGCTGTGAAGTTCTGGACTTCTCTAGTTTCCTTTGTCTGCCTTTTTTGCATTGTGTTAGATTGGATGCTAAAAACTGCAAACGTATCAATCTTGGCGGATGCCAGGCAGCTGTGTATCTTCAGCGCCTTCTGCAGCTGAAATACCCTGGGCATTTTGCTGCCATCACTCTCAGCCGCATGGAGGAAATACTGCATGAACACAGCTATATTGCAGAGGATTATATAGAAGGTAAGGCTGGGTGTAAATCATAACCACACAATTTTAATTCAAGTTTGATCCTGTCCTCTACCTCATTGTCAGATAGACAGAATTCTCCTTTTACTGAGATTCTGACATTCTTCATATATAAAGTAGTTAAGCCTTCATGGCTTCCTCTCCATTAGTCCAGCTTGTAGAACATGTGGGACAACAGTTTCATAGCAGTCCATAAAGGAGAGTCCATAAAATAGAGAAAATTTAAAGTAATGTTTATCAAGATAAAACTCACGTGCTATGTTAAAAACATTTTCTTGTTAGTTTAAAATCCCTCTGTTACTAATAACTGGGATTATTTCAAATGGGTAAATTTTAAAATCAAATTTTACTTTTTATCATTTCTTTACTGCTAGCATTGGGTGAAAATAGATTGGTCAGCTTCACTTCTGTTTCTGATCTGGTTCATTCTCTGCTTCTCATGTATCCATAATACATTTCTATCAGGTTAGGGCTACTAGCATTTCAGAGAATGAATCTGATAGACTGATGCACACAATCTTGCAGAGGGGCCCTAAAATGTAGTAGCTAAGCTAGAAATCACTCTAGACATCTTGCAAAGAAGGATAAATTCAAAGGATGGGAACTTTTTAGAAGAATTTTATTTATATATTTTTGTGTTTAAAAAATACTACTTCAGGAAAAAAATCCTGCGCAGTAAAAGAGTCTGCAAGGGACTGTGGAAATGCAGGGAGACATGCAACCTGGGCAGAAGGGCTTTAAGAATGAATTAGGGCCCTGTTCACCACTCCTCTATTTCATGCTTTTTGCATTCTAGAGCTCAGGATGCAGTGAGACAGACTGGAAGAAACTTGATCTGAGTATGCAATCTAATGCTCTTGCATTCAGTAGGTGCTACTTTGAGGGGGCAGCTAACAGGGAACGATGCTTGGCTAGGCAGTAGAGAAGGGTCCCAAACTAGATTGCTGCTTCTTACAGTGTTCTTTAATGTGGGAATTTGCAGAACGGGGTGTGGACAAGATAAAGTCTCAGCCTGGCAAATAGATTATTTGCTTTAAAAATATTCCCACAGAGCTGCAGAAGTGGAGGTCTCCTGAGTACTACGAGAGCAACGTGCACAAGATGCAGCTGCCCTTCTCCAGCAAACTCCTCGGTAGCACCCTGACATCGGAGGAGAAGCAGGAGAGGCGGCAGCAGCAGCTACGTAGGCTCCAAGAGCTTAATGCACGCCGGCGGGAGGAGAAACTGCAGCTTGACCAAGAGAGGCTGGACAGGTTGCTCTATGTGCAGGTAGATATGGAAGATGTGTTTGGGGGTGGAGGGTACTGCTCTCAGAGCCCTAATAGCCTGGGAATGTTTCTGGCACTGTTTCACATACAGCACATTGAAGACTTAGCAGTTACCCTGTTAAGGCAACAAGTCTGCATCACAACAGATGGACTTGTGTGTTATTTACAGCAGCAAGGGGACATGTCCAGTGCCTTTCGCTGCACTTCTAACTGTCCTGCACTGTTGGCAACCACTACCTACTTATTGGGGGGATCTCTCTGCAGGAACTGCTAGAAGATGGTCAGATGGATCAGTTTCACAAAGCTTTGGTTGAACTGAACATGGACTCCGCAGAGGAACTGCAATCATACATCCACAAGCTGAGTCTGGCCATTGAACAAACCAAGCAGAAGATCCTACAGGCAGAAGTCAGCATTGAAGTGGATGTTGTGGATAGCAAACCAGAGGTACGGCATTGAAGCCAGGTTACTTCTGTTACTACATGTAATACACTCAAAATTACATATCCTGAGAGTGTCTCCATTCTCTAAACTATTCTTGTAACTGAACGGCTCTTCCCTTTAGCAACTTGCAACTCCCTATTGATTTGATTACTGCTGCCCTTCCCCACTGCCACCCCTCTTCCCACCTGGCTATGAGTAGGTCTGGAGCTGGCTTTGTGGTTTTGCCTGAAATTCACAACTCTTGCTATGTTCAGCACCCAGTACCCTCACACATCTCTTAGGTGACTGTTTAGATTTATATTCCAGTACAAAAATCAGATCAGCCATCCTGACACTTAGTTAAACTGTACAATTATCTGGGATGAACATGCTTCCCTGGTTCCTCCCAGAGCCAATTAGGAGGGTGGGGGAAGGAGAAAGTATCTTCATTGGGATTGGGGCAAGAGCAGTCAGAGGGGATGAATGTTTTCCTTTCCTTCTTTTCAACACATGCTCTAAGCAGCACCTATAACTTAGTATCGTTATACAATGTATCCCCATTTGCAGCACCTAGCACCACCTTCTCTCCTCCTCCTTTGTACTCCAGACACAGCACTGGGCCGAACCCTACCCATAAAAAAATTAGGAATAATGTATTATTAGATTTATGAAATATGAGTAAAAGTGTCCATACCATGTTCTGGGTATCTTCACATAATTAATTTCCACAGTAATATCAACATGGACTGGCCATCCCACTCACAGATAAATGAACATCAACAGACATAATAAGAATCAGGCCCCTCCAACCATACCTAAATTGATGGGTCTTACACCATGCCGGGAAGGTTAACAAATCTGGGCTATTTTGGACCAAAGGGTGGACCGAGTTCCAAAAGTTGAGGGGTTGTTATGGAGAGCACCTTGTTCCAACTCCTTATTGGTAGTGAGGGTGCTCAATCTCAAGCACCTTTGCTGATCTCTACTGCGGCAGCATGGCACGGGCACAGAAGTAGACCCAAGTGACCAAACTATTTAGGACTGTACAGGTTGAAACTAACAACTTGAATTCTACCCAGAAACTTATTGGTAGCCAGTGCAGATCCCAGAGCGCTGGTGTGAGACTCCAAGTAATTGGCCTGCCACCTTCTACACGAGCTTTAATTTGGGAGTGGTTTCATGATGAAGTCCCAATTAGTGCATGTCTCAGCAATCAGATGTTGAGGTGATCAAGGCATGGAAAATTTGTGACACAGTCCCTGCATGAGAGAGAAGAGTCTCACTCGTCTCACCATTTACGGGTGAAAAAAGTGATCTTGACTGTCACTGCTGCCTGCCCACCCAAGACCAACCCAGGATCTACTAATATAAAGATGGCACACCTGGTGACTGCACTTTCTCAGTTAGGGGTGCTGATAGGAGCTTCACTGATTCCCCTGGCTGACTTTTTCCCTAACCCACTAATATACTCAGTCTTGTCCAGACTGAGTCTCAGCCGGCTAGCCCGCATCTGAGCTCCAAATTCGAGAGAGTTGGTTATTTCTTTAGTATACCACACAGGTCAGACACGATGGAGATGTAGAGCTGGGTGTCATTGCCATACTGAACACTTCAGTCCCATGTTCCTTCATTAATCCTGCCAACGGTGGTGCTCGTTGACAGGAAGGATGATAAAATAGACTCCTGTGATACCCTGTTTCAGAAGGCCTGAGGGGGGCAATTGCCCCCCAAATCTGCTCAGAAAGATTGGAATGGAGAGCCTGTCTATCCTAAGGGAATAAAAGCCAGGATTCAGGAATGGTTAATTACATCGTGTACCATGTGCTGTGCCTGTGGCCATCCGGCAACTGGCCCACATTTTCCTATCTTTTGCTACTTTCTTCCCTCTTGGGTATTTGTCTTATTTTGTCTTTTTAAAAGAAGCCTAAATGTTTAACAGATCTTCAGCTAACAGCATCCATCTAAAATTAACTCTTCCCAAAAACATAGGATGTCATTTAAGACTTTTGAGTGAGGGTTTTTTTTTTTTTAATTCCTCTCTTCCCATTTTAAAAAGGGAATGAGGGGATTTGTTAACATACTCAGACCATTTAAAACTTAACTTTTTTCCCGTTGTTTGCTCAGTGTTTCAAAATAGCCTGTTTGGTGTACAACAGGCAAAGCCGAGTCCTCTGCAACAAACCCCAAACCCAAATTACTGTTTATTGTAGAAGTAAATGAGGTAATTTAAAAAGTTACCCTAAAAATCTTTCCCAGTTCTCAAGAGTATTCTAGGATCATGGCTAAAGGTATCATTGCTCAGCAAAGAGCTTTGGAGCCATGACCATCCCTATGTCTGACAGAATGTCCTTGTGGCCTTTTTGGCACAACACACCCAGACTGTTGCTTGTCTGAAACTAGGCAACTCCAAGACTCATGTGGCAGCTATGTAGCCAGTAAGTGTTTATTTTCCAGGCCCACACAAACAAGGTGAGGAACTGTGGTAATTATAGAGCAGTTAAAATCTGGTGCATTTCCAGTTCTTTTAACTGGTCTTAAAAACCTATTTTAATAAGATTTAATGTAGACTTTGGATAGCAGAGACCCTTTCTTCTAACAAGGCTAATTCAGGGGGATGGGTGGTCAGTCTGTTGAATAGGAGGCTTAATGTGCGAGTTGGCATCTTGATCAGGAGTTAAAGGGCTTTGTGGAATTTAGTGTGTGTGTGTGTGTGTATGTATGTATAATAATATAATATTGTTCCCTGGTTTGGGTTTCTCTTCAGTGCCTGAGAATTTTTAATGCTTGTGTAAGCATATTGCAGAGATGAGGTTTCAGGCAGCAGGGCAGGATCAGGCTAACAGGCCATTGTTTCATCAGAATCCCAGCCTGTTATAGACTGTTATCAGAGCTAAGGTCACCGAAATAACTGATCCTCTTGGTTTCCTTTCCCAGACCCTGGACCTGGACCCTTTGGGCAGTGAACAGTCCCTGGAGGATGTGGAAAGCATTCATGAGTTTGAGCCTTTGTTTGCTGAGGAACAGCCTGAAGTTGAGAAGCCAGTTACCACAGTGGAGGTGTGACTCTTTATAATCTTTCTTCGCTTCATGGGGATTGCCCTACCAGTCGAGACCAATTGTCCAGTGGGTCTACTATCCTAGCTCAATAGCAGCCAGTGCTGGATGCATTAGAGAAAGGTTACTCGTCCCCTGGAACGTTAGGCTATGGAGGAAACTTCTTCCCAACCACAGTTGATCAGTTATATTCTGGTGCATGAGGATTGATGGCCCTTGCGATTTTTTTGTCCTAGCTAATGTAGCTGCCCATACTTATTCAAAAAGAGTAATCATACTTTGAAATTTACTGTTTGCCTCTGCAGCCACAATTAAATAATAGAGGCATGCTAGAACTTTGCATGGTTCAGCTGACTGATTTGTGACTGGTGTGCAGCCAAGAAACTAAATGAAAAGACTCTGATCTTTTTTTTTACTCCATTAAAAAGATGAACATTAGTGAGGAGAAATGTTTTACAGCTTGTAAGAGTCTCTTATAAACAATGGTTCATTAGAAAGAAATATTAAATGTTTGAAAAATAGAATTGATGGTTGTCCTCTTGCGGTGAGCTTGATACATTGCACAGATGCTTTAATTTCATTCTTTATGAAGATGTCCTTCAAGCAAGTGAGACTTGGCTGCTAGCATTGTAGCTGACTGGGCTTCTTGCTACCAGTTTAACTCTGTTCACACTAGAAACACAAACATGTTCGCTACGACAGTATGTCAATGTAGCTTTTGCTAGCAGCGTTCTGGCATTGTTTCCCTCAACAACATAGGCAGGGATTTTTTTTTTCCCCCTGAGAAATTTTAATATAAAATGGTGCTAACAGGCTGTTACCCTACGTCAGGTGCTGGTCTATAGCACAGTTCTGCTAGCAGCTTTGTCAGAAAAAGGTCCCTGTTGATGTTGGTGAGGCAAACAGCACTAAAGCTCTACTAACACGGCTCTGTTACCAGTGACTTTAGCCATATCTAAAAAGGGCAAACAACCTTGCTTAGCTGACTTTTACAATAGAATCTGGCTCGGTAGCATGGATGGGGATAAACCCAGTCCTAACAGGCTAGACCGCAGCACCAGCCTATGTCTCTATTAGGCTCTTGTCTGCATTAGCCTTGTTTTTTCATTTGACTGTTGCTGCCACTGATGCCACTGCTGGTAGCAACAGTGAGAGCACTAGTATAGACAAGGCCCCAGTGGAGGTTTTAACAAAATAATATGACTTGTAACCTTGCTTAGGGCAGACCTATGTGAAACGGTGGCTTAAAAGTATGGGCAACCATTAGTGCCTTTGAGCTCAAATTGTAACAACAGTAAGAAAAAGGTCCAGTATAGATGCAGCCTGTTTGTGCTGAAGCCTGGCTTTATAACATGATTTGGCCCTGCCCACACTGGCTGGCCAAACCATGTTACAACCTGGCTTGCCCAGAACTGTACTGAAAGCGTGGTTGTCTAACCTCTGCCCTGTGTAGCTGGTGCCTTTGTAATCCATTTAAGCAGCAATCTGCTGGGAAAATAGGAAACAGGGAAACAAAGTATATAGTGATTATGGATTACAACACTGATTTGCCTGATGGTCCCTTCTGGTTTGTCTGTCCCTAAAATCTCAGGGCTTCAGCCAGTCACCTTCAAGGGTCAGGAAGGGATTTCCTCCCCCCAATGTAACCTGGATTCTTTTTGTCTCCTTCCTCTGAAGCATCAGAGATGGCCATAGCCCAGGCACTGGATGGGGATTACCAGTGCTCTCAGATGGTACTGAGCATTCTCTTTCTCAGGTGCTTGGCTGGCTAGTTCTTGTTCATGTGGTCCAGGTCTAACTGATTGCTATATATGACCTGTTGGGGGGGTAGGGGGAGGCAAGGTGGGGTTGCCACCTTCAGTCTGGGATGCAGGTCTCTTGCCAGGATAATCGGAGTATACCTCACTTAATTCCCTGCCATTGCAGAAACCTCAAATTTGGTGCACCTCAGTACATCCTATTCTCTGCCTATGGCACACAATAGTTTAGTCTTCTGAGGGCTATAATATCTTGGTGTAACTTCAGTTGTTGAGTTTTGTGTGCCTGTGCCAGGTGGTGTTGGTGGCCTGTGATGTATAGGAGATCAGAATAAATTATCTGGTTGTCCCTTCTGGGCTTAAATTCTAGGACTCTGACACTGTAGTCCCCCAACATGATTAAAACACACTTTGGCCTTGCAATGTAGATAGAACGGAACCATGATTCAACCATATTGAATATGTTCTACAGACCTGCAAGGCTCAAGTCCTATTGCACTGTAGGAATACAGGTAAAACATGAGTTAGTCCTATCTATGCTGCCAAGTCAAACTGTGTGTGAACTGTCAGGGCACTGGTGTTTTGTAATCAGGTCCCACAACATAGTAGTTAGGGAGGCATACTTTGAGGGAGGGGAAAACATAGTGGGAAAAGATAAGTAATATTTAATGTTTTATATTTAAAGCCCGTGTTTAACCTGGCAGAGTACCACCAGCTTTTTCTTGGTACGGAGAGAATCCGGGTTCCAGAAATTCTCTTCCAACCCTCTCTGATAGGAGAAGAGCAGGCAGGCATAGCAGAAACCATGCAGTACGTCCTGGACAGGTGAGTAAGCAAAACTGCATGGCTCCCTGTGGACTTTGTTTGTGGAAATGGAATTAACTCCCTTAGGCTAAACTGAAAACAGATTAAGGGCCCAATCCCACTAAAATTCACTTTGGTCTGGGCATCTAACTCCCTTAAATTCCTCTGAAAATCTTCATCTTAGTTTTGAATTTCAGCTCTCACCATTTGGGTCAAAATAGCTGCTTGCTTGACAGCAAAGGTATTCAAATCCGCTTTTCTTTTGCCGGCCTTAGTTGATCCACAATGCTCCATGTGGCCTTTGTGTTCTGGATTGAATAGTTAGTAACCGAGTAACAATCCTGTGCTAGCCTAAGTAGATACAGATGCCAGCAATAGCCCCTTGTTGGAATCTGAATCATGACACTACAACCTGGAGTGGGTCAGGATTAGAATAGCCAAGGGGCTTGCAAATCTGTGTAGAGTAGTGGTTCCCAAACTTGTTCCGTCGCTTGTGCAGGGAAAGCCCCTGGCGGGCCGGGCTGGTTTGTTTACCTGCGCGTCCGCAGGTTCGGCCGATCGCGGCTCCCAGTGGCCGCGGTTCTCTGCTCCAGGCCAATGGGAGCTGCTGGAAGCGG
>NW_020664584.1:3161200-3232448 GCF_002925995.2 Terrapene triunguis | reverse complement strand
GCGGAACAAGTTTGGGAACCACTGGTGTAGAGGGACACTAACTAGATGCCCAACCCTACCCAGAGCCCTAATTCATTTATTTTTATCAGCATTGAGTCACCCCACAAATGTAGGACCAGAAAAATAATCTAATATGAGAAAAGCTCTAGCCCTACATAAAGGACTGTGGATTGAAATCACTATAAACAGAATTCTGGTAACGTAGGATTCTGATTATAACGTGGGAGCCAGCACAGGAACTGTTTTAATGACTTCGTCTGCCACCTCAGCGAACTTCTGGCTGTCTACAGGAAAACAAATATGAGCACCAGGTGTGGTATTCATGAAGCAAGGACTGTCTGCTTATGTCCAAAGAAATCTCGCTTGATGTTGAGGCGGCAGTATTCTTCTCCATAGCTATTCACTCATTGCAGTGAGATGCTCCCAAAGTTGAAGCATTGGTTTTCTTCCTGCAGGTATCCAAAGGAGCAACAGGCTTTACTTGTCCAGAATGTCTTTCTCACTGGTGGAAATACAATGTATCCTGGACTGAAAGCCAGAATCCAGAAGGAGCTACTTGAAATGAGGCCATTCCAGTCTTCTTTTCAGGTGCGGTATTGTCCGTGAAAATGCACAAGCTCACAGTGTATTCCATTAAAAAATCAGTAAGGCATGCGTAGGAGAAGTGTGAGATGAAATCCAAGTCTCCTGTATGTTTTTGTAATGACACTTGCAAGGTTCTTCCTACCCATCTCAAAACAACTTTTCCCATAGCTTTTCCCACAACCTGCCTTTACTTTTTAAATAGCAGACTGGCCTATAGACAGTATAAAATGACTGATGTAATCATAGTCTATTAGTTTAATAGCTGTTGCTTTGCAATTTGATGACTTTACATAGCACTGGCCTTCATATCACTGACCAGTGCAGAAACATGGATGCAGCCATGTTTTTGGCAGTTGTAATAAGGGTTACTGTTGAATGCCACTCACTATTTTTCTGTATATTAACCACCTTTGGGTGGCTTTCTTCTAATCACGTAATCCCCTTATTTGCTGCTGTGCTCCGTGTAGTTCTGCTGTACACAGTTGAAGGTGAATTTGGGGCTGCTAGCTTCCTCACAGCAACATAGTGTCAGCTTTTGGTGTCCCTACTTCCTTACTCTTTGATCTCTTGATATAGTCTCTTCCTTTCTCTTTTTTTCTACCCAGCAACCTGCCTTCCCATCTGGCCTACCCAGCCCCCCATGAGGTGACACTCCCTGTTAGTGCACTACATCCAACGTGCTTGCATTGCTATTCCCAGCTGCACTGTAGCACCATACAGCTGGATGTTGGCTTTCAGGGAGTGAGAGTTAAGTGCTTGGAACACAATCAAGTAGGTTCCCAGCTATTTGATCATATTAAATGCAGGATCACTGTAGCCAGTAAGTCAGGTAGAATAAGTTGGCAGTTCTTAAACTGTGTTCTGGAAAGCTGACTGGTTACATTGTGCTGGCTTTTCTGGTTTCCTGGTGCTGACTCAAAAAAACAAAACAAAAAACCTCCAAGTAAAAAACTAAGCACCCTATAAGGACTTCCTTATTAAGCAATTATTGTAGTTGCCGCACTGATGTTATGTGATCATATATGGGAAGGGAGGTGTCAACACGATGATCTTCCCAGTAAGATGTGGTCCACACTGTAGAAGCCCCTGCCATAAAGTCTTCATTTTAACATTGATATCTCTTGAATCAGTGGTGGTGCTGGGAATCTCCTAGAAAAGGGCAATGTCAGTGGAATGTGATACAGTGCAAACTTCTCCAGTACAGCACTCCTTACTGTTAATCTGCAGTTCCTCTCTGCTGTTCTAGTCCTAGGTTGCCAGACCATTCTGCCAATGCACTTAACCTGTGCTACCCCACCACTACTATTCTAACCTTGGGCTTCCACTTGTTCTGAACCCTGTGGTGGGATTTTTGATGTACATAATACAGAGGTCCACCAAACCCACTGGGGATTTGTCTTCACGAGCCAAAGAACAATACTTTGACCCCCATGACTTCCAGGGCATTGAGTGGGATTGGCTCAAACTCTTAAACGTAATGTATGGAATATTGCAGTATGTAGACTTGATTTTTGTGAAGTAAGTTAAGGGGCTACTCTCTCCCAGAGTCTCTCTTGTTTTCAGGGTTCACCTACATTGACAGACCTCTTCTTTGTGCTTTCTGCTGTGTAGGTTCACCTTGCTTCCAATCCCATTCTGGATGCTTGGTATGGAGCTAGGGATTGGGCACTGGAATATGTGAACCATGAAGAAGGCTGGATAACCAGAAAAGATTATGAAGAAAAAGGTGGCGAATACCTCAAGGAGCACTGTGCTTCAAATGTCTATGTCCCCATTCGCCTTCCAAAACAGGCTCCACGGACAACTGAAGCTCTAGCACCCACCAAAGTACTGGCGGCTAGTGTAGGCAATCCCTGTGACCTGGCATAGCAGAGAGACTTTGACCACACACCCAGGGTTAAAGTGACTGCATGCCAAGCAAGGGAATAGTTGCTACCCTGCACAGTAAACTCACCATGGACTGCAGGCTGGAGCCTAGCTCAGAGCATTTAGCACCTTGGGTAGCAAGTTTCTCTTGAACAATCAGGAGTGGGAGCTATTCTCTGTCTCTAGAGCAGCAGCTGGCCTTGTCATAACACTGTAACATGGAAGCTTTCGGCAGCTCCATGTCTGATGTTGCCTGCACAGAATATGGGACTATGCATCCATTCTATGAGGGAATCGAGCAAGAGGATGAATACAGAAGATAAATATTTCAGATGAAAAACATGATCAACCTCTTGGAATTTGAGAGTTGTATTACAGAATATGTTTTTTAGAATTCTTCAAATAAAAGAAGATTTTTTACTTTTTTATGGTGCTGTTTTATTAAACGATTTATTCTATCAGCAGGATTTATAATGTAGCAGTCCAGCAGGGGTCTCTCTTGCCCATTACAATATGAGTGGTTTGTAAGAAAACCAGCACACTTCATTGGTATTAGAAAACAGAAAGCTGGGCGGATGCACTGGCTCTAATCCTTGTTGGTTTGACCATCGATTTTTGTTTCCTCCTCCCACCCTCGAAATAAGTAATGTTTTGAATCCACAGCCATAATTGGCTTTTATTAATCATTTGTTTTAATCACTGTCCCCTTTAGGAGTGGGGCCACTTGTGCTAATTGCAGTTGAAGTCTGAAGATATCCCTGGCCTAAAGACCTTACAATCTGATGGGCTTGCCAGATCCTTAACTATACCTAGGATCTGGCAGAGGAGAGGTGCAGGTCAGAGTGGCCCCTTGACCTACCGATAGTTTTGAGACAATAGGCCCGAGAGATGTGACCTGACTGGTTCTCCTCCCCTCCTCTCCCAGAGTCTGCCCCTGTTGTGGAATACCGGTTTAAGACCATCTTGCTGTGCCTATGGGTTTTAGAGCAATCAGAAAGTTAAAAGCTCATAATATATGGACTTTGACATTGGGAACCCCTTGATCAAATGACCCCACCTTTGCACCACAAGCTCTACCCCAGCCCTTTCTCTGGCCCACTAGTCTTCTGTGCAAGTAGATCTGAAGTCAGCAGTTCACTGGGGAGGGGAGTCCTGTATCTGAGCAATCCCTGGACCAAACAACCCCAACTTGCACCATGAATTCTACCACAGCCCTAATGTAGCACAGCAATATTATGGTGGCATGGTGGTGCCACCACAGTTAAGGTTACACCAGGATTTCCACTGTAAGGGGGAGGAAAACGTTGGCCAAAATTGTCTTGAGTAACTTAGATCACTTAAAGTTTATTGTAGTTTGTGTACGGCTTGGGGTTTTGTTTTGTTTTCTTCCCCTATAGCCATCTGTGGGAGGAAATAGCAATCAAGGTTTGCTGTGACCGCTTTAAAGAGGGGATGTGACTAAAAATTTTCTAATGTCTGACATTTCCTTCAGACCCCCCTTTTCACAAGTAGTACAGCACATAGGGGGCTGAATGTTGTGACCTTTGGTAGGTGTAGATAGCTTGCCAAATAAATTTCAGCTATACAAATTGATGTCTTGACTGACAGTATCCTCCTGCCATGTTAGCCAATAATGACCTTAAACCAATCCTTAGAATAGAAAACTTTCTATGGGGGTGCTTTTCTTGATGCTCAGAAACTCTTTTGATGATGCTGGCATTGAGAGTCACAGCCACTTGCTCTTTTGTTCACACAATCCCGTTGATGAGGGTGAGGAGCCTGCTGCATAATTACATTACCCTAATGTTGCTGCTTATTAGAGTCTTCCTTCTCTTTACTGTTTTCCTTGACCATGCTCCTGAAGGAACAAATAAGCATGCATGTGTATTTTAGAGCACTTTGGAATATCAGCTCTTAAATCAGAAGCTTTGCTCTTAGGGCAGAATTTCCAGAAGAAGCCTCCGCAGAATGCAGGCAGAGAGAAACTACTGCACACAACACAGGTTCTAAGAAAACTGCCGGGTGCAGGACTCAGACTCAGTATGTGGGTGCTGCTCATCAGGTTCAGCGACAACGGTGGAGCACCTTGAGCCACCCGCTTACTGTCAGGCTGCCTGTAAACTGTCTTGCAACAGAGTCCCAGTCCTGCTGCACAAGTGCAAATTACGTTCTCTGGCTTGTTGGCTTGGCTTGAACCTCATTTTACCCCCTGCCTAACGTGTTGAGTATTGCTTGCCCAAAGACTAGCTGAGATCAAGCCCAAGCAGGTGATAACAGTTTGGGGAGGATGAGGACCATAGTTTGAACTTCAGGATATGCTTAAAAAAAAAAATTGTCTGGCTGTTTGGGGGGTTGAGGGGACTATATCTTAGGAACCCGTTGTTCAAGTGACCTCACATTTGGACCACTGATCTGGGTCCCCAGGAAGGCACAGCAGTTTTCTAATTCTCTGAAATCCACATGCTGCCTCGGATTGTTTTGAAAAGTCAGCTGTTAAGGCTGATACTATTTGCTGTTTAATTTGTTCTCCCACTATAATGAAGTAGAGGTGAAAGGCTAAGCATCCCTTAGCTGTGCACTCATGTTTGACAGACCCCTAGCTGTGGGGGCAGCACGACTCTTCGCTGAAATACTTTAATAACAGTGGGAATTCATTTAGACTCCTCAAGACTGGCGTAACAAAAGACTAGCTATGCTGAATGTCCCAGGTATTGTCCGTAGCTTAATTTGGAGCAACGCAATCATTGTGATGGAACCAGAGATGCCAGATCAGCTGCTCAAAGAGTAAAATAGTATAATGCCCCAAAATAGCAACTATTGATTTGTCACTTTACACCATCACTAGCTGTAGTAGCCAATGAGAACTCAGAGGGATGGAATGCAATCATTGGCTGCTAAAAATGCATTCCAGCCTATGGATGTTGCATGGGTGAGATTTTCAAAGTCTCTGAGGGTTTTGAAGGCCTTCATTAATTATAATGGGACTTGGGCATACAAATCCCCTGGGGCTCTTGGAAAATTTAAGCCTGTAACTGGGCTTTGTGCCAGGTGGGACTAGAAGACGCAAACTGTGGAGGGATCCGGCCCAGAGGTGGAGGTTTTTTAGCTTGGTTTTGGGTTGTGTAATAGGTAGTAAGAATGAATTGGTGTTGGGGGTGCTGCTGCACCCTCTGGTTTGAAGTGGTTTCCACCATATACAGGGTTTACAGTTTGGTTCAATAGCTGTCAGCACCCCCACTATACAAATTGTTCCAGAACCCCTGTAAGAGTGACTTCTACACAGTAAAAAGCCCTGTGTCTTAACTGCAAAAAAATCCACCTGCATCTCCTGAGTGTAACCTGTAGGCTTGTGTAGCGAGTACAAAGTGATGCTCAAGGCAGCCTTCCACAGGGGATTTCTCACAAGTGCCCATTACTGTATAGCAAGTGCCTCACAACCTTCAATGTATTTATCCTCACAACCTCCCTGTGAGCTAGGGAAACACTATTTTATCCTTGTTTGACAGAAGGGGAATTGAGGCACAGGTGCCTTTAACATGTGAATTCATAGCAACATACAGCTCCATAAAATTAATGGTGTGTTATCACCTCATTCAGGTAAAAGAACGCAAAGACACAAATTACCACTTTGTGACAAGCTAGGTGAGCTGAGTCTGTTGTTTAATCTGAAAGAGGCAATCTTCAACTGGGTTCCACCTTTCACAGACTTGCTTAGATTTGTTCTGAGTGGAAACACCACCGCACTGGGAAGCCCTGGAGACTGAGAACATGCCCCACTTGTTTAAATGTCCCAGATTTCAGTCTGAGCTGCAGGCAGGTTTGTTTTTAGTGTCTGAGGCTTCTTACGCTCTCTGTCCCAATGTAACTCCAATGCTGTGACTCATTCTCAGTCTCCACCAAAGCAGCCCAAGATCAGAACTCTTTGCTCCAATTAACAATCTGTGAAACATGTAAGGTGCTGCATAAGTGAGCTGTCCAGAGAAATGGGCGGACACCCCTGAATTATCACTGCCCTCAAGGTTGGAATGCAGGATTCTCCCACCCAGAGAGAGGTTACAATGATCCTGTGACAACCAGTGGGAAGGCAGGGAGTCAGAAATGGGGCTGAAGGAGAAGTGCATGAAAAGTTGGAAAGGCAAATGGTGCAATGGATTTTCCCCTGTAATATTACTATCCCCAAACCCATAGCATGTATTTTCCCATGGGTTCTATGCATCCTGAGAGACTACTATCCTGGGTCTTACCTTTCATTCCCATGTGCTACCTCTCTGCTCTTTTCCTTTGGGTGTGAAATAGTCCAGGCCCTAAAAGTTCAGCTTCAAGAAGAGTTTCCTTTCAGAGATGTAAAATGCTTGAATCCCTCCTTACCTAGCACCTCTTAGCACAGCAAGTATTCTGCAGACTGGCTCTTGCTCCCGTTTCTTGGCTACCTATATTTAGCTGGTACACAGCTTTCCTCCTCCTCCTCCCCTTCACACATGCCCAGCACTGGCTCTCTTAGGCAGTATCGTGTTAAGTTATTTTTATGGTAAATGTTCTTTTTTTACCGTCTTATTTTCTTCTTTTTCTTGAACACTAGTACTAGGGGGCGGTTTCCCTTTCAGCGTGCTGTGTGGTTCAATGAGCAGGGTACTAGACTGAAAGTCAGGAGATCGGAATTCCGCTCCTTGCTATATACACAATGATAGACCAGAGGCTATTTGCTTTGGGACCTTGGGCAAGTCACTGCACTCTTCTGTGCCTTAGTATTCCCCATCTGAAAACAAACAAAAAAAGAATTAATTTCGTAGAGTGTAAGTTCTTTGGGGGCAGGGAATGGTGTTTTTTGCTCTGTGTTTGTACAGCTCTTAGCACAATATGGGCCTGGTCCATGGCTGGGGTGCCTCGGCACTATGATAATATAAATAATATCTAATCACCTTTGTAAACTGCTTTGAGATGGAAGTATCAAGTGATAAGTCTTACTTCTTTCATAGTCTTACTTCATTCATAGCCAACTGCAGGCCGGGCAGGATTATTAAAAGTTGGCTTTTCCCTTTCTAGACTCAGACACAATGTACCTGCAGGATCGCCCTCTTTGTCTACCATTTTCTTTAGCAGTGTAGCGCAGTATCTGCTTCATTTATTGTTCAACTTACTGAAGTGACCCTCTGAGGGCATCTATGTTCATGTGTAAATGGAAGCAATCAGAAAGATGAGTCAATTCAAAAAGAACCCAACCCACCAGTGAAATTCAAACCACCTTCCTCAAAAGGGCTGGCTGAATGGACCAGCATTGCAGCATGCCAGAAAAATGTGGCTTGGTTCAGGCCAACCTCTGTCAAGGTGAATTCAATGGAGGAGAGTTCTCTCTCCAGCACACTCAGGCTCCCTGTGTTCAAATGCAGTTAGCTGGTGTGCCTCAGCTGATCTCAGCTAGATAATGTACAAGGAGAGAGGCAGCCTGTAATATAACCAGAGCTCTAACCATGTTCAAAATAAAGACCTTCCACTGCACTTGGAAACAGATGAGTGAGTCAGTGCACCCTAGAGAGCTTTGGTGTAGAGAGAAACCTGGCTTGGCAAGACACCAGGGCTCTTCTGGACTTCTAGGGAAGTTTTTCACTTTGGCAGAGGGCTTGTGGTTCTTTTCCTACTCCCCCTTCTCTCCAGGCTACCCACTTTTCCATGTTTATCCTATGTCTCTCCCTGTTGCCTCTTCCAATCCAAACTGCTAAATAGACAACCAGGCATAGATTTTTCTCTTAATGGCCTGGAAGGCTGAGGATTCTCTACCTGAATACCCGGGGGTTTGGTGGGAGGCAGCAAGCTCAGGACAACTAGAAAAGCATAGCTGTGGGACCTAAGGACAATCTCGGATTCCCACCAAAGCTTTTAATGTGCAGAGACTCTGTTCTTGAGTGTGTTTTCCCCATGGCTGTTAAAGGGGACCTGCAATAAAGGGGGAAGAAGTAGGGTCTGGGGTTTATTTTGTTACTTCATGATTCATAATGGTAATGGCAGCCTCAGTCCTGGTGGTTTTCTTGTTGCTTGTTTTTTACATTTAAAAAAATCAAGAATGTCACAGCTGGTCTTCTCTGCTTTTGCTGGGGGATTGCTAAGGGCTCTCCGATGTGTATTGGAGCAACAGCAGCCTTTAATTGAAAAGGGAAGGGACCTTGACTAACATTTTCTTCTAGCTGGTTGCAGGGCATTTGAGTTAAGTCTGTACAGTCAAAAAGCAAGTGCTTCTCCACACACTGTTTTCAGGACTTCAACTCTCCCCTTAGAACGAGATATAGTTAAATCGCAGCAATGCCGTAATGTTGACTGAGTTATACATGTATAGCCTATACTGTACATCTACCTGTGTCTAAAAGGATTAGTTACATGGGTACAAAAACAATATGTAGATCAGCCTTTAGAGGTTTTACTTCCTTGGTATTTGTAATATTAATCCTACAAGTTCTCCAGTCATTCACAGAGTTATCCAGAGTAAACAAGACCTAGATTCCTCATCTGAAGAGCGTTTTTCCCCCTCAAAGGAATTCTCAAGCTGCTTTTATCCATCATGTAGAAGCAAGAAAGGGCATAAATTCAGGTGGGTTTTTTCCCTTTGCAAATCACCTTTATCCCCATAAAGCAGCTGAACAGGGAGGTCTCCTTAGTGTCACAGGCTACTTTCAAAGGCAGTAGTTGAAACACTTGACTTATCATATTCATCTATGTTATAAGGCTACAATGAGCTCCTATTCAAACAGTCCACAAGCAGCGTCCCATAGCAAAGACCTGTTTCCCCAGATGCAGTCACATTAGCGCACTTCCACCACTGATTTACCCTGCTTTAGGAAAGTTATTACAGGGTAGATGCAATCTGTTAACACGGAGGTTTGGGCTATTAATTAAAAGCGTCTTGTGTAGAGCAGTGGTAACTTGTCCAGTTGCAGGGTAAACGGCTTTGCTTTCTGAACACGGCAAGTTGTTTTTAAAACCTCGTTTCATCTCCCTTGCACTAGTGGTTTGTACCAGCACAGCATTCCCAACAGTCTCTCCACTGGGAAACATGCTTGCCACCATGCTCTTTTGCAAGTTCTGTGTTACAGCTTGGTTAAAACATCCCCCCACCAGACACACTCTCCCCTCATCCTAGATTCTTGTGACATACCTGGCATTCTTTCATTTTTAATGAGATAAAGGAGTGGGGGGATTTCACTCTTGTGGAATCTTAGAGGAACAATAAGTGGATTTCTTTTCCAAAGCCCCATTTAGGGCACAAAAGCTCCTTGTGAGACAGTCCTGTCATCCCCAGTCAGGCAAGATTTGTCGTGCATGGGGGATCTTTTAGCTATTCATTCAAAAATCCTGCTGAATATGAGCTCCCAGTGTGATTCTGCCGCCAAAAGAGTTAATGCGTTTCTGGGATGCGTAAACAGGGGAATCTCGGCTAGGAGTAGAGAGGTTGTTTAACCTCTAGATTTGGCACTGGTGCGACCATTGCTGGAACGCTGTGTCCACTTCTGGCGCCCACAGTTCAAGAAAGATGTTGATAAATTGAAGAGGGCTCAGAGAAGAGCCACAAAATGATTAAAGGATTAGAAAACCTGCCTTACAGTGATAGACTCAAAGAGCTCAAATCGGTTTAGCTTAACAAAGAGAAGGTGAAGGAGTGACTTGGTGACAGTTTATAAGCCTCTACATGAGGAACAAATATTTAATAATGGGCTTTTCAATCTAGCAGAGAAAGATATAACTCAATCCAGTGGCGGGATGTTGAAGTTAGATAAATTCAGACTAGAAATAAGGTGTACAGTTTTAACAGAGAGAATAATTAACCATTGGAACAATTTACCAAAGGTCGTAGTATATTCCCCATCACTGACAATTTTTAAAACATGCTTTACAAATTATTTGGGGAGTTCTCTGGCCTGTATTATACAGGAGGTCAGACTAGATGATCACAATGGTCC
Organism: Terrapene triunguis; assembly: GCF_002925995.2. Lineage (NCBI taxonomy): Eukaryota > Metazoa > Chordata > Testudines > Emydidae > Terrapene > Terrapene triunguis. The sequence goes on along the minus strand of NW_020664584.1, from coordinate 3,222,051 downwards.
CTTCTGGCCTTGGAATCTATGACTCCATGAACCTCCCTCTCCCCCTGCCCTCCTCCTAGCCTTGGAATCTATGAAAAGCCCAGTAATGTTAATTCGTCCCTTCTTCCTTCTGAGGGCCATGTTCTTTACGGTCTTTGACTCCAATGGGAGCAGAGTTATGCTTCTCTTGAGCGCTGTTGAAACCCATACCCTAAATATCCCATGGTCTAATTCATAGATTGCTGGCTTGCTTCAGTGTCCTTGGCCCAAATTTCTCCTTTTTCTTATCCTGTGCGATTCCCTGCCATCTGCTGTCCCACCTTCCAAGCTGGAAGTGGATGCACAGGGGTATCCATCTAGAGTTATGAACTGCTCTGGAGGAAAGGTGCACTGTTACCACTATGTTTCATATTTTACTCCTGTGGATGAAACATTTGAACTGGGAATCATAAGGCAGGAACAGGAGTAGTTTTCACCCTGGGATCTGACTTCTTATTTGGTTAAATATCTGGTGAGGGAAGAGGAGTTGTTACATGATCAAGTATGTTACTACAAAGCTAAAGAGAAAAAGAAACCAGTACCACTATTTTTGCCTTTATGTGCTCCCTTAGCTGGCTCAAGTAGCACTCCAGTATCAATAGTCATTCCGAGAACTCTGCTGACATTATCAGCAATAATAATCAATTAAGTGTACCAGGACGTAATGATGGGGAAATAAACACATATGTTCAATTCGGTGCCAATGGGGCAAAAGAAAATTAATGTTTACCAAGTGGAAAAGGTTAAAAGCAATACCAGGGAGAGGTGCAGGGGAAATATTTTCAAGCTTTCAGTGTTACAAAGGACAAAGAAATATAGAATGTTTTGGACAATGCTTTTTATAGTTTTCCAAAGAAGCAAATTGCAATACAGCATTAGAACATTTTTCACCTGCTGGCTCTCATTAATCTGACTTTAGAAACATGATTACAAAACCCTTTTTTTGCAGCACAGGTTTTAAAAAGTGCCCTGAAGGTAAATGGATCCATGTTCTATTGTATTGTTTGAGATTGGAATGCTGTTTGGTACTATTGTTAGACATGGAAATTTGCAGTTGTGCTTGGGTCTTCGAGATTCCAAGGGATTAGGTCAGTTTTGGCACTTGATGCCTTAAGGCCATTTTTTTCCTCCTGTGAATTTGCTTTTGAAATGTGCATAATAAACTGCTATTAGGCAGGTACAGCATGAACTACTAATCACCTCCAGTCTGGTTTGCAAAGTACAACAGTAATAGCATTACACTTTTACATTACACAATAGCTATAGCCCTTTTTAAGTGGAGGATCTTTAAGCCCTCCACCATGTAATGGAGACATGGTAGTGATTCCATACAGCTGAGGTTATAACTAGCTTTCCTCTACACCTGTCTGATCACTACAAACCTTCACTTCTTGAAAACTCAGGTCTGGCCTTTGGTCAGTGGGTGATTTCTTGGTGTGATGTTTGAGTAAGAATGATGCGTGCTGGACAAGGTATTTCAGAAAGGTAAGAGGGACTTGGAAGGGAAGGGAATGCGTGTTTCATTTTCCAAGCAGTGTAACTTTTCATGGGTGTTGTATCCCAAACTGCCGAGTCCTAGAGATTCCACATTTGTTTTCTTCATTTGCATTCAGTGAAGACTGCTGCCTTTGAGAAGTGCATTTGGGAGGGTGTCATTCATTTTAGCTATCCAGCCAGATTCTACTGATTTCCATAATTACACCAGCATAAAACTGGAGTAACACGGTAGTGAATCAGATCTATGGCTACTAACATTTCAATTTTTGCCAAGCTCTCTAGTGCTTTCCTGGCTAGAATTTTTGTGCAGCTTAAACTCCATAAGACCAGGGATCTAGCAAGGCTGGGAATTGTGTGGAGCTTTGACTGAAGTCCTGTGCCCGCTGCTCCTGAGCTTCTGCCTAGTGGAGCATCTAAGTTTCATTAATAATCTAGAGATTGAGTTTTCTTGACACGTGGCTTCTTGTTACTCTCTGGCCTCACTGCTACCCTATATACTTACATATAAACCGAGTCGTTTTTAAATTGGCAATTAGTGGTGGTTGTTTTATATGCAAGTAGTCTGAGAAGCACATTTTTTTTTCTCTTGAACAATTCCTTTTCGAAAAAAAATAACTTTAAAATAAGAGGTAGGAACAGTGGGAATTTCCAGACTGAAAACTTTGAGTGAGTGAAGGCTGTAAACAGATGTGGGATTAAACCAACATTATTGTAGTTTGTAAATCAAGAAAAGTTTGAACATCAGGAAATAATGAAATTGAGCTCTTATACAGTGTTTTTCATTAGTAAGTCTCAACATGCTTTACAACAGAGGTCAGTATCATTATCCCCATTTTACAGATGGGGAAATTGAGGCACAGAGGGGACGTGACTTGCTCAAGGTCAACCAGCAAGCCAGTGGCTGGCTTGAAGGTTGTTGACAAACTAAAACAGCCCAGAACTACTGTTTAATTGCCAACACCAACATTAGCTCTTTCCCATCTCACTTCCCTGCTCCTTACCCCCAGACCCTTTTAACTTTCAAATACAGACTCCCTCCTGGTATCCCAAAGGAAATTCTGTCTGTTGCAGGGGTCGGCAACCTTTCAGAAGTGGTGTGCCGAGTCTTCATTTATTCACTCTAATTTAAGGTTTCGCGTGCCAGTAATACATTTTAACATTTTTAGAAGGGCTCTTTCTATAAGTCTATAATATATAACTAAACTATTGTTGTATGTGAAGTAAATAAGGTTTTTAAAATGTTTAAGAAGCTTCATTTAAAATTAAATTAAAATGCAGAGCCCCCCGGACCGGTGGCCAGGACCCGGGCAGTGTGAGTGCCACTGAAAATCAGCTTGCGTGCCGCCTTCGGCACGCGTGCCATAGGTTGCCTACCCCTGGTCTATTGGCATGTGTGAACCTCCTCCTCATTAAAAGCTCGAGATCAGACTAAACACTAACACTTTATGTTTTAACCTCCCCATGTGGTCCATGCAGCCTTAGCCGTCATTTACTACCTGCTCTTGGTTGGGTGGTACGCTCTACGTCAATCACCCTCCATATTTGTCAGAGACCCAATTACCAGATACAGACTGGATATCAATCTTCCCCATCTTCCAATGTCCTTCTTGAACATTGGAAGCCACAGCTTCAACTAATCTGCCCACCCTTTGTCTGTCTTGTCTATTTGAATTATAAACTGTTCAGGCCAGGGACTGTCTTATGAGGAGTTCATCCAGCATCTGCACAGTGAGCCCCAATCTCACTTGGAGCTTGAAAGCACAATGCAAATGAAAGCTAGAGGGAAGAGCTGCTCAGGTTAACTAGTGGAATTTCCCTTCTAAGAAGGGAGGGTTGAACGGCAGAATAAAAGCCGAGAATTGGAAACCTAACTATTTATAGACTTTGATGTTGCAGCTTCTGAAATGGAGGGTGTTCATGTTCATGCTAGACACATGCATTTGCACGGTAAGGAAATGCAATCACTACAGCATTTTGAAGTGGTTAGCAATTTACAGCCTTAATTATCATAACCAAGTATTTGTCTGGAAATGATTGAAGCTTAACACGCCTGAGAGGTAGGCATTATTGTGGCCTGTTAACCTGTGTGCTTCACCTTTCACATCTGTTAAGCAATTTACCAAAGATGATACATGGACAGAGATGAAAGTGGGAATAGAACCTGGGGCTTCAAACCACTCACTGTCCTCCTCTGGTTTTTAGTGTTAGTGCCACACTTTGAAATTGCCAAAGGATACTTTTTTAAATGTCCACTTAATCTAATCAAATTAAGACAGGCTGGTGCTGCACTAATTCCGTTAACAAGGAAAGACCACCACCATTTGTTATGAAAAATGGCTTTCCAGTAGGGGGTGTTATAGTGTTTTCAGGAAGTACTTGATGAGAGAATAAAATGTGAAGGAAGGAATAAAGCCTGAATGTTGCATGAGGTTGGATCTCTCCTTTTATGCTTGAATACTGAACAGCCAGCTTGAGTCACAGGGTTGGCAGCTCAACACCAACTCCAAGACCTTGTCTACACTGGAAAAATTAGTATATTTGTTACAGCAACTCCAGCAGCAACAGTAGCAAATGCACTGCTGTAGACAAGGCACAGGCATTTCACCACCATGTGCTCTAGACACTGCTCAGATATCAGAGACCTGTCTCCATTAAAAAAGCTGGGTAACGTTTTTTCACCAAAAAATGGAGATTGTGGTCAACCAAAACATTTCACAGATTCGTCTTGAATTAATTGAATTGTTTGTCAAAAACATCTGAAAGAATCGAAATGTTTGACATTTTTGAAACAAAATGTTTTGACCTTTTCATTCAAAATGACTTTGTTTGGAAATTTCAATCAGTTTAATTTTAAAAAGTAAAAGCACAAAGTCCAAACATTTCCAGTGAAACAAGATGTTTTGTCTGATCCAAAATGATTTTTTATTTTTATTTTTCAGGATGGCCAAATTCAGTTATTTGCACAACTCTATTAACAAAATAACATAGATGCAACTGCTTTCTGCATTAAGGGGACTTTTCTTCTAGTATAGATACACCCCCAAAGGGGCAACACTGCAAAGGAGACAATTATGAATTATTCAAGCAACTTTTTATCTTGGGAATTGACACACATTCCAGATTCTAGGTCACTATCTATGTTGAGACATTTGCTTCGGGTTGGAAATGGATATTGTTGAAAACACCTGCAGCAACAAGTCTGAAATGTCTTTCCAGCAGATCCAAGACCTCAAGGCTGCCTTGCCCATTCCAGAAATGAAACCTGACATGCATTTTGTCCCAACACAGAAAAACAAGTATATAGAAAATATTAATTAGAAAATACTCCAAAAATCTGAATTTTATGGCTTTCCAGGCTTGCTGCAAAAGACAGCTGTTTAATGTTTTGAAGAAGGCAGAGGGTCTGAATCCCATAGCAACGAAAGGGTGGAAAGGAGATTCTGAAGGTGGCTGGCTGACTTACTTACTTAAATCAGGGAAAGGCTCCTATACTGACTGCAGTGACATTAATGAATTTCAGATCAAAAGCACAGGAACTATTTAACCATTTGCTAGTATGCAAGTGTTATAGGCAAAGGAGAACGATCTTCAATAAGATGAATACACCCATTATGTTATTTCCTATTCTATGATAATGCTCTGACCTTATCTGCAAACAGCACAATATTCCTTCCACCCTGGAAATGGTGTTTGCTTCTAAAGACAATGTCTCTTTCAGTTACTTCATCGTATTCATCACAGGACACAATAGTTCCTCTCCCAGGCTTTTGGGGATTGTTTATGTTTCCTCATGTCTTCGGCTCTGGATTCTTTCAACAGATCCTTAAGTTCATGTTTTGCCCAGTCTCCTGCCTCTCTGATTAGTAAAATACATGCTTCTGCAGTTCTGTTTCTGTGGCCCTGTTGGAGAGGTGTACTGGAAGTAAAAGGTATTCTGTCTGTGGATGATGATCACTTATTTCAATCAAAGCAATGGGAGTAAACGTGGCTGAAATAAGACTAAGGCATGGTATGCCTACACCTTGAATACTGTGTGCAGTTCTGGTCACCCCATCTCAAAAAAAAAAAAAAATAGAACGGGAAAAGGTTCAGAGAAGGGCAACAAAAATGGTTAAGGACATGGAACAGCTTCCGTATGAAAACAGATTAAAAAGACAAGGACTTTTCCGCTTGGAAAAGAGACGACTAAGGGGTAGGTGACCAGATGTCCCATTTTTAAAGGGACAGTCCCATAATTAAGCCCTTCTGCAGGTGTCCCGATTTTTTCTTTAAAATTATCAAATTATCCCATATTTTCTGTCTCCCCCACCAGGGCCGGCTCTACTGTTTTTGTCACCCCAAGCAGCGTGCCGAATTGCCGCCGCGGGCAGCTAAACATAGAAGCTGCCGCCAAATTGCCGCCAGCGCGGAAACGCGCATGCCGCCCTAACGGCACACGGACTGCCCCCGCCGTCCGGGGCAGCAATTCAGCGCGCTGCTTGGGGCGGCAAAAACACACGGACCTGCCGCCCCTTGCAGATTGCCGCCCCAAGCACCTGCTTGGATTGCTGGTGCCTGGAGCCGGCCCTGTCCCCCACATCAGTACTGGTGGGTCCTGCTGCTGGCCAGATCCCTGCTCACCAGCTGCCCGCCCACCAATGGTGAGTGGGGGTGGGGGGAGGAGTCAAGTGGCCAACGGTGGGGGTGGGTGTGCAAGGCTGGTGGCAGGGCAAAGCTGCAGCGCACGGGGCCGGCCGCTCCCCCTGCTGGTCCGTCTGTGCAGCTCCCGCTGCGTGCCAGCTCTTGGCCACCAGGACCCCACCCCCCTGTTCCGTTTCCAGCCAGCACTGGCTGCGTGGTGCAAGCTGCGATGGCTGGTGAGTGTGGGCAGGCACCAGGCGGCGGCTGGTTACGTGTCCCCTCTGCTGCCCACCCATTGGCCATTTACGTGCTCCCCCTCTCAGTGTCCTCTCCCTGCTTTGCCCCTTCACCACCCCCAATCCCGCTGCTCCTTCATATTCCCCCCAGTGGGGTGCGTCCCTCTCCCAGCAGTGTGCCGAGGACCAGCCCTTGGTCGGAGCGCTCAGCTCACCAACAGCCTGGCTGGCAGGCTCCTTCCTTCCCCCACTGCCTCTGGCTGGGCCAGCGCCCCAGGAAAGCCCAAGACCCTCCGGCCCAGGGCACTGGCCAGGAGCAGCTGAGCCCTGCATGTCCCAAAGCCCCGCACAGCACTGGCACAGGGAAGCCTCTCCGCCCCCTCAGCTAAGCTCTGGAGTGGGGAGGGGAAGTGATTTCCAGCCTGTTCGCTCCCTGACACTGCAGGCTCCACAGCATGCCCCCAGGCAGGGGCTTAGCACCGTCTTCACTCACCCCCCTCCCTGCCCTGGGTCCTGCCCCCAGGGAACACGGGGCTGCTCCATCCTCTGGACACCCTCCCCTACTGATCCACCTCTCTGGCCGGGTTGGCTGAAGCCCCTGCAGTCAGGTTCCCTTTGCCCTTGTGCACAATGCATCCTTAGGGTTTAACCCCTTCTTGTCCACGCTGTAGCCAGGGGACAGGAGGTGGCTGGGTTATGTTGGTGGCCATCAGCCTTTTGACACTGTGCAGGCAGGAAGGGACGGAAGCTGCTTCCATCCACAGGGGAGCAGGGGGTGTGGAGGGGAAAGAGATTAGCTCTGCAAAGACATGGGCCAGGTCATCCCTTGCCCGCCTCCTCTTTCCCTGTGGCTGGAAGCAGCTCCTGTCTTTTCCTTCCCGCACAGTGTTGAAAGGCTGCTGCTGGCCACATTCTGGTGTGAACCCTGGCAGAAATTGGGGGAGGGGGAGCATGTGACCCTGCGTGTGTCCCCCATGTTGCCTCGGGAAGATGCAGCACCATGTACCAGGAGAAGCAAGTCCATCCCGGGGGCCCAGCCAGGCAGGGATGTTCGGGTCGGTCACTCCCCCGTGTGAGAGTGGTGTACGGGAGTGTGTATTTGTCACCCCTCCATGTGTGAACCCTAAAGCCTTAAAGGCAAGAAGGTAAATAAAAAGAATCCAACTACACAGTATTTCTTTTTAACAGGGGCTTGGTCAACTTGATGTTCATTTGAACATTTGTACTGCGTAGTTCTGATTGCCGTTGAACTTGCTTGAATATGAGTAATTTTACCAGGTGTCCCGTGTTCAGCACAGGGAAATATGGTCACCCTACTAAGGAGGGATATGATAGAAGTCTATAAAATCATGAATGGTGTGGAGAAAGTAAATAAGAAAATATTATTTATTCACATAACACAAGAACTAGGGGTCACCCCATGAAATTAATAGGCAGCAGGTTTAAAACAAACAAAAGGAAGTACAGTACCTCTTTACATAATGCACAGTCAACCTGTGGTACTCGTTGCCAGGGGATCTTGTGAAGACCAAAAGTATAACTGGGTTCAAAAAAGAATTAGATAAGTTCATGGAGGATACGTCCATCAATGACTGTTAGCCAAGATGATCAGAGATGCAACCCCATTATCTGGCTGTCCCTGGGAGAAGCTGGGAGTGGATAACAGGGGATGGATCACTTGATGATTGCCTGTTCTGTTCATTCCCTCTGAAGCACCTTTCACTGGCCACTGTTAGAAGCCAGGATGCTGGGCTAGGTGGACTATTGGTCTGACATAGTATGGCCGTTCTTATGTTCTGATGGCACTTGTATCAAAAGAACTCATTGACTAATGCCCAGTGGCAAATGCTGCTGCAGAGCACTTGCATTTTTAGGCACTGCTGATAACCTCCCCCTCGGGCTAATGCACAGCTTCGCCTGCCTAAAATCCTTCTTCCGTCATTCAACATTGAGATTGAGGCTGACTAGGAATACCCACATTTTGCAGGTGGTTTGAAGGTCTTTGACCTTGTGCTTCACAACACATCTGTGGCATAGAAGTATCCTTGTGTCACAGCTCACATTCTACTGGGCTTCTGTCATTTTACAATAGATGCTCTAATTAGGGGAGTCTAATGTGCTCATGTAATAAACTTCCAGCACATTTTACAAAAAGGCTAAGCCTAATGCCATTTGTCTTTCATATCCTGGCACTTTTATATATAAAATCATAATGCATAGCTTTTATAAAAGTGCATTATTGCTTCACAGACCCAAACTCTGGTCTCTGAAATCTCACACCAGAGACAAACTTTGCATCTTGAATCCATCTATATAATTACCCCCTTACGAAGTAGGTAAAATGTGTTTGTTCTGATTAGAGGAACAAAATGCACAGGTTAAGTGCAGCACAATGGACTTTACGACCAAAAACTAAACAATAGATAGAAATAAATGATGCATCATCTAGGTGTTGAGTTTCTTTTCTGCTCGGTAAAGAATCTGTGTAGGCAGGACTTTAAACAGTGCCTGCCATACATGCATTCTGTGCAAGGCAAAGATGTCTGCCTCACAGTAGCATGACAGACGCCACAGCAGGGGCATTTTAAGCATTAGTAAAGATGCAGGAATTAATCTTGAGATTACAGACCCCATTAGCTGAAGTTCTGCCGCTTCCGGTGGACAAGGCTCCAGGACAGTGCAAGTATAATCTCAGCTATCAGTGCTAAATCTGTACAAAGTCTGAAGGAAGAAACCCAATTCCTAGGAAAATTTGTCTTGTCCCTGTTGCTCAAGGAGCTCAGGTCTCCCCAGCCACCAACGTGTTCTGTAATCACTTACACCTGTGATCACCTACAAACAGGCTGGCAGGCTCTTCCCAATCAGAAGCCTCCACTCACAGGTGTGACCATTTCACTTGGCACAGCTGTAAACAGCTAACCAAGGTAGTAGAGAATCACAACCTAGAGGTGTGGTTTTTATCTTTATTACTGTAGCAATTTTAGCAAAACAGCCCCATTTCCCAATGTACTGGAGCCTCCTTAGATCCTATTAGAAGGTCCATCAAGCCAGGTCTCCACTTCTAGCCACTGTAGAGCAATAATAAGAGTCCCTGCACTAAAGAATTTAGAATCTCAGTTTAAGATGAGATGTAACAGGTGGGTGAAACTAACAGACAGGTAAGTGGAGGATGGGATAATGATAATGGGTGCATGGTTTCTCACACTAAGCTGGGCAGATGGCCAGCTACTAGCCACAGAGATTTCAATCAGTGCCTGCACTAATACAGACTCTTCTCTCAATCAACCTGCAGCATTGTTTTCCTGGCCTTACAATATCCAGGAGCCAAATCCTGTAGTCCTTACAGAGACCAGTCCAGAGTTGTGATTGGTCCAGATAAGTGGGGGTGTTTGAAATGCAAACCTAGATCTTGTTTCCAGTTCCACAAATGATTTCTTTCAATAAAAAGCCTAATCCAAGTCCTGGATCCAAACACCCCCACGTGTTGTGGTGGTCAAGATCCAGATCTGACTATTGCATCTGGAGCCTATCCCCCATACAAAATGTGCTTTGACTCTTACCATGAGAGTCTTCACTGATAAAGATGGCAGAGCTTGGCCCTATGTAATCATGGGAACAGCAAAATAGAGAAAATAAATGCTAGACCCTGATAAGGGTTAATCTCTTGCTAATCCTGTGGGGTTGATTAAATGGTCTTCCCTTTACAGCTTTAAATTTATTCACTAAGATTCTAAAACCACTGGCTCTGCACTGGGTTTTAATTTCGCAGTGGGCACTTGAATCATTTACTGGCATCTCTTAGGCGTTCATATGCCAGTTTAATGCTCTGTGCTGTGACATAGCAATTTGGCGTCTGTTTTCTTAGCTCTGCTGAAACCACCATCCCCAAGGTCAATCACCACTTCCTCCCATCTGAATCGAAGGGCTATCTTCTGTTTCTGTTCTTGATCTGTTGGCCTCCTGCAGTACCATTAATCAGTTATCTCTATTTATTCCCCTCCACTGCAGGTTGCCTTTACTCTGTGCTCTCCTGGTTCTCCTCCTACTGTGCCACCTTTCAGTATCTCCTGGGGTGTCAGCTCTTCCCCTCTCTGTTGGTGTCCCTCAGAGTTGTCCAAGGCTTATTCCTCTTTTAGTCTCTGGGAGACTTCCGCTCCCATGGTTTCTACTGCCACTTCTATGTGGAAAAATCCTAAGTCTACTCCTCTCCTCCTTTGTCCAATTCTGCATCTCCTGCTGCCAACTCCCCAATACTGGATTTCTTCCTCCCACTCCTCCTTTGACCGCTCCACTATATTCCTCTTCTATCAGATTCACAGCCTTAAAATCTTTATTTCCACATTCTTCCTCCCCTTCTTCAACCCCTTTCCAAACCTCTGAATATGTACTTTGTTACATAATATCCCCAAACTCCATCCTTTGCTCTGCACTCCTCTTTCTAAAATCCTTGCTCCCATGCCTCTTGGCTTGATTTTTGTAATTGTCTCCTTTCCCAGCCTATCCAAAACACCACAACTAAAATGATCTTTTTCTACTGCTTTGACCTCGGCACAGCTCTCCTTGAATCACTTCATTGATTTCCTCTCCACTATGCTTCTCCTCACCAGTCAGGCCCTAGTAATCTCCCCAAATTACATCTGTTCTTCCCTACTATTCCCTCTCTAAATCCTCCCTATCCTTTAACCTTATAGCTCCCTCCCACTTCCTGCTTAGCCCCTCTCCTTAGACTAGTCTCTTCCCAATCACCAGGCACCATTTCTAATCTTCAAATCTTAAATTGTTATAGCTTTCTGTTTCTTCCCCCCCCCCACCAAATAGAGTCAACTGGCTGCTAGCATCTAGTCTGCCTCTGACCAATACGCTTTTAGAATACAAGAGCATGAGGTAAAAACCTTCCCATGATGCACAGCCTACATTTTTATGGTAACGAGATCACCGGATGTTAGTACCTAGTTTATCTTATTCTCTATCCAGTGTGCTTCTAGGTTTGTACCCAGGATCAGAAAAGCCTAAAGTTCAACCCTCAGGTAAGGGGCCGGGGCAACTCCAGAGTTATGCTTGCTTACAACAATGCTCAGTTTGGCCCTTGGTCTCTCTGGGAATAAGGCATTAAAATTACACCCAAGTGATGTCCTTGGCAGTTCTCTTACTGCCAGTGAATTTGGGTCTCTGCTTCACTGGTGCTCTCTGAAGAGAAGTCAAGGGTCCCCTGTCCTGCCACCCTCGCTGCTGCCAAAATTCTGGTTTGCTTCTGCAAAGTGGAGCATGGTACAGATCACAGCTCTTGCTCCTTGGCTTCCATCTAGCATCCTCACAGCAATGTAAACTGTGGAATCGCCTTGCCTCTTGTCGGTCCATGTGCCAACTGGAGTGCAATCTTTGCTTCCCCTTTTGCAACTCTCTGACTCTGCCATATCTCACTGGTGCCTGAGAGACCAAACTCCCTTCCTGCCTTGACTGGTAAAATGCACTTCAGCTGGGTATGGGGTGATCAAGCTGGAAAAGAGGGAGATTATCTACTGATATAGACTCATTACCATATTATCTGAGCCTCTCACAATCCTTGACATATTTATCCTCTCAGCACCCCTGTGAGGTCGAGAAGTGGAAAACGGACACACACAGGCACTCAGTAATTTGCCCAAGATCACACAGGAAGTCTGTGCCAAAGCAGGGAATTTAACCTGGGCCTCCCAAATCCCAGATTAGAACCCTAAAACCAGGACCATCCTTCCTTCGAAGGATTGGGTCACATATGAGAGAGCTGGATGGATCCCTTCAAATGTTTTTTCACATGGGGCCATGCTAAGCCTAGGGTTGTCAAAGACTTTAAATCAGGAGGACCTGGGCTGTAGTCCCAGCTCTGCCATTGACTCCAAATCTAGTTCTTGACCATGCTGCCTCCCTAGTCTCGGTGATTATAAGGCAAACATCAACTAGCGGCACAGATTTCCTAGATAACTTCCACTTTACTCTGACACTTCTAACCAGCAACTGCTTCACCCTTTCTACCGTGTGGTGTCTACATACCTTCTTCAGACAAGCTGTCTTGATTTTCTAGATCCCTGTTGGAGATGAACAGTTCTGTCTTCCTCTCATCAGCCCTGTTTCCCAGGTCTTTGCAAGTAGTGAAGATCACAAACAAATATACTTTGAACAGGATTGGCTTGTGCAACTGTGGATGCTGTCCTCCACCCAAGTGTATCTGTGATATTCCTCAACAGGCCAGGAGATGACATACAGAGCAGAGCACGACAGACACACTGACTCTGTACCCCATTCTAATCTGTCACAGCACCAGCTTATTTTTGAAGAAGTCTCTTGCTGTGGCAGGCTTTCCCTGGTGGAATCTGCCTTTAAACAATAGGGTTGATCACTCTGGATCTGCACAGATAACAAATTAATTCGGGGTAGAACTAACTCTTGGGACATGACCAGACGAAAGCTTCACACATGCTGACACTCCCTGCCCAATACAACACTTTTGCTGTGCTGTTACACATGTGGAAGGCTCCAGGTTAATTACAAACACTGCTGACCTTTACAAATTAAGAAGCTTGCTGTTCAAAGGGAAAGTCCATATTTCAAATTGTAAAGTGACTTGTTGGGCTGGAACAATTCCCTAGAATGGGATAATGGGCACCAATATTTCCTGAAGGCAGAGTATACGAGAGCCAGTACAACCCTGCTCAGTCTGGGCTCCTTTAACCATTGACTGGGAGAGGTCAGCTGACTGAGGATCATGTGATGGCTGAACTATAAAATTTGCTGCTGGGGAGGAGATCAGCAGTGAGGCTTGGGGAAGTAGGAAGTACTTGGGAGTCTGTCTGTAGTGGGCCAAGGAGAGACCAGGTCTGCTGTGGGCTGTTGACAAAAAGTGGAAGAACCCCTCTCTTTGGAAGTGTCTGTATGAAAGGCCTGTGAGGAGGCAGGATACAGAAAAATCACAGGGAAGTGTGGAACTTAGCAGGGGTATGGCCTGGAGAATATGGCACTGGTGTGGACTAGAAGACCAGTGTTGGTATCTGTTGTTGTTTGAGGGCCCTAGACTCCTAAAGCCTAGTTCTGGAAAGTGTGGGAGGAAGCCCTCTCCTGTATCCAGGGCAGGCTGTGGAAAAAGGACTGTTGTGTTTAAGGAGGGCTGTTGAGCTGGGTTTTTTCCTTGTGGAAGGGGAAGACTCTCTTTGATTTGGCCAGAGGTGCTATCTCTGAGGGTGACTGAGGCAGAACCTGTAGCCTGATGGCAGACCAGCTAAGCTACTATTACATTTTTATGCATCCTTCTAGTGAGTAGCACTGAGCTTTCTCCTTGGTCACTTGTAGGCCACATCCAGGGAATAGTTTTCTCCACGTGGGGCACAAAGCTGTTAAGCTCTATCTCTGTCTGGTATGTAGAATGGACTCTTCAGCTTGATATCTGAATGCTGTTGTGTTGAGCCCCCTTATCCTTCACTGCTTTGAGTGAGAAGCACAGAATTCCTTTAGTATCAAGTCCTTTAAAGCAGGGCTTAATTTGTGCCAGGGCTATCCTGGGCTGAGCCCTGGCACCTATATGCTTGGCAGTTCATAGCCCTGGCACCTCTGGACTTGCTGCATCAGTTATGAATGTAAAAAAATTGCTTGAGCCCCGTACCTCTTTCATTACATATTAAGCACTGCCTTAAAGCCTGGAGGCCTTTTGTATACAGGAGGTAGATTGCTGTAGTCAATAGTCAGTGGACCTCTTAGATTACTCTACTAGACAAAGCACTTCACATCAAGCCTTCATTATTATAGTACAGTACATTCCTGTTTAGCTAAACAGCCTGGGGGACACCTGAATGTTTTGGATAAACAGAAGTGATTAGCTGACAGGGCTACATGAAGGATGCAGGGTGGATTTGAATAACTAGGATTTTTGGATAAAGGGAATTCAGATAACTGGCATTATACTGTGTTTGTAATGGGGGGGGGGGAGGGACAGAACAAATGACAAAGCATTGTAGTGTTCACTTGGGAATTTGTGCATATACAGTCTTTTATTCCACATGGAGAGGGTCTTGTGGTTAAAGCAGATTCAGAGCCAGGACTCCAGGGTTCTACTCCCAACTCCGTTACTGACTTACTGTGACCATGGGCAAATGATTTTCTCTATACCTCAGGTTACTTGTCAACAAAATGGATATAAACATTATATCATCAGGATGTTGCCTTGATTCATTAACACATGCTGAGTTCTTTGAGAGCCTTAAATGAACACCTTATAGAAGTACAAAATATTGTTTGTGGCTTTTGTTCTTAACAATTTCCTTATATAAAGCATGAAACCTCTCCCCTCCAGAGTAAATTAATTTCATGGCAAACAGGAACTTCCTATCAGGCTCATTTATTTTATCTATGAAAAATTGTAAATATTTTTAAAATCTGGATTGCCTTCTATAACAGCAATTTAATAATTTCAGTAAACCCAGCAGTGTTCCAGGTGTGCTCACTCTGAATTAGGGTGACCAGACAGCAAATGTGAAAAATTGGGAAGGGGGGGGGGGTAATAGGAGCCTATGTAAGAAAAAGACCCAAAAATCGGGACTGTCCCTATAAAATTGGGACATCTGGTCACCCTACTCTGAATTAAAATGCAAATCTTATCTAGATCCATAGTAAGCTGTTTTAGGAATACCTAAATATACCTGGAATCTTCTACCAACCCCAACACTGGAACGTGAGACCTTTTTTAAAAAAAACCTGAACAATCATAGGCACTCACATACACCCAGTACCTTTTGATTCCAAAACAATATTTTGGAGGAGTGTTTTTTTTCCCAATTCTCCTTCTTCTGTTCTCTAAACATTGCCATTTATCTGACATCAGCCAAGTCCAGAGGTTGTGTGCATCTTTCAGGGAAGGGCTCATACAGTGAGGATCACATCCTCAGCAGTATAAATCAGTGGTTCCATAGCAGTTAGTGCTGCTATGCTAACTTACAGCAAGTGATCGGAACCAATAAAAGAAGCCCAGTTGATGGGAGGGGGTTGGGGGCTGAACTAAGCTTGTTACTATCTTAAAAAAAGATGCATTTCCTTTTTTCACTACTTCTTTTTCACTTTCCTCATTCGTCTTCCTTTCACCAGTAGGAAGGGAGTGTATAGCACCATAGGCTTCTAACTGCTTTTCAGCTGTAGAAAGGGTTTAAGGCCGTTTCCCTGAGTAGGATCCCTTAATAAAATTTGTGCTTGAATAAAGGGATCCACCTTTTCTCCTGTTGCGTCCAAAGGACTCATCTCCTGTTTTGATCTAGATCAGTGGTTCTCAAACTTTAGCAACCCAAGGACCCCTGTTTTGATTTTAAAAATTGTGTGGACCCCCAAGCTGGCTTCTAATTTTCTCCTGGGGGTGCTCAACCCTTGCTTAGCTCCAGGCCCCACCCCCACTCCACCCCTTCCCAGCCCTGCCCCACATCTTCCAGCCCCCACTCCACCCGTGCCCATCTTCTTCCTCACCTCTTTCCGCCCCCTCCCCTGAGTGCACCCTGTCCCTGCTCCTCCCTCTTAGAACCTCCCGCATGCCGCAGAACAGCTGTTCCATGGTGTGCAGGAGGCATTGGGAGGGAGGGTGAGGAGTTCATCAGTGGGGCTGGCGGCCCCAGAATGACTCATGGACCCCCCTGGAGTACCCTCATGGACCCCCGACGGTCTGTGGACCCCATTTGTTAACCGCTGATCTAGGTCCCATCCCCATTGTACTTGAATGCCTTCCAAACGGTTTGGAGGGCCTGTATTATACAGTATCACTTTGGCACCTTGATTGTGAACAGGCCAGGAAACCGTGATGGTGGTTTACCAAGTATTGAGAGGCGCTGGAATAATTTGTATGATGGGGGTGCTGAGAGCCATCGAACGAAACTGCAAACCCTGTATATGATGGAAAGCACTTCAAGCAGCCCTACTTCCGGCACCTATGCCAGGAGCTGCAGAATATTTTTTGGGGGGGAGGGGGTATAAAATGGAATTTCATATCTGAATCATTCTGAACCGCTGTTCAGGAAATACTGTCACGGTGGGGACCCCTCCCTGCACAGCAACCCTTCCCCCACTGCTTTGCTTGGCCTGGTTCCCGCTACCACCCGCCTGGCTGTAGGAAACATGGGACTCTGCCATGCGCTGCGTCCTGTTCCTTGCTGCCTCTGAAAATACCTGTGCGCCCGGCCGCTTCCTGCACTTCCCCGCTCAGGATCCTTCCCCAACCCCTCTCTCCCCCTCGCTAGGGCAGGGGAGCGCAGATCAACGCCCGTCTCTGGTCCTCAGCCCCCTCCTCTCTCCCTGGCCACACCTTCGAGGAGGAGCCGGGCGGGACTGAGCGCAGGACCAGAGGCTGCTGCACTTCCATCAGCGCCGGCTTCTTCCCTCTGGTCCCTGCCGCCTGCGGAGGGAAGGGGCCGCTCCGGAGCTGGGCAGCTGCAGGGCGCTCCCGAGCCTGGCTGCAGCCCTGCGTCTGGTGGGGCACCCTCCCCGGGCGCTGCTCGCCTCTCGCCGGCCTGGGCGGCTGCTGCCGCAGCCCGGTCGGGGCTGGCTCCTGCGGCGGGTGAGTGACAGAGCAGCTGCAGCCCGGCGGGGCGAGGGGGCGCCTCGCATCTCCCCCCCGCCCTATCAGGGTCAGGTGCATCCAGAGGAAAATCGGTGTGGGGCAGAGCCAGCGAGGGCTGCGGGGTGACCGGTGGGAAGGAGCCGGGGAAGCAGCTGGGGATCTCCCCCCCCCGGCTAACTACGGCGGTTCTCCGGCTTTAATTATGCAGGAACTTGCTAGCTCAGGCTGTGTCGCCTCCCTTCTGCTTGTCTGGGCTCTGCAGCCAGGGGGAGCCCCTCCCGCTCTTTGCCCCTGCCCACAGCTTCAGGACTTTGGCTCCCCCGGGGATTTGGGACTTGAATTCCTGTGCCGGAGGCAGCAGGACTTTGCTGTGCTCGGGTAGGGTGAAGATTTTGGGGGAAGGGGAGGGCTGGGTTTGCATGGGGGGAGAGGAGGCAGAAAAGAGAAAGCAGCAGCTCTGGGTATCCGCTGGGTGCGATGCACTGCTCTGGGTAGTTCCACTCTTGAGGGCTCTTATGTTTGCAAACCCTTCTTCGTTGTGATTTTTGCCTGGTTGTTTTTGCTCATGGGGAAGGAGGCAGTAGCAGTCCTGTGGGCATTGGGCAGTGAGAATGTGCCTAGCTCCTGACCTGCCCACCTGCTCTTCCAGTACTGATCACCTGCATGGCTCTGCCTATCCACATCAGTCCTGCCCCTGGGGTACTCCACTACAGATCCCGCTATGCAGTTCTCCCAGTGCATCGCTGGTCTGGCCAACGATATGCCCTGCTATTCTAGTTCTTGTTCCCATAGCTCTGCCAGTGCACCTGGCACCTTATTTCTGATGTGCAGCCCCCCCCCCTTGTGTTGCAGTATGGGGTCTTCACACAGGGGTGCCCCTCAGTCCTGACCTGCAGTACCCCTGTTATTTCAGGCCCAGACCTCCACACTGCTGTGCCAATGCATCCCTACTTGACCTACAACACTCCCTGCTATTCCAGTTCTGATATTGTCAGTGATGCGTGGTGGCTTCAAGGGGTGGACAAAATGACCCACTAGTGACTTGAGACCACCAAACTAGCTTTCTTGGCTGACCAGGTGTAAGTGATGCAAACCTAAGTCTCCATAGCTGAAAAGTCAGAGGCTGGGTGGTAATCTGTTATTGAGCAGTGCTGACAAAATTACTCTGCAGTGTCAAATCAGGAAGTGACCTCCAGCGTTGTGCAATCCTAGGCAAGCTTGAAAAGAACCACTTAAATAATCTAGTCAGCCCTCTACATCAAATAGGATAAGACACTGTTAATCCCACTATACATTTGTCTAACCTTATCCCGAACACATCTAATGACAGGACATAATTACCTTTCTAGGGCAGTTCATTCCATTGCCAGATTGGCTTCAGGGTTGAAAACACTTTACCCATTATGGAAATTAGGTGATCACAGGAAGCTGGAGAATTCAGGGCCTCAGTTTCTTGCCCCCATGTAGCACTGGGTTTTGTTTGCTTCATTTGGAAGTTCTCTTCCTTTGGTATGAGTTAGACATGTTAATATACTTCAGCTAAACATATGCCTCTGTATTTAGAAATGAATTGATGGTTAAAGTACAGGATGGGACTTCAGGGAGTTCAACGGCCAGCTTGGCCGTCTTCCTGTGTGATCCAATGAAAGTGTGTCCCAGAGACACTGTCAACCAACCTCAAATCTAGTCATTTCAGGTGCTAACCCTGCCCTGAGGCTCCTGTGTGCAGTTCAGTCATTTTGAAGGGACTCTGTCAGCCTGCAACCTGCCTGCCAGTCTTTGTTTTTATAATCACTTTCTTATCTTTAAAAATGTTCTTTCCTCTGCTGTGAAAAACCCACACAAACCAGGGAACACTCTAACTACATAAGGGAAATAGTGAAACCGACTTGTGGAATGCACAAAGCAAACAAATGGAGGGGGGGGGGCGAAATCTCCAATGTTTCAACTCTAGTCATTTTAGGTATTTGTAACAAGCATTTCCAGACAGCGTGAGTTGAGAGTCCTAACTTCTGAGCCCATCTATTTCCTTACCTTCCTCAACAGAGCTGTTTTGAGCCTTAGATTATTACTATTAAATTGCACAGGGGAGGGCCAAGTATCCTTATTAATATTCAGAATTGATATTATTTATTTATTGACTTGGAAAGGACTTTAATCATGGGGTGCTAGGCCACACCTGGATTGCTTTCACTGTAAAGCACATAGGATTCTGTCATAACTGCTATATAAATAACAACTCTGATAACATTTTTCCCTTACCCATTTAATCTCTATATTGATGGCCTGGATCCAAAGCTATTCAAGCTAATTGAAAGGCTTCCTTTATTTCCATAGGGTTTGTATCAGCCCCAGGATTTCTAAAAGTTGAGCTGCTTTCCTTCTGATTGGAGGGAAGGGAAAATGACTGAAGATTTCATAGTAAATGTAAGATTAAAAGTGTTCCAGTTCCAATGTGTATGATGCATGTGATATCATTTAGACATAAAGATGCTACTGTTTCTCTCTCCCCTTAAGACTGCATGTCCAGGCAGCTTGTCTCTAACAAGGTTTTGTTGTTGAATCTTTCTTTGGTGAGAACTTGTCCCTGCATGGACTTTCCTGGTACCAGCTTCTTCTTGGTGTCTGGGTTGCACTGTATCATCTCTGCAGCAATTCTGTTGGGGGAAAACTCAGCCATGTTTTATTTTGATTTCGATCATTTATAAAATGCCTGTTGCCTCTGGGTATATTTCAGTCAGTGAAAGCAAAACATCAACCAGTGTTTACTGCAGTGCTGTTGGTGGTGGTTACCCAGTCTGAGATGTTCAGGTTAACAAATCACAAGAAGCCCTGGGAATGTTTCATTTTACCCTGGTATACACTAGTGCAGAGGTTCTCAACCTTTTTTTTTCTCAGTTTCCCTCTCCCCCCAACATGCTATAAAAACTCCACGGCCCACCTGTGCCACAATAACTGGTTTTCTGCATATAAAAGCCAGGGCCAGCGTTACTGGGTAGCAAGCAAGGCAACTTCTTTGGGTCCCATGCCACAGGGGCCCCCACAAAGCTACATTGCTCAGGCTTCACCTTCAGCCCCAGGTGGTGGGGCTGAGGACCCTGGGCTTCAGCCCCATGCGGTGGGACTTCGGCTTTCTGCCCTGGGCCCCAGCGAGTCTAATGCTGGCCCTGCTTGGAGGCCCCCCTGAAACCTGCTCAAGGCCCTCTAGGAGGCCCTGGACCTCTGGTTGAGAACCACTGCACTAGTGAAAACATAGACTCTGTTCTAAAAGATTTCTAGGGATGCTACGTTACTAGCTCATGCTCTCTTCCGTTCCCCACCCCAACAAAAGGAACCCACTCTCTTCAAACAAACCGCAGAATTTACCTATGAAATCACTTAAGCTAGTGTAACTCTAGTAGGCCTGATTCTCCTCTTGCTTATCAGTCTAAATCTAAATTCAGTTAGGCAACTCTGGAATTTAACTGGTATAAAACAAATTTAAGTGAGAAAAAAATCAGACCCACCATTGCTTAGTATCTTCCCAGAATGTGGCTCGAAGGAACCCCTTGTAGCATTTCAGTAGAAACACTACACTACACTACACCAACAGGAGGGAGTCTGCATAGGTAATCCACCTCCCCGAGAAGCGGTTGCTGGGTTGACAGAAGAATTTTACACAGCGACATGGTAAGCTTAACTATGCCACTCACGGGTGTGAATTTTTCACACCTCTGATCAACTTAGTTAAACCGATCTAATTTTCTAGTGTAGACCAGACCTTAGAATTGCTCATTCAGCTGGAGGGCAAAACTTGGTCCATAGTTTAGGTGGTTCAAAATGAGACTAGATAAATGATGATTAAATGACCTCACTTGGCAAATTAGATCACTGGCTAATTGACCTAGCCTTCAGGAAAGAAATGTTACATAATATTCAACATTCACCGAAGTCTGTCACTCATTTAAAACCCCTTAACTACTTTGGGTAATACCTCACCTTTGTCTCTATTGCTTAATTACTTCTGGATATTTATTAGAGCTTCACTTTGTCATCTTGTCTTTGGGCTGAATTCTCTCCATTAATCATACCCACTAATCCGATCATCCTGTTGATCTCTTGGAAATTCCTTTTGCAAACTGCCACATTTGATTCTTTCTGTCTCTTTTGCAGGCTTTTTTAAAATATTGGCACAGTGGGTGTAATTTCCCACCAGGTTTTATAAACTCGGTTGACAGTCCTCCTCCTCTTTTCCCCCACCTCCATTTAGGCAGAATGAAAACCTTGTTTTGAATGTCACTTAGAAAAGCGAGTGTAATTACATACTTCTTATATTTGAAGTAAAGGACTCTTGTGGGTGAGGGGAAGCCCAACCCCAGACCCAAGTCAATAACATTTTCCATAGATGCATTTGTGGACACTAAGGCCCCAATCTTGCAATGAGCAATATGTGGGCAGATACCTCTTCCCACACAGAACCGGTCTTGACTTCAGAGGCTCTGTGCAAATTCGGGAGTCTGCCTGCATGTTGCTCATTGCAGGATTGGGGCCCAGGGTTGCTAATGTCGTGGAAGAATTTTTTATACATTTAAAATGTGCTATTTTCTTTTGGACTAAAGTAGCTGGACTAGGTCAGTGAGTGAGTAACAGTAGGTTGGTTGTTCTGAAGATGCTAATGGTCAGTCTGAATTCAGTGTTTGTTTTCCAGCTGAAAACAGCTCAGCTGGTTTTCTTCTGTGCCAGAAAGGCCAACAATTGTTGACTGCAAGTAAATGCTTATTTAGACCATAGGATAGTGCATACCTAGCCCTCACCCCTGTTAAAAGAGCTGAAGGGGTGAACTGGGGTGTGTGAAAGGGGTCAGCTGTTCACTTTTTCCAAGGCTCCTGAGTCAAATAACACCCTACTGTGGGAATGGTTTGCCAGCTGGCTCTCCCTTTAGGGAAGTTTTAAGAGGCTTATTGCAATCTTACTAGAAGTCTGTCTTCCTCTATTAGTCTGCTTGTCTCTCCATCTCCCTTCCATGTGCTTGTTCGCTCATTCATACAGACAGATCTGTTGCTACATGTGCACAGTTATCTATCCATACCAGCTGTGCTGCTCAGTGAAGTGTTCCTCCCATTCATGGCACATTCATTTGTAGATTGTCACTTTTTGCTGTGCAACATACATTTTTTCCTTAATATTTTTCTTTAAAGTGACACTTCTGAACTACTTCTAAGCCATATGCTTAACAAGCCTTAAAAAAAAAAAAGAATCTCCTGTTGACTATACAAGTGAGACCCATTATGTTTGATTTGAAAAACAATCTCTCCAGCCCTGAGCAATTAACCAAAAAGCCCTCTTGCTGTAGGTTCTGCTTTTGCATATACATGGCTTTAACATCCACGTTCATAAAGCATGAGCCCACCTTGTCTTGTGTTTGGGACTTACAGTCAGGACCGGAAATAGGCTGTGTATGTATCATCACTGGCTCCGTGCCTCTGTTTCCCTGTATAAAACAGGGATACTTCTGCTTCACATGGGAGGCTGAATTGTTTAAAGCACTCTGACACTTGGATCAATAGTACAAAATATTTCTTATTACAGTTTTCCCACCTGGAGGGGTGGAAGGGCCCAAATGTTTCATGGTTAATACAGAATATACTGTCCAGACAGTGCAAAATTTTGAAGTTCCTCTATTTGCTGGTAGTAAAGACAAAAATGCTTATTGTCATCTGCCTACCAGTGACCAGACAATCTGAGCTGATATTAGTGAACCTGTGTAGTCTTGAGTGGGAGCTCAAAATCATCAGTCAGCAGCTGAGCTTATCAGAGCTGAGCTGAGATTCTTAGTAATGCATAGTTTGTTCTCACAGCATCTTTCATCTGAGGGTCTTGTAAAGGTACCCTGATACCATGGTGATCAGGGCCATGTAAGTACTAGACAAGATGGAGAGGGTTTACAAACATTAAACCTCAATACCCCAATAAGGCAAATGAAGTACATCATTTCACAGTTTGGTAAACCTGAGGCATGGGTTAAATGACATGCTCAGGGTTCCAGAGTCCGTGGCAGACATGAGAATGAACCCAGAAGTCCTGTTCTCGTTAGCAATTAAAATAATGGTTTAGCTGCAGTTTTCAAAGCATTTTGCAAAGGCAAGTAGGCAACATCCTCATTTTACAGAAGGAGAAACTGAGGCAGAATTGACATGACTACCCAGGTTATGTCAGTGAAAGCCCAGGGTACAACATAGGCCTCCTGAGTCCATCCGATGCCTCTTCTGCTGCATTCTCATTAGAATATACTCAGTCTTTTACATTACTCTCAGTTGTTTGTTTGTTGGAACATTTAGTCTATATCTTTAACTGGGAAGGATCAAATCTCATGGTTTTCATAGATTCTAGGACTGGAAGGGACCTCGAGAGGTCATCGAGTCCAGTCCCCTGCCCGCAGCTAAACTGAAGTTATACTCATGGGAATTGTTACATGCACTGGGAAGGTGGGTAGGTGCTACTGCTCTGTGGACTTCCTGTTTTTTTCCCCCTTCTGTTGGAATTATGGAAGTTAACTGAATGGCTTTTTTTTTTCTATTCACACTTAGAACAACTTGCTAGGATCTGGATTAAGGAAGCTAAATAAGAGTTTGATAAATAGCAAGTTACCAGATAAGCTTCAAACAAGAAAATAATTTTCAGAGGGAGGCTTTTGCTTCTGTATAAAGTAAAGATCGTAAGTTTTAATAGTACTGGGCTCTTCCTTAGCACTTTGTTCCATAGTCCCGAAAGCAGTTTTCATATGATCTTTCTCTTCCTTTAATGGATGGGAGGGGGGTGGTAGGGAGACAGAGGGCTTGTACATGTACAAATGGACAGGAATAGCTATTCTGCAAAACTCCCATGTGCACACTTATCCCAAATACAAGTTTCATTTTTTGTTTTACCTTAGTCCACTTTGGAAGATCATACAGCAGGCTAGGGGCAGAGCCAGGAACAGAGATCTAGTCTTTTGATGCCCTGTCCACATTACCTCCATGCTGTTAGTACAGTTGAAACTGAGGGCTTGTCTACATTACCCACTGGATCGATGGGCAGCGATCGATCCAACGGGGGTTGATTTATTGTGTCTAGTCTAGATGCAATAAATCGACCACCGAGCGCTCTCCCGTCGACTCTGGTACTCCACCGGAGCGAGAGGCGCAGGCGGAGTCGACGGGGAGCGCCAGCCATCGACTTACCATAGTGAAGACACCACGGTAAGTAGATCTAAGTGCGTCGACTTCCTAGCTGAAGTTGTGTAACTTAGATCTATTCACCGCCCCCCCTCCCCCCAGTGTAGACCAGGTCTTACTGTCCTTTCTGGGGGCATAATGCACTTTGTGCCTGTTGAAATTAGCTTTAATCCTTGCTTTGAATTTGTTACTGCTAAAAACTGCAGAGGTCCTACATCAATGGGACTGCACCTATCTTGTTCCAATGATTTAGACTGAATTTTGGATATTAAACTTAGCATTCAAGATCAGTCCACTAACTCCCACATCTTACAGCATGTTGGAAGCACACAAACAAACAGCACTCGCTCAGTGGGTCTTGTGTTTGCGTTCCCCAGATGGCCTAATAAAGATTGAACCAAAATCTCTTGCTAGGCTAGGCTATGGCACAGCATCTCCTCTTTTCAGAGATTCAGGGTGGAGTCAGAACATAGCATCAGATGTAACAGGCTGAGGTGGTGCTAATGGATACCCTGAGCTGTATATTGGTGGCAAGTGTGAATTGTTTGTAATTAACTGTCATGCTACACACTTGGTTCACTCTTGCCGGGGAGAAGCAAAAGTGTTTGCATGGTGTCCCCTGAACTAGGGAAAAAAACACTGTACAGTCATACAAATAAGCAGTTTTAATTTTATTTTAACATCTCATGATTCTTTGGGTTCTGAC
Organism: Terrapene triunguis; assembly: GCF_002925995.2. Classification (NCBI taxonomy): domain Eukaryota; kingdom Metazoa; phylum Chordata; order Testudines; family Emydidae; genus Terrapene; species Terrapene triunguis. The sequence continues at coordinate 3,197,220 of NW_020664584.1, read as the reverse complement.
TCATGGTTTTTTTGGTCTGAATGAATCATGTCTTTTGATCTCTCCTTGCTTATCCCCTTGTGTGACAATCACAGGTTGAAAACGCAACTTTAAATCCACGCACGTAGGCAGGCATCAGCTCCCACTTTCCTCTCTCTCCCCCACACTATCCAGAGCCCTCCCCTGTGGTCCTGTTCAATGACTCACGGTTTCTGTTGCCAGCCTGCAGGTGGATGTGCCTTGGGATCCTACCTTTAACAAGAGAGAGAGGAGGAGAGAGAGAGGGCGGGGTGGCAGTGGTGCCAAGCTTGGGAAGAGTGCAGCTCGGAGGTGGGCCTGCTCCAGGGTTCTGCCCCACTCAGTGCATATGGTGCCCTGGTGCTGCAGGCAGTGGTTACAGCTGCTACCTGCTGCACGGTGATCTCTACAAGCCAAAGCCAGAAACTGCATGTGGCTCAGGCAAAATTCCTGTGCTGCTGTAGCTGACAATCACAAGCACCACTCCAAATCACAGCAATATCAGGTGTGGGAGGCGTTGAACGGCGCTAAAGTCTCTTTGTTACACTGGGAGTAACTCCCAAGCCAAAACCATCCCATCAATGGAGTTACACCAAGGATATACTTGGCCTCGTATTGGTAGTGAAATATCTATTGAAAAAATCCCCTGAGAATTGCCTCTACTGTCCCGCGCAGGGCTAAGATTTTAGGTCAAACAAAGGAATGACTGTAGGAAACTCTGCACATCTGGGCCTCAAGCAGTCACTGCTCAGCTGTTCCCACTGGTGGTGACATCTTCGTGCAGTGATGCCCAAACTTTTCCTGTCGTGCCTCCCCCACCCGACCAGTAATGGAATCTGTCTGTGCTCCTCCCCTCCATTACAGCGTAGTTGGCTCAGCAGATGAGCTTGGTATGGGGAGGAGCTGGGGCTAGAGGCGGAGCTGGCCTGGGTGCAGAGCAGGGGGTAGAGTGGAGCTGCGGCTGGGGGTGGAGCTGGGCTGGGAGGTGCTTCCTCTCTGCCTCCCCACGGTGCATCCCCCTGAATGTTCCTCTGCACCCCCCTAGAGGGGTGCGCCCCACAGTTTGGGGACCACTGTCTTAGCGGGTGGAGAGCAAATGGGCAGAGACCTTCAGACTTTGCTTCATGTAGATATCTCAAGTCGGAATTCATCCTGTATCTATGAAACTTGAGATGCTTTGACTGCTGCTGACCAGGCTTTGGGTATTGACTGGGGCATGTTGAAATGCCCCCCTCTAACCATCCGTGAGCACCCATCAGGGGAAACATCGGCTAGGGGAGGAGGTTCAGGAAGGAAATTCCAGCCTTGGGCAGCCTCTGAGGCACTACAGAAGTTGGACACAGAAACAAGCTAGGGGAATTAACAGGTTTCTCTTTCTAAGTAGGACTGTTTCCTGTGCGTATTCTAGTATGTCATTGTCAAAATAACTTCCAGTGGCTTGGGCCTTTGACTGCTTTCATTAAGAAGACTGGTCTACTCTAAGTGGGGATTAGTGTCTATCTTGACGGGAAGGGGATTGTCTCCTACCATCTCCATGGTTTGAGAAGGCTGGTGTGGCCTGCTTCATGTCTCTTTGTTCTACAGGCTGTTTTGGATAATCTCCTTCTTCAAACCATAATATTTTCAGGTATATGGTCTAAGGAACCAGGCTTTGGGACCATGCCCACTGCAGTGCTGGGGAAAACTGCTTGCACCAGGAAAAACAAATACAAGGCGATTATAAAGTTGTTGTCACAAATAGGTCAGATCACTTCCCCTGCAGGTGTCTGGCCTGGCAACCTGCATTCAGATTTAATGTGCTGTTAGAAATTAAATGGAAAAACCGAATTGGTGACTTATGCCCTCAATTATTTTTTGTTCTACATAGTCTGGGCTGCTATCTGCCCCTCCCTGTAATGTTTCATTCCTGCAGTTCAGCCTGGTCCGAGGATGCTCTGCTGCAAAGTGGCAGTTAAAATTCAGTTCATTTTTGGACAAAAATGCAGTTCTGGTCTTTCCATTTCTCCCAAGTAAACTCTGAATTCTGGGATGGGGTCCTTCTGCTTATCTGATACTGGAGTTAGATTTTGGTAGCAGATACTTTGCGTCTGGGATCACAACAGGGAAATGATGGTGTGAAATTAACCTTCAGAGGAAGGAAAATGTCCTTGTTCCTTTGGGGGAAGGAAAGGCTAGAGTTGTCCTTACCTGTGCCCTTCACATGCTCTCCATCCCCAAAGCCATATGCGATCTGTGATTATATATAATGCATCTCGGTGTAGTTATTGTAGATATTTCTAAGGTGCCTGTCACCTTGGGACAAGTGCTATCAATGGGTGTCTTCATGCATAGAATTAGCATAAAAAATATGGCCCTAATACAGGAAAGGAATGCATCTTCAGTGCACTTTAGCTATAGTCTCTGCTACTCTACAGGCCAGTAAATAGTAGAGATTTCTCTTCTGAGCTGGATAGAAAGAGGCTGAGTTGGAATGTTAGAATGTAGTCTCTTCCCGATTTAATCCCAAACCCAGGTTCTAATCCCCACCCAAATAAAAATTAAGGTTGGGTTTTCAAATGTAACTCTTCATTTCAAATGTCCCTTCCCTGTATCTGATGACCCTCTTACCTGAGCTGTTTCCTGATGGCTCTGTGCCCCTGGCGAAGCTGAAACCAATGGCTTTCCAATGCTGGCTGATCGCAAACTTTCAAATAAAACACTGCTGAGCATCCACCTCCATAATGCCCAAGGAGCAGTTTCTGCAGCTGCCAGAGACCCCTTAGGATGCACATAGATGTTGCATAATAATAAATCCATGAATGAAATATCATCACCCAGCCTGCACTGAACATGCAGATAGAAAGGTGGCCAGGTGAGGAATGGATTATTAACTCTTATCTCCTTAGAGACATGAGTTTCTATATAAAAAGCCCAATATGAAATCTAACTTTAAAATTTTACCCATAGCTCTTACCACCCACCAGAAATATGCGTGTGTTGCACAGGGGAGACTAGACCTATGTATCTATGAAAATTCCACCCTCAGGGCCTGATCAGCACACAGCTGTTGACCTTGGTGGGAGTTCTAGGAACACAGGATTGGCCCCTAAAGATACAAACCTCAGGCTACCTTTAGAAAATCCTCGTGATTCTGTCCATATTGTGCTTCTGGGAGACTTACTGGCTCGGAGCTAGTGCAGATGACTGGAGGCTGCCACCCGATTTGTTTCACTCATCATGGAGGTGCCACTCAAAAGAGCAGTTATGTTACAAATACACAAGCTGATCTGGAGGAGGAACATTGGGCACAGGGTCCCTTTAAGAAAATGGAGAAAGTGAGTCCAAGGTGAAATATGGGGTGGAAAAACAATGTTTTATGTCCTACTGTGATAAATATTACAGGAAACATGAGGTGAAAATGTTAAGAGGCTTCCTCCGGCTCTTGTTTAGAGCGGAATAGTTGGAACAAAACAAGGCCCTTCGACTTTTCTATTAACAGAGTCAGTTTTAAAACCATTTCTGACTCACTGTTTAACACCTTTTTTTCTAGCTTGGCATTTCGCCCCCAGTGCTAGGAATAAAGTGAGTGGAGAGACAGATGATCTGGAACCCTGGAGAAGAACAGCCAAACCAAAACACTTCTTCCCAAACTTATTGGCTTGGGGTCTCTGCGGAAGTGTTTAGTTAAAAGCTTCAGGCTTCTATTGAGCTAAGGCAGTGTTTCCCAAACTTGGGACGCCGCTTGTGTAGGGAAAGCCCCTGGCGGGCCAGGCCGGTTTGTTTACCAGCCACGTCCGCAGGTCCGGCCGATCGCGGCTCCCACTGGCCGCGGTTCGCTGCTCCAGGCCAATGGGGGCTGCTGGAAGCGGTGCAGGCCGAGGGACGTACTGGCCGCCACTTCCAGCAGCTCCCATTGGCCTGGAGCAGAGAACCTTGGCCAGTGAGAGCCGCGATCGGCCGGACCTGCGGACACGGCAGGTAAACAAACCGGCCTGGCCTGCCAGGGGCTTTCCCTACATAAGCGGCGTCCCAAGTTTGGGAAACACTGAGCTAAGGAAACAATTTGTAAACTTTGATCCAGTTTATGTAGCTCCACCAACAATACCATGGCATCTCAAGTAGTTATGAATGTATCCTCTCAATAGTGTGGTGAGGTCGTATCCCCACCTTACAGATGGAAACTGAGGCACAGCCTAAGTGACTTGCCCAAGGTCACACAGGAAGCCTGTGTCAGAGCTGGGAATCAAACCCAGAACTCCTGAGCCCCAATCTATGCCTTAACAACAGGCCCTTCTTGACTTAAACCTCCCCTGCTGTACATGGACATTAAATATTCAAAGGCACATTCTGTAAGAATCATAGTTTGCCCCAGGGTCCTTGGTCAAAATTTCTTCTTCTCTCAATTTTTATGCAGTATGTTAATACCACTTGACTCCTGTCCATCACCCCAGAGATGGCTGCATTTCAATGATTCTTTATGTATATAGTTACAAAAGCATGAAAGGTGCTGAATGCATCCAAGGTTGTGTCTACATTGCAATTAGACACCTGTGGCTGGCCCATGCCAGCTGACTCAGGCACGGGATAAGGGGTTGTTTCATTGCTGTGTAGACGATGGGTCTCTGGGACCCTCCCACCTTGCAGGGTCCTAGAACTCGTGTTCCAGCCCAAGCCCGAACGTCTACAACACAATTAAACAACCCCACGAGCCCGAGTCAGCTGACACGGGCCAGCCTCAGGTTTTTAATTGTAGTGCAGACGTACCCATAGATACTAGTTGATGTAATTAAACAACTGCTGATTTGCATCAGTGACTTAATTTATTATCACTCCTACCTATGGCTAACCTGGCAGTGCCAATGTACCCACCAACATGGCACAATAATACTTTGCTCTCAGAAATAGTTGCTGAAATTACTACTAAGGGTGAGTTGAGAGCTCATGATAGTCAGGGGGACATATTCAGCATTGCCTGATGGCTAGAGCACAGGACTAGAGTTAAAACCCCCAGAATTCTAGACCTGGCTCTATCACTGACTTACTGTCTGGTCTCAGGCAAGTCGCCTCACCCCGTAAGACCTTCATTTCCCCATCCTTTGCAACGGAAGCGATGGTAGTTATCCACCTCGCAGCAGGGCTGAGAGGGTTAGTCATCTCTACAGTGCCTTGACAGTGTAATTGATGTACTTATGCAAAGTCTTTCTTTGTTTCATGCACTCCCTTGAGCTTAGTATCGCATATGCTACAGTACGCAAACTTCCTCCCACAGCTCTGCTGCTGGTTCTTGACTTCTTGAAGCAGGTGCTAAGGGTGGTGCTGCGTTGCGTAGTGGTTCTGTGAGGCAGCGATTCAGATACGAGCGAGGGTGCATCGGTTCAATGGCTGCTTGTGACACTAGTCAGAGGAGCAGATGTTCAACTTTAAATGAACAAAAGCAAACCCTCCACTGGGCTAGGAAACACTAAGTTTTTTACTTGGTTATCTTAGAAACCTTCTATTGGTGGGGCACTGTTTGCTCCCACATCACATTGCTGAGAGGGAATTTGTCCTCTAACTAGCTAATCCCCTGAGATTAGGGGTGGGAGGTGGTGACAGGAGCCCCTAGAGAGCAGGTGCTTTGGTGTGGCAACTCTCCTGGGCACACTCGAGTGTGTACCATGCAGTGCATATTGGCAGCTGATCCAGCCTCCCTTGTGTTTGAAAGGCCTCACAGCTGGGTTACTGTCACAGGCAGGGGAAGCTAGTTTAGGTTGGCTGGCGAGGCAGTAACCCTTCTCTGACTGAGGTTGCGGAGGAAGATGTTGGATGGCTGAAAGTAGGAGAGACTGTTGTTAGAAAAGTGATATTTTAAGAATAAGAAAAGAAATCCCAGTACTTACTGCATTTCCTGTGAGTAAGAATGCTCAGTACTCAGATTTATAAGCGGGGAGAGCAAGCTGATCATCTAGTACAGGGTTCTTACCACAGATTCCATCATCCAGACAGAAGAGACTTTGGTGTCCTAGCACCTATCCTAATGGTATCGCAAACTGCTTCAGACCCTGGCCCTGCAGTGACTGCTGGCGAACATTGCACCCTTACGTGCTCAGCAAGAACTCATGCATGGCTTAGGAAATTATGCAGCGCCTGTTTGACTGACGAGAGCATTAGGTAGGACACTGGCATGATCCAAACTCCTTGGAAAAGCGCTATGTCAGCTTTAGCTCCCACCAGAGAGGGGCAGAAGAGACTCTGGTCCGTCTGCCCTTCAGTACAGCACTTCAGAGGTACTGTACTTCCAGACTGCTTCGTCCTGTAGCAGACCAGCTCCAAAACGCCTTATGGCCCTGGCTGGCATACAGCTGGTGCTGCTATACTTGTACATCTGGCCTATTTCCATCTTGGGTTCCCTCCACCTACCTGGTTTTTGTTTGGAGCCCATTTGATTTCTACCCACATCTTCCTCTATCCCTTCTGCCGCTCTCCACCCCTCCCTTGTTCTGTCCCCTTCTTTGGTCTCCCTCAGACTGCCTAGCACCCTCTGCCTCTCCCAGCCTCAGGTGGCAGCTCCTGCTCCTCCTGCTGGTGAGGAACTCCTGCCACCTGACAGTCACTTTCCCAGACTGTGTGGTTCCTAAACTTCCCCTGTCTATCAGCCCAAACCACAGTGCGGGACTTGCACCACCAACCAGCTGGGTTCAGTGAGAAGTGAGACACTAGTGGCAACAAAACCTGATAAAAAAATTGGGCGTCCAGCTAAGGTAGGGGTGGCCAGCCTGAGAAGGAGCCAGAATTTACCAATGTACATTGCCAAAGAGCCACAGTACTACACCAACAGCCCCTGCATCAGCTCTCCCTCCTCGCCCCCTCCCAGCACCTCCCACCCACTGGCAGCCCTCCCCACACCTCCCAATCAGCTGTTTCGTGGCATGCAGGAGGCTGGGGGGCAGGCGTTGGGAGGAGCAAGGACATGGCAGGCTCAGGGGAGGGGGCAGGAAGGGGTGGAGTGGGGGCAGGGCCTGTGGCAGAGCCAGGGGTTGAGCAGTGAGCACCCTCCAGCACATTGAAAGTCGGCGCCTATAGCTCCAGCCCCAGAGTCGGTGCCTATACAAGGAGCCGCATATTAACTTCTGAAGGGCCGCATGTGGCTCTGGAGCCACAGGTTGGCCACCCCTGAGCTAAGGAGTCAAGGCCAGCGTGCTTGATGGAGTCATCCGTGGGAGAAGGACAGCAGAAGAGTTGGTCTCTGCAGCTGGCATTGGGTGGTGGGTAGGAATTAGTGTGACCAGATGTCCTGATTTTCTAGGGACAGTCCTGATATTTGAGGCTTTTTCATATATAGGCACCTAATCTCCCCCTCCCCAACCACGATTTTTCACACTTGCTGGCTGGTCACCCTAGTAGGAATGGTGCTGAAAAGGCCGTGGATAGAGAACACCGGTTGTGAATGGTGAGGGGCAGATCTGAAGAAATCCTGACCTTGCAGTGGGCTAGAAATGGATACTAATGAAATAAACCAAACTGCCTCATTTACCGAAAACTGTTGTCCTTGTTATAGAGTCTCTCATTCGGCTTCGGATTCCAGCCGAGAGAAGATTAACATGGGGTTAATCGGCAGGGGAGGGTGGAACGTTCTCTTATTCTTTGTGCACTGATAGCACTCTGGGGCTTTGGGATCAATCCTGCAGACACCTGTGCCCACAAATAATGCCACTGACTTCAAAGGAGACAACTTGTGAATAAAATTACTCATGTGCATGTTTGAGTGACTGGGTCCTTAGGTGCACTCTTGCTTCGAAGACCAATACAAACAGCAGGCCAGTTGTAGAATTTTATACTTAAGTCTCAGCACACCCTTTTTAAAGGATGCTCTGTCAGAAACTGTGTGTTCCCAAATCATTCTTCCCCCTCTAATGTTAACACATGATAGACATGCCTGGTCTGTTAAATATGTGTTTATAGAGATCTCATGGCAATTGAATAAAATCACAAGCAATGGCATATAAGTGCTGTAATGATGCTCATTCTGCAATATCGTAACACCGTGTTAAATCTGGTGACTATACTCCTATCCAATGCCTCTGCCAACAAAAGCTAACTGTTGTAGTGATTGTTTTGTTTCTGATATTTACATGGTGAGGATTTGTAAACTTGTTAAACCCTCCAAGTAAATAAATAAAGAGTTAAAAAAAATAAATAGAAAAGTCAGTGGGTTTTATTTTTATTATTTTTTTTTTTAAAGAAATCAAACTGACTGTCCCTCTATGTGGCTGGATCATATGTGATGACTTTTTACTTTATTAATGTGGGGGCTAGTGAGCAAACTGGGGGTTGGGTCAACTTATGTTGCTCAGGGGTGTGGATTTTTCCTGAGCGACATAGCTGGGTTGACTTAATTTTTTAGTGTAGGCCAGGCCTAAATCTGTAAAGCATCAACTTTTAGCCATTGGCTCATGTTATACCTTTCTCTGCTAGATTGAAGAGCCCATTAGTAAAGATTTGTTCCCCATGTAGATCCTTACAGACTGTCATCAAGTCACCCCTTCACCTTCTCTTTGTTCAGCTAAATGATGTCACAAGTTAAAGCGGGGAGGGGGATGGCTGTTTGCTTGTGGCTCAGGGAGTTTCCACTTTACAGGAAGATGCCCTGATCCTGCAAGGCCTGTAAGTCACTTGATACAAAAGTGGATCCATGGAACTCAGGGGGACTAATCACATATTTGCAGGAGGTGGGCCAGAGTGCACACAAAATGTGGGCTTTGGTTGCATTGTGGGATGGGACATGATCACAAGTACCAGCACCTACATGCTCTTAGTAAGGATACTTGGAGGTAGACAGAGGACCTACTTTGGGGGCTCTTATTGGAGCAGCTGGATTACTTTTTGATGGACCATCATGAAAACAGTGATCACATGAGTGGCATAAAATAGCGAGCGGCCCTCCTTCTGACTGGCACCTGCAGTAGGATCATTATTCTCTCTGTCCTGATGCTGTGGTTTGCTCGCGGCTCGCAGGATGTGCTCTGCACCTCTCAAGAAACGGAGCTGCTGAGCTCACGGAAACAAAGCTGTGTCAGAGGCAGGGGAAAAAAAGAGAGAGCGAGAAAGAAACTAAGATGCGAAGCTTTGTAAACCACAGACACCCACACAGCTGGGTCCTGTGCTGTTTTACAGGTAAAATGAACATTTAGGCCTTGCTGTGGCTGTACTATATTTAGTCCGACCAGGTAGTGCAAAGAAAAATCAACATATATATATATTTTGCACAATGAAAAAAACTAGGTCATTGGGAAACAAGCAGCCTGAGCTGCAGAGCCAACGTCCATGTGGGGCTTTGTGGACTACAGTGTTCTAAAGAGTAGCACGGAAATAGGTCCAGTTCTGCCACCTTTCAATGCTTGTAAACCTATAGCAGTTCTCTGGTGCTCAAGGAGGATCTAATATTTCTGGTAGTGGCAGCTGCCTCACAATAACTTGCAGGCTGCTGCTGCTTTTTAAGGCCATGTTTGAGGCTTGGCTGGCAAAGCACAGCCTCTTTGTCTTCTCTCATAGGTCTCTCTGTTCTCTTTTGTTTGTTTCTTGTTCTTGTGCCAGTGTAAGAGCTACAGGAGACTAAAACTTATGCAGAGAGCAGGCGAAGCCAGGCAATGGCAGAGCAAGCTTCCCACCCACCCGGCTCCCTCCCATGCCTTCTAAATGTGCTGTTTCCTCTGGCACTTCTAGGGCACAAAGCTGCAAGCCTTCCTCCTGGGAGTAGCTATGCCTCAGGCAAGCGGACCCACTGACTTCCACTTCCACTGGCTTTAACAGACCTGCAGAATCAGGCCCTTGCTGCTTGAGCCGTTTTTGTAGGGATGGACACAACTTTTACTAAACCATCATGAAAAGTGGCATCTGTTTGGCAGTGGGGGACATCAAGAAGCGGCCCTTGCTGTTACCTCTTAAACCATCCAGTTATTAAATACATTGAGCTTCAAATCTTCAGGGTTAGCTAAAACATTGCCAGACTAGACCCCCTCCAAGGAATGCTCTCAGAAGGGTAGAATTATGCACTACGCTCAGGTGCCTTTGACCTTATGTTCCACTCCGACTGAAGCCCGCAAACTCGGGCTCACATGTGCCACTGAAGCAGCACTTAGGCCTTATTCTGGTGTCTCTGCGCATGACTGTTTCAACAAGAGCAGCCCAGGACCAACCTGCATGCTTTGGCATTCCTGTAAGTTAGATTTGTATTGGAACGCAGGGTTCCAGCTTTCAGCCTGAGTAACTTGCAGAGGAAGCGGAATGTCTTGTTTAGAGTCTGCGGAGGTATTTATAGAAGGGGTTGAATCCTTTATCAAAGGCCTCTGGAGGTATTTGCAGGAAGGTGGATGGGGATGATAATGCTGTTGTATGGAGCCTAGGGGTATCCTTCCACGTATAAACCTTGTGAAACTATCCACCATTTGGTACAATCTGGTGCATTCCAAAAGGGAAGAATTTATTCTTCAGAAACATCTTTGTGGGCCATGGATAAATCATGCTTGGCTGGACTGGCTTGTGTTATCCAAAGAGGACCGAGGTCTAGCAGAGGCACATGCCTCTACACAGTTTGATTTGACTATGATTTAAGCTGCCTTGAGGACTTACTAGATCTGTTTCAGACTGCCTTTGTGTTTTGCAAATACTGTCTGTCCCAAAGGGCCTTGAGGCTTTTAGCACCACTTCTGCTTAGCAGCAATGCTGATCTCTCTCTGTTTCGAAGTGGCGGGTGAGCGAGGAATGTTCCTGCCAGCTTCCGTCACCATTTGATTACAACCCTCCAAATTTTCAGGCATTTGCAGATTTTGCATAACGAACCCCCAGTATCTAATGTGGTCAGGCTTGCCTGGAAGAGGTTTGGAGGGAAGGATGGTGATAGGAAACTTGACCAGCTCTTTTAATATGCGGCTTTAACATAGTGGCCTGTTAATTTTGACAGGCTTTGGATCTACATTGGGACTTTGCAACCCTATACACTGTGTATTGGTACATTTAGAGGAAACTAGCTCATCACTGAGGCAACTTGTTTGTGCCTCATTAACTGTATCTCAGATTCATCTCCTGTAGAGGAATGTGCAGTATATTGAGTATGGCTGTTCCTCTCTTCCTGGCATTTCCTTCCTGGGCCTCTTGATTAGCCTTAAGCTGACGGGCTAATTGGCTTGGTAGCTCACCCAGCCCACCAGCCTGATTAGCTAATTATCTTTAATTACCCCAGTCAGCTGTCTCCAGGGGGAGCTAGGTGGTGTCAGAGTGCAGGCTCAGGTGTGAAATCCCCACATTCTGTCACACCCCCCTTCGGGCTGCAAGCGGTTAGGAGATAAAAATCCTGTCACTTCAAAAACGGTTTCCCAATGTATTAGGTCTGTCGGCAGCAAAACCCTTCGCTGTGTTTGGTTTTGTGGTAGTACCTCTAAAGCCCTGGTTTGGGATTTGGAGCCTAACTATGCTGGGTGCTGTGCACACAATGCAGACAGGCCCTGCCTCAGTGTACAATGGCAGTAAAGTGAAGTCATTGGTGGATATAACAAACAGAGGGTGAGGAGAGCACAAGGTAACATTGACACCTTGATTGTCACTGCGTGTGTGTCCATTCTGCATTGGCCTCGGGGGATGAACTGGGTGACTTCGTAGGTCTCCAATCTCTAGTATTTGCCTTATTTTGACACTCCAGGCCACTTTGTCTAGTGACTGGGGCACTAGACTGGGTCTCAGACCTAGATACTGTTCCTGACTCTGCCACTGACGTGCTTTGTGCCTCTATTTTATCTTCTGCTCTTTGTCTTACTACCTGATGTTGTAAGTTCTGCAGGACAGGGACTCTTGCTGTGTGTCTGTAGAGTGTGTAGCCCAATGGGACTCAGATCGCCGATGGGGCCACTAGAGACGACTGTAACACAACTGGCAATAGCCTCATCAGGCTGGAGGCAATCTAGAGCTGTCATAAACAAGTGGGCTGCTGTGAGAGGTGAAACTAACTCCCCTGGTGCCTCAAGTACAGTGAGGCTGGGGATCCTCAGGTACTTAAGTGGATACTTTGTGTTATGCCAGAGGAGCCCATAGGTGAGTCATGGCCTCAGGGAGCTCCCTGGTGCTCTAATGTGCAATTCGCCCCAACTAAAACTACAACATCTTCAAGTGGGTTTCACTAGGTACCGTCCAGCTGGTAGGTGACAATTGCACACCGCATTACCGAGTTTTGTCGTTAAAAGCCTTGACATGGTGTAACACCATCAGATCCTGGCCGTTGGTGGATGGGATTGAACCTGGGACCTCTCAAGCTTAGTGCGTGAGCCTCAAGCCACATGCCTCTTAGCTGAGGTTGTAGCAGACTCATTAATCTCTAGATGGTCTCGGTGTCACTAGAGGGGGACGGAGCACCACACCAAGCAGGCCTGGGTTACAATGGCAGCAAAATGAAAACTTCTTTAAGATGGTAGCTGTTATCAGGAGAGGGTTTTTTTTCCATTGGGCTGGGAATGGTGACTTTTCTGAATGGGACTGTTGGAAACTTAGCCTTGTTCCTTCCTTCTCTTCTCAGGGTTCCACCATGTGCTCCTTGGAGATTAGGATGCACCGATCACAGCTCAGCCCCAGGATGCTAGTATAGTGCTGGGCTGCTGATGCACAGAGCACCTACTGTGGGATATCGCTCCAGCAGGGCCATCCTAGGCCTGCCCTCCATCTCTCCCAGCAGAGCCAATGGACGCCCACGTGGATCTCCTGACAGAACTCCAGCTGTTGGATAAGGTGCCCACGTTGGAGCGGCTGCGGACAGCTCAGAAGCGCAGGGCTCAGCAGCTGAAGAAGTGGGCGCAGTACGAGAAGGAGATGCAGCACAAGAAGCGGAAGCATGAGAAGAGGAGGAGCGCTGTCAGCCGCAAGAAGGTGTCTTTTGAGGCCAGCGTGGCTTTGCTGGAGGCATCGCTGAGGAATGATGTGGAGGAAGGTAGGACTTGCTGGGGGTGCCTGTGTCTGGCAAAATCCTTATGGTTTGGCAACCTGTGAACCTGCTGTACCTCCATGCAGTGTGCAGGGCCACCTCCAGTGGTGTCTGTACAGAAGCACTGCCCCTGTGGGCTGGCATTTCCTGTAGTGAAGGCACCATGCCCGGCAGCACGGATAGGCTAAGGTGGTGCCCAAGGTCCTAAAGCAAATCGGTGTCAGAGCTGGAAATAGAACCCCAATCAGCTTGACTCCCAATCCCCTGCCATAGTAGCTAAGCTATTACAGTGCTTGCCATTCATGGGGATACCTATCAGTAGCAGAATGTACCCTGACCTGGCCTTCCCCTAAAGCAATGTGTTGTATTTACTCCAGCCTTCCCCTGTCGCCCAGTACTACAATCGCCACCTCCCATGTATGTGACTTTAATCTAGCTCCACTACGCTGTCTGTGGTCAAGGAAACTGTCTGAACAATTTCTCTGACTAACTGTACTGAAAACTAGAATTGAAATTCCCATGCTAAGGAGCAAGAGAACAGCCCCGGCAGCTGCTGATGGGAGTACTGTCCTATCATAGCAGAAGCTGTATCTAGTCTACTGGCACTTACATGGATAAGTGGAAATGCCTGGAACCTTGCTGAGTTTAATCTTAGCTCTGCCAGTGCAGGTTTATATTCTGGCATCTAATCTCTAGCCTAGACTGTCTGAGTAGGAGCCCTCTCCTCTCTTGCATGTGGCAGCGTGTGCTCTGCCAGCTGGTATATACCTCCCTTTTCCCATCCCACCCCCTTTGGGGAGTGTAGTGGTAGTCGCACACTTAAGGTGTGCATGGATAAGGACTGAGGTTGGCTCCTTTGGCTTCTGCACAGGGGTTTAAGGTGTGTGTATGTTGGTGGGGGGGGAAGAGGTAACTTGGCCTGCTGTGCAAGGAATTTTCCCCAAAAGTCCTCCCATGGATGTTCTCACTGAGGTACCTTCTTGTATTCCTTTTAGCCCCTCATAAAGGCATATTGTACCTAATGGGTGTGACAGTGGTTGAGTCTGAGGGCACATCTTCACTACCCGCCGGATCGGCGGGTAGCAATGGATTTATTGGGGATTGACTTATCGCGTCTAGTGAAGACGCGATAAAATCGATCCCCGATGGCTCTGCCATCGACTCCGGAAATCCACCGCGGCAAGAGGCGGAAGCGGAGTCGACGGCGGCACGGCAGCGGTCGACTCGCTGCCATCCTCACAGCCAGGTAAGTCGACCTAAAATACGCAACTTCAGCTACGCTATTCACATAGCTGAAGTTGCGTATCTTAGGTCGCTCCCCTCCCCTCCCCCCCGTAGTGTAGACCTAGCCTGGGATAGATTGGATTTCCTGTAGAGCGGTGTCTTTCATATCTCTGTAGTGCATTTTGCAAAGCAGTATACACTGCACTGATTTTGTGCATGGAATCCCGATCTGACCCTTGGCAGGTGGATCTGGGCAGACCTATAATAATCCTTTGGAGACTGACTTACGTATATGTATTTTTACTCTGCGAGTTTAACTGGGTTACAGCCGCCCCCGCTGCTGAGCCACAGTTTCTCAACCCTGACTCTGTTTCACGAATAATTGGCTTCTTGGAGAATGCTAACTATGAGGCCAATTATGAATAACTGTGGTGGTTTTGTATTGTGAAAACCAGTCCATTAGATCTTATGACATATGACATAAGTGGTAAGTTAGTTTTTGCCTGGCTGGCCTCCTTTGGTGGTGGCAGGTAGGTGGCAGCCACTTGTATTGCTGTTCTGTATATTTTAAACTGATGGCCCAGCTGTGAGTGACATGAAATACTTTCATTAAATAGGGTAGTGTTCCTCTCTCACACAGTATGTCTGGACTTCTGCCTACTGAGTCTCGAGGCTAGAAGAGGTCAAAGACCATCAGTATTGTTAAAGACCTCAGTATCTCTGCATCTGCTGGCTTTGGATCATAGAGGTTGGGGGTTAAGAGCATAAGAGCTGCTAGACTGGATCAGACCATGGTCGTCTTGTCCAGTATCTTGTCTCTGACCCTTGCTTCAGTGGGAGTGTACAGAACAGGGCAATTGTGGAGTGACCTCCCCTGTCTTCCACTCCCGGCTTCTGACAGTCTGAGGTTTCAAGTTATCTTGAGCATGGGGTTGCATCCCTGACCATCTTGGCTAGTAGCCATTGATGGACCTATTCTCCATTAACTTATCTAGTTCTTTTTTGAGCCCAGTTATATTTTTGGCCATCATAACATCCCACAGCAATGAATTCCACAGATTAGTTGTGTGAAAAAGTACTCCCTCTTGTTTCTGCTCAACCTGCTGCCTATTAAGGTCATCGGCGACCCCTGGTTTTTGTATTGTGGGAAAGGGTAAATAACACTGTTCTACAACAGTCATGATTTTATAGACCTCTATCATATCACCCGCTTAGTTGTCTCTTTCCTAAGATTAACAGCCCTAATATTTTTAGTCTCTCCTGGTATGAAAGTCGTTCCATACCCTTGATCATCTTTGTTGCCCTTCTCTGAGCCTTTTCCTGTTCCACTATATCCTTTTTGAGATGAGGTGACCAGAACTGGACACAGTATTTGAGAGATGGATGCACCATGGATTTATATAGTGGCATTTGTTATTTTCAATCTTATTTTCTATCCCTTTCCTAATAGTTCCTAACACCCTGTTAGTCTTTTTGATCACTGCAGTGCACTGAGCAGAAGTTTTTGTAGAACTATCCACAGTGACTCCAAGATCTCTTTTCTTGGGTGTTAACAGGTAATTTAGAGCCCATCTTGTATATGTACAGTTGGGATTATTTTTTCCAATGTGCATTACTTTGCACTTAACAACATTGAATTTCATCTGCCATTTTGTTGTCCAATCACCCAGTTTTGTGAGCTCCCTCTGTAGTTCCTCACAGTCTGATTTGCTTAACTATCTTGAATAATTTTGTATAATCTTCAAGCTTTGCCACTTCACTGGTCACCCCCTTTTCCAGATCATTAATGGATACGTTGAACAGCACAGGTCCCAGTACAGATCCTTGGGAGGAACCTGAGGCTTGTTTGGGTCTGAGAGGGAACTCACTCCTTATGCCTGTCTCAGAGACAGCTTGTCTAAAATGTCTTTCCTTGTGGACACTCGTACTCAAGTGTAACAAATCCATGACTGAAAACCACATCATGGATGCCATCTAAACTATCCACGTGTGGTATCAAATATGAAACATGTCCTATGCCCTTGAGTTCCAAAGACCTGGTTCCCCCCCATCATATGAACTAAAGAATCACCATTAGATGTCATGGTATCAAGGCTTTTTTTCAAAGAGTTGAGAGTGACTATCAAATGCTTGAGCAGATTGGCTAATCCATCCCAGAGAGAGTAGTGGTGTGCACACACACAATAGAAAATACATTGTGACTGGCTCAAATAGAGGAAGATCAAACCAGTCTGGCCACGTAGTTTTCTGCTCTGAAACTTTACTGCAGCCTCTACTGTACTGAGACAAGAGTAGAGCTGGGTGGAAATTGTAGAGATTTAAAAACAAACAAACGCCCATTGTGTATCACTGCAACTGAGAGCTTTCAAAATTGTTCATGAAAACCCATGTGTCCCAGCCCAGAATAGCCGATTGTCTAGTGGTTCGGGAGTGGAGAGGCATAGGCTCAAGACCTTGCTCTGAATCAGACATGAGTACCATAACCACTGGGCTATTGGCTCTTCTGGCGGTGTGTCTCGTACACATACATTCTGACCCGAATTTCAGCCCTGGGGGGTGGGGGGTGAAACCTTTCCTGACAAAAGTTAAAGCTGATACGTTCCTGCCAAAAGGTTCAGTTTTTGACAGACAGGCATTATCTGTCAAACATTTTTTTTTGAAAAATTCCTGACCAGCTCTGTCAAGAACTTTGAAATTGAGAGAAATTGTTCTGCAAAGCGTAACTGGTCACCTTGGCATCTGCTCTTAGTTTAGCTTGTAGCACCAAGGCCACTTCCAGCTAGGAAAGGGATCTGAATACAGCACACCAGCCTGGCCGGCTGGGTTCTGATGTCCAGAATGTTGGCCATATACCTGGGAAAAGTCCCCAGTTGTGCATGGGCAGTGAAGTGGATCAACTGCATGGTGAACTGGCTTATAGCCTGGTCCTTTAATATTCCCTTCCTAGCTGTAGCTGATGGAGGTGTCTACAGGGAAGATGACCATCTCTGGACACCTGCTAATCACTCTGACCCTGAAACTCACTGGTCCTCTAGAAAGCAGTTTCATGTTGCAGACAGGCATACCCTGTGGGTTGTGTGGGGAGGAGGAGGTGGGCATGCAGTTTAGGGCTTGAAACTCTTCTATTTAATGGGAAAATCCATGTCTGATCTCTTTAAATGTAGTGTTACCACTCTGACCCCTTTCCTTTGGCTCCGCCCTTGTGGCAGGATGTTCCTCTTACTCGTCGCTTCCTAGCACACGAATTCAAATCAGACCACATGTGAAAAAGGCACTTTCAATGTTAGCTGGAAAAATAAAAAAAACCCTATTGTATCGAATCCCTTAGCTAAGGCTGGGGGCGGGGGGAGAAAGAAAGGAATGCAGAGGGATCATATCCCCAATGCAACATTTGCTTCCCCATTTAGCTGAATATTTCAGATGCCTCTGGAATACTTCAACTCAATGGGGTTGTACTGTGTTCACTTTTCAAGTCTAAAAATAGTTTACAGGCCAGGTTTTGTCCCTATTCTGGTCCCTTTTGTCCTTCCTGAGTAGCCAGTACAAAGGGTGGGTGGAATCTAACTGCAGCTGCCAAGTATAGAATTCCCTGGCAGAGGAATTCTTAATAGTTTAGAACAAGCAAAGCCAGATCCTCGGCAAATGCCCTACACCTGTTTTAGGAGGCAGAATTTTGCTTCATCGGTTTTCAGCTGACTTTTAGGGGCCACAGCCAGATGTTTTATTTTTATGGCAGCTCCTGCTGTTCAAGGGGAGATCAATAAAAATGATCACGAGGCTGAGAAATTAGATTGGGGAAAGAATTAAAGAGCCAGGTGTATATTTTGGCTCAGAGGTAACTAGGTTGGGGAACACAGTGGTTTAAATTCCTCTTCTTGCAGTTTATACATTTGACATTTGCAAAGTGGAACAAAAGGGTATTACTGGGAGTAACAGAGTGAAAATAGTGAGGGGAAAACTTAGACTGAATATCAGGTTAGCAGGGAGATCTATTAAGCTGTGGAATAACCTCCCAAGGGAAGTGGTAGAAGCCTTGTAGCATGAGACTAGTCTGGATGAAAAATCATAAAGTATCCTTTAGGGAACAATCCTGCATGTGCTCCAGGGGACAGACTGGGTGATTTAACAGGTCTTTACCTTTTCTGGCTTCTTTTACTTTTACACTGCTATAACTGAAAGCAGCAGCAGCTGTTTTGCTCAGTTGTCATAATACAAGTGTCAACCCAACAGGTATTTGTTAAAGAAAGTTATATGTGGGTTAGAACAAGAAATGCTGCTGAGCCTTACCATTTCCTCTTACAAATAACTACCAGTGTTTGCACTGCAGTCATGTCTAGAGGCCAGGGCTCCATCGTGCTAGACTCCTACAAACATGAACTAAAACCAGTTTCTGCCCAGAAAGGCCTTACGATTAATGTTTAAGACAAAACAGCAGACATGTGATCAGCCTAATGGGCAGCACACCAGCTGCCTCATTCGGAGTGTCATGGCCTAGGTGGCTTTTCAGTAGAGATTTACAAGGTAAGGGAGTGGGCTTGCAGACTTTTTACAGGGGATTCTTCCTTGCATAAGGAGCAGTAGGAGAGCACAGCAGTGTGTGGTGGGAAAACTGGACAGACAATCAAGGCTGACATCATTGGCCTCTGTGGAACTATATATAGCCCCCATACACTGCTCTCCCTGCTACTCATTTACTTGCCCTGTGGGTTAACTGGGAACCACCCACCCACCCTTCCCAGTGTTGTCTGAAGGTTTTCCTTCCTACTGACATCATAGCAGATGTCCAGCTGTGCCAAGTTCTAATAACTTTCTGGCCAGCATCTGGAACTTCAGAAATGCACTCTGGAGAGCAGGTATGGTGCTTTTGTTGGTTTCACTGTGAAAGCTGCTGTGAGTAGCTTTGGAATGGAAAGTATTCTTGCAGGATGACAATCCCTACAAGCTGGTTTCACTCTTTGTGAAAGGGTGAGTAGCCAGCCCAGCTTCCATAGTGGAAGGTGAACACAAGTACATTCTCTCCAAGGGAGAAATCCTGAATAGGACCTGATTAAAGAAAGCAATGGAGACAACTTCTAGGGCTTTAGTGATTTGATTTAACTCACGCGCAAGTTGTATTTGGAGTAGAAGTACCTGACAGAATGAGTTCCTCGCTCACTTTTGGAGGTAGTCCTGCCAAATCCATGGTTAAACTCACTGGCAGAACAGTGTGGTGGAAGCTTAGACAGCCATTCCCAATGCTATACCTAGTTTGTGAATGGAAGACTTCAGTCTCCAGGACTGTGACCCAATTAATACTTTCTAGAACACTGAACGATGAAAATAATACCAAATAGTTGACAAACAAATAGGAAACCACCACTGAGACACTGAAAACTGAGGCCTCTCTTCTCCTGAAAGCATGCAGGGTGGCTGTGCCTGGAAAAAGGTATGTGTGCGCAGTACCTGGAACATGCTGCATTTGCTCACAGATTGGGTAACTGCACAGCTGTTACCAATTTGCGCTCACAGTTCCCACTTGCATGCACAGCAAAGCAAGAGATTTCCTTGTAGCAACTTCAGGAGGTTTTGTTCTGTTAAGTACCTTGGTTGGCTGGGGAGATAAACTAATCAGACTGGAGTGCCTGCTGGAAAGTGCGGGAGGTCCAGTATTGCCAACTCACATGACTTGAAATTAGGTGCTATTTCTTAAAGCCCCACCATTTAGAGTTATTCTCAAAGTAAAAGTTGGGGTTCTCGTATAACTTTCTGGTCTTTCTCTTTGTGAGGAAGCTTGAAAACCCAAAACCTAAAGAGTCGCAAACAGAAGACAAATCAAATCTTCACATTTATTTAAAAAAAAATCTCTTGACTTGAACACATGGGATACCAATAGTGGAGGCAGCATTCACTGAAACCAAGCATGAGTCTTTTCTAAATGCTGTGGAGTTTCTTATGCATGGATCCAAGCCAGAGGCCTGAGGCAGATGTTCATGTCTATGGGAAGCTTTGCCTGGGTAGGGCTTCAGGATCGGGCCCTGAATTCACACCAAGTAAATAAATATTTACCTAGGTTAAAGTTGATGACCCTTGAAAACCTCCATAAAGCTGCAGCAGAATCTTATGCTCTGAATGAGCAGTCTCCCAGGGCAGTTCATGTTGTTTTCTTTTCTTTGCACCATTTTAGTATAAAACTGACCTTGTCAATTACAAAAGCATTTTAAAGAGGCCCTAATTAGCGTCTATAAATTGCTTTCCCTAACCTTTCCAAGCTGATGTGATCTGTTCCCTTGTTACTAAAAAACCTTTTATGAGGTGTCTTCATTTTCCACCCACATGATTAGTTTCTGAAGCCTTTTACTCAGCTTTTCCTGCATGTAGTCAAACTTGAAGGCGTTTTATCAGCAAGTGCATTTACCTGTTGGAGGGGGATTTTTCTGCTGGCTTCTGTGCTGCCTTGAAGGGCCTGAAAAAAAATTAGTTGTCCCCAATCAGGATATATATTTAATAAATTAATCAAACCCTAAATGTGTAAGGTCTCTGTTCAATAATACACATATTTTTTGGCTTCTTGGGCACTAAAATCCATTCCTTCTAGTACACCAATAAGGGAAACGTCAGTGTCAGCCTTGTTGGCAAAGGTGAAATTATTCTAATGGTAAATTAGTGGAGGTGTGTGCTTCCATTACATGCTCATACAATCTGTGGATCTGATTACAACCAGGCTGGCTGACGTACAGCAATTAAGCAATTGTCAATGACATCAGAACCTGGGAGTGAGTCTGATGTTCTAACAAGTAGATGACTCTTCCTGGCTGCTTGAAGTCAGAGCTAGGCAGGAAACTGTGTTCCTGTCCTGTCAGACTTTTGAGATTTCAAAAACTTTCCCTGTCCTGAATAGGGATGACAAATCAACTGTGAAATTTTTTGCAAATGGAAAATTTCAGATTAAGTCAATAAAAACATTTCATTCAAATGTTGACCTTTAATTCCTTTTTTTACTATAAATTACTTTAAATGTTTAAACTAAAAGTAGTTTTGAATTGAAATGAAATGTTTCATTTCCAAAACATCAAAATGCAAAACTTTCAAAATCAAAACTTTTCCCCTTGGTTTTGACAAAAAGCTATTTCATTGAAAAATTCCCAACCAGCTCTACTTAAAGCATTTACACTGTCCACTGAGGAGAGCCCTTTATGGCGTGTGCGCTTTCTGTTTCAAGGCATCTGAAATGACAAATAGACCATACAGAGGGGTGTCTGGCTCTGTCTAACGTGCCCGTCACCATGTCTAGATGCTCTGTCAAAATAAAAATCCAGGCCAAAATTCTCAAACTTTCAGCTCCTAAAGCCACACACAGCACCACCACAACAAAAAAGGGGGGTCGGGGGGAGAGTGATTTTTTTTTAAAGAAGTGCTGAGCACTTGCAGCTCCTGTTAACTGCAATAGAAACCAAAAGTGCACAGCCTCTTTCAGTCGTACTTAGGAGCCTAACTTTAGGTACCCTGGCTTGAAAATGGTGGCCCAAATATTGAAAAAAAAACAAAAATCCTTGCCTGTGTTCATGCTCTGTCCCAGCATTCTCTCTCATCTTACACAATGAAACTAGAATTTCATGTTCTGTTAATATTCAACCCATTTTCTGTTTTGTTTTTTGTTTTGCAAATGACAGACCCGATCCCACTTTCACAGGAGTCCAGGGTAAAACCTTGATTGCTATGGATGCATTATCAAGTCCTAGCAGAGTATCCACCATGCAGTGCTTGGGTTTCCAATCTATTGTTGAATGGCAACATTGAAAATAATACTTTTTTATGGATCTCTTCAATCACTGAAAATAATTCATATTGTTTTTTTAAAACTCCTGTAGACAAACTACTTGTCCCTCTTAACAGAGAATATTCAGTTGTGGTCCAGAGCATTTTAAGTGGATCCGGACTTGGCCAATGGCTCTTGCCAACTCCTGGATTTTGTTTCTTAACAAAAGTAGCTTAAATTGGTTAAGCTGCTTCTAAAGTGTCGGAAAAAATGTGGTTTGGAGGCCAGTTTCAGCAGCTTTGTCTCCCTGGTTTCACTTTTAAAACCTGACACACTTTGGCAGGTTCAGTCTTTACTCTTGTACTTTTTAAACAAGAACCACCTCTTAAAACAGCTGAGTTGTCAGGCTGTGAACAGCCATTAACTCCCATTAGCTGCAGTTACTATTGATCATGTGTGCTGCACACTTCTAGTCTGTATAGGCTTGGTTTAAACAGACTCCTTTAGCATGGATAATCCCACTGATTAATTGTCCAAGTATGATATTGTCTCAGTCAAACAGTGTATTGTCCTGGTTAGTGTGGGGATGGAATAGGATGTCGGTGTTTGAGGCTGCTATTACATGTCACAATATGTAATACAGTAAAAGCTGTGTTATCTGGCACTTTATCAGCCAGAAAGCTCTATTAACCAGCATTTCTGATATCTCCCAATACACATCTTCAGTCTAGTAACCGGGACTAGTATACTGCCCAGGAGGTTATGCAATTGCACATTCTGCACTCTACTTTTATGCAAAAGAGGCAGAAGACAAGTAAGCAAGCTGATATCAGGGTTTTATTCAAAAAAGCAACTTCCAGGGTGTGTCACAGGGTCATTACAGATTCAGCCCAGTCTCCTACACCTTCTACATCTACAATAATAATTGATGTTGATAATGATGACCCTGAGACACTGCAAGATCCTGAAGTGCCTTCTGAATCATCAAAGAAAGATTAAATTATGTTCAGTATAGTTTTAGCATTAAGGATATTTTTAGTGATCTGGGTGTACACCATGCGCTGCCCATAGTGATATGAAGTGTCATAAGATAACCTACTGTATAGAAAACTTTACCTGTCTACACCTAAGTGCTTCAAGAGACCAACCACTCGGCAGTGCAGTATGACTACTGGATTGGTGAGTACCTGTGTACTATTTTATACTTTATTCATTTTATTGTATTCTAATTCTTTGGCAATTGGTAAGTATAATTCTTAGTTAACTGGAATTTTTGACTAACCGGCACTCCCCATACCGCCAACATGCCGGATAACAAAGCTTTTATTGTATTAGAGAGACAAGGTGGGTGGGGTAATATATTTTATTGGACCATCTTCTGTTGATGAAAGAGACAAGCTTTTGAGCTACACAGAGCTCCTCTTCAGGTCAGAAGCTGGTCCAATACAAGATATTACCTCACCCCCCCCTCGTCTCTCTAATGTCCTAGGTCCAACATGGCTTCAGCAACACTGCAAACAATACTTAATATTGTTTTAACAATCCCATTATTTCAGTGGGAATGTGGAGATTGGTTCCGTTGTCCCATGGACATGTTAACTGAGAGATGAAGCATGTCATCTATGGTCTGAAATGTAAGTTTCATTGTGGTTTGTATCGTTTCTAGGTGCTGACTGAAGTTAAAGGGTTTCTCTGGTTTGATAGGATTTGGGGGAAACTCTTGCTGCAGTTGCACCACGTAATGTGAAGGGTTTCCTGCCAAGAGGGAAAAACTGAGGCAGTTCAGAGTTAAGATTGTGTGCTTGTGAGGTACGGCAGGTAAGGTCACCATCTGCTCCGCAAACTCTGCATTGCCAGATCTCAGCAAGCCAAGCCGAGGACACAGCAGCAGCCTTAGCTGGAAATGTCATGGCTTTTGTCAGCTCAAGGCAGATTATTAATGTTACCTTAGCTAAAGTGGGTGCGTGGGGGATGTTTGTGCCCAAAACAAAGCGCTAAACCTCTCCCGTTTAACCTGTTAGTGCCCCCTCTCACAGCTGCTGTACTTACAACTGCGAAGAACTAGAAGGGACACCCTCCTCAGCCCTCAGGAATGGCTGCTGTTGGGAAGCATGTGGCAATGCACATGCCCAACAGGCGATGCTAACTGCCATCAAGCCAGCCCCTTAGGGATTCTTGTTTATGCTTTAATATCCTGCAGCCACCATATATCAAAGGACATAATTTCCAAGACTCAAATAATAATAATTTGCATGTACACAGCACCTTACAGCCAACTACCTCAAAGCACATTAAATGTCACGACTCCCCCAAGGGAGATTTTATTAACCTCGTTTACAAATGGGAAAACTGAGGCACAGCCCATGGTGTCAATGAGTCACTTGCAGAGCTGGGCCTGGAACCCAAAGTAGCTGGTTTCCAGTCCCTGCTCCAGCTACTAGCTCAGACTCTGAAAGGTGTCTTTTGGTCTGGCTGCCCAATTGGGTCTGTAACTGAAGAGGAATTGGTATCACAGTACAGATATCAGCTAGCTGAAATGGGGATGGCAGCATGGAAGTTATTGCAGAAAGCAAAACTTAGCTCTTCCTCCACCTCACCAGCCCACTGTCTGTTACTGCCCGCACTCAAATAGCAACCACCTATGTTTTCCAGCTCCTTCAGTAAAGAGAACCACAAAAGAGCAAAAATAAAGGCACCTGGAGTGATCGTAAGATATCTCCTGTGTAATAGGTGGTGGCAGCAACCTAGAACAAAACAGCGGCTGTCTCTCTACATGGATAGTGGTCTTGGACATCTAAAGTTGCATTACACAAAGGCATTGCGGTCTAGAGCTAAACACACCACACTTTGTATTGGTCGTGGGGTTTGTAAATCAGTATTGGTGACTTTACAAGGAGGAGAAGCCATCCTGACGGTGGGGAGAGCCCTCACATGTCTGTCTTTCCTCAAGAGGCGGGGGAATCATGCTTGCAGATAGTTCATAGGGAGCAGAGAATCAGCCCATGGACTATGTGCTGCAGTTTAACATGCCTGCAGGCTTTTCTTTTTCCCTTTTCTCCTGCCCAGGGAGAAATTTAGAGGTAATCCGCTTTATTCTGTCCAGACTTAAATCCCTGCCCTGGCTTCAGGACTGAGGCCTGGGCTACACTAAAAAGGAAGGTTGACCCAGCTACATGGCTCAGGGTTGTGAAAAATCCACGCATCTGAGTGACATTGTCAAGCCAGCCTAACCCCTCGTGTAGACAGCGCTGGGTCGATGGAAGAATTCTTCCGTCGAGCTAGCTACCGCCTCTCAGGGAGGTGGATTAACTACGCTGACAGGAGAACGCCTCCCAAACCATCGCTGTAGTGAGTGTTTACCCTGAGGCACTGTAGCATTTGAAGTGTAGACGTAGCCAAACCTGGCCCTGGTCAGCCTGTATACATTTACAGTGGCAGTACCTGCTCCTTAGGGCTTAGGCTGTGATCAGGTGTCTTAGTGTATTTATAGGTATCTCCATAGCATGGCTGAGTAACTGCATGTATGTGTTTGTGTAAATGATGCTGATCCTGTATCCCCTGCCACTCACTTATATTCATTCTCCTCACTCCTCAGTTTTGCTTCGGATCTCACTGGTTGCAATTCTCCCACTTCCCTGAAGAATGCTCTAATTCCTTATTTAATACCAGTTGCTATGGCAACTGTCAAGGTAGCTCCTGATGACCTATTGCAATGCTCCTGTTTCTCTGGTGTTTGCTTTCCACTGGAGCCTGGCCATGTGTTCCCAAGCTGTAAGTAATCTGAGTTTGGGAAACCTTATCACCTCTTAAGAATGAGTTGGCAAAAAATCAGATTCTGGAAGGATCATTAAAAGTGTCCCGAGCCTGGCTTACCTTATTTCCCATCACCCCATGGCTAGTAAATATGCCAGCAAACAAGCTGCAGTTTAACACTGCCATGCTGCCAGTTTAACTCTGTTATCTCTAGGGCCAGAGGAAAACCAGTACATTGCTGACTGTCCCAGCACTGCTGCCCTTAATTAGGAAACAATAGATCAGATGCAGCCTGCAGTAAGCAGAGGCAGCTTCCATTGAAGTCAAGGGGGGCTTGCGACTGCTTATCCCTGAAGTTGCCCTCCAGAAAATCCCAGACTGGTGTAAACTGGACACTAGCTGAAGGTGAAATGGGGTCCAGCTGTAATATTTTTCCCTTTACATTCAGCATATACTGTATACCACATTTTACAGTGTCCCAGAGTTTGGCTTATTATCTTATGCTAAACCCGTCCCTTTAGTTTTTCCAAGTGGGCTATTGACCCACCTGTTCTCCCAGGAAGGGAATGCCCCCCTTTCACCTTGCCTGGGCCAAGTCAGAAAGTCTGTTTGCTCCTTGAGGCAGGATGCCAGCCTGGCTGCCCCCAAAGGTCTGATTCACCACAGGAAACTGGATGTTTCTAGAGATCATATTAATGCTGCTGCGTATGCCTGGGCATTGGGCAGGCAAGAGGCTAGGTCCTTTTAATAAGGACGACTCTTGCCCAGTCTCTAAGAAGAGGAGTGAGGAGAGCAGATCTAATGACCGACTGGCTATTGGAGTAAAGTTGAAAGCAACCCCACCCAACCACCTTGCTCCTCCATGTTTTACCTTAGTCCTGGTTCGTAGCGGGGACTTGCTAGCTTCACGGTGCTGTTGCTTTGTCCTAATTAGTTACACAACTAGAGCTGTTTGAAAAACAAATTTCCTTTTGTGGGAAGATGCAGCATCTCAGAATGACTCTCCCTTCTGAACTGGAACAAAACCTAGCAACATTTTTTGCAAAACAAAATTCCCAAGTTTTCAATTGGAAATATCCAGATGGTAAAATTTTGATGCTGAATGACCCAAGATTTGATATGTCAAAATAACCATTTTCTTTCCAATTATCCAGATCAGAAAATCTCTTCATAACAAATTCTATGGGGGAAAATGGCTATTTCAATAAAATGACATTTTCCAATTCCAAAATATGACCCACTGCAGAAAAGAGTGAGGAAGATCTCAAGAGGAAAAGGTCTGCAGTGTGCAGTGGCAGCTCTTCAGTATTGCACTGATTCCACCTGAGCATGTCAGGACATAAGAACGGCCATACTGGGTCAGACCAAAGGTCCATCCAGCCCAGTATCCTGTCTGCTGACAGTGGCCAATGCCAGGTGCCCCAGAGGGAGTGAACCTAACAGGTAATGATCAAGTGATCTCTCTCCTGCCATCCATCTCCACCCTCTGACAAACAGAGGCTAGGGACACCATTCCTTACCCATCCTGGCTAATAGCCATTAATGGACTTAACCTCCATGAATTTATCCAGTTCTCTTTTAAACGCTGTTATAGTCGTAGCCTTCACAACCTCCTCAGGTAAGGAGTTCCACAAGTTGACTGTGCGCTGTGTGAAGAAGAACTTCCTTTTATTTGCTTTAAACCTGCTGCCTATTAAACCTGCCGCAGTGCTTTCTGGCAGATTTACACGGCTGTCCCTAATCTGAGTCTGTCCTCCCATGGCGGGGGTAAGTGTGACATTTTCTTGGGGTGCCCAAAAGTATAGGTCACTGTGTAACCCCCATGCCTCCCCGAGAGAGATTTGCTGCTGCTAAACTGGGGGACAGCTCCCTGTCATCTCAGTCTGTTAGTCACCCTAGATAAACTTCTCAGGACTCTGCCAGCTCTACTTCACCTTATGGGTAATGTTTGGTGCACCCCAGTTCCCGCGTTCCCTGGCAAAGCAGTCCCCGGGAGTATCTAACCTATGTCACTAGATACTCACCAAAATTACCAAGTTTGCTATCTCCAACGAGACAGCATACACTCCAGCATGTTTGGCTGAAGTAAGAATTCACACTGTTTAATATTACCGTTCTGAGATCTAATTACGATAAAACAAAGAGAAGTTTATTAACAAATATAGAGATTTAAGTGATATTGAGTAAAGATAGTGGAAAGAGTATTGGTTATAAATAAAACTATGTAACATACTTTTAAGATACTAATCATCACTTTAGCAAGCTACAATCCTTAGGCTAAAAGCAATTTTCTCACCCTCAAAGTTTTTCTGCAGAACTTGCTGATTTTTAAGGGTATGATTCTGTCTCAGAGATCGTGGATTCCGGGACTTTCTGGGACCTCCGTGATGTCTTCCACAGTGGCAGGGCTGGAGCAGCTGTCAGCCCCAGGGCCGCCTGAGCAACAGCACCAGGGCTGAAGAAGCGGCTGGGGTTGGGTCAACCCTGCTGGAGCTGGAGCAGCGGCGGTCAGCCCCTGCCACAGGAGTAGCAGCAGGGCTGGAGCAGCTGCCAGAGGTCAGCCCCTGGCAGTGCTCCAACTCTTAGTCCCCCGTCCCCGCCAGGGTATTTTTTTAGTAAAAGTCAGGGACAGGTCGCGGGCTTCCCTGAATTTTTGTTTAGTGCCAGTGACTTATCCCTGATTTTTATTAAAAATATCTGTGACTGAATCTTAATCTTATTGATTTTCAATCAAATCAGGGCCCAAATTGTCCTGGTTCTTCCCCCCGTGTCCCCCAGGAGTCGCCTCAGTAAAAGGATAACAAAATGTCTTTTTGCTTCCCCTTATATTTCCCCAAAACACATTGTTTTGCCCCCAGAGACAAAACAACTCCTTGTAGCTTTGTCTCTTGTGTCTTCCCATGCCGATTTAACATCCCCCAGTCAGCCTGGCTTTTCCTGTTGACTTACATGCAAATACCGCTGGGATTGTATTTGGCTTCACAATGCTTCATTTGCATAGGGACAGGGAGATCACTACCTATCTGGAAGCAAACCTGTTCCTCCCTTTGGATACCGACTCTAAAGCATAATATCAGTAAGTGTCCATAATTCCTCATATAGTGTTACACAATGTTTCACAATGATATTAATGACCAGTGTGTGTTAACGACTTTCATTCAATACCTTACAAGGCACGCTCTACAGATAAATATGACAGCAATGTGTTAGGTGTAGTGAATTTGTCAGGACCAATAAGAGTTGCTGACACATAGTGAACCACCAATTGGCCTCTGTGTTACAGTAATATTGACGCCTTTTTACTGTTGCAGATCCGAAGTACACTTAAAACTGAGTGTGCTAAACGTCTGTTTAGAATGTCGTCCGTGCACAGAGTGCTTTAAAGACAAACATGAAGACAGGATCCATGCCCTGAGGAGTTTCCAGTTTAAACACCCCTGTGAGGTAAAGGCAGCACTTTAAGATAACACGTGTTCTCAAAATGTGAGGCACATAATAGAAATAGGAATCAGATTTAAGAAGGAAAAGAACAAAGAACAAGTTTCTTTTCTGTGTGTGTGTGAGGGTGCCAGGGGAGGAGATTTCAGTCAAACACTTATAAGAATAAGTTTTAACCTATTTAAGAGCTCAGAGTCCTTCTGTGACTTTTAGAACTTTTCAGACCTGATTTTTTTAAACTCTGTACGTTTCTCTTAATTAGCACAGTCTGTCAGACCTCAGGAAAACTCCTCGGGCAGCTAAATGCACTCTTCCTTTTAATTAAATTTGGTTGGGTTGCCTGAAATCACCCTATTCCTAATGAGGGCTGTGTTCCACCAAAGGAGGACAATCCCAGTGGAATCTATAGACTGGGGCAGTCTCCTAACTCTCTCATGCAGATGTTTTGAAAGCTTTTAAATAGACACTAGCAAGGTATCAATGCAGGTCCAGAGTCTAAAGCTAACTTCCATTGATGTGGGCAGCAACACTGATGAAATTCCAACTTTGCTGCTGAGTGATGTCAGAAAAAAACCAAACAAACGTGTCCTGGCTTTGTAATAATACTAATGCCTCACTGTCATATAGCACTCCTTAGCATAGATCTCGATGGGTCATTGAGCTGAACAATTTATGTTTTTACCTACTGTAACCATCAATATAGAATCTAAGCACTAAAGAGCATGGAAAAAAAGAATCCCTGTCTATTTCAGTAACAGTCCTGCTCACAAAGGACTTTCATGTTGGTGTGATCGTGAAATGGTCATTGGGCTTGGCAGGGTTACCTACAACCATGATGCTCTCTGAAGGGTTCATAGTTGGACCGTCATGCAAACAGCAAACTGGTCAGGCACAGGCTATGGGACAGTGCCCCATCCCAGAATCCATTCTTATCTTCTACCGCGTCGCAGCCCTTTTAAAAGCAATAGAATTGAGGCACAGGGGGAATTCAAAGTTCACCCTATATTGTGGAGTCAAGGTTCAAATCATCATGTCCCCTGACACCAATTTTACTGGACCACTGAGTGGTCCAAGATTTTTGACTTACTCAGCAAGCCCTTTAATACTTGGAGCATGGACACTGAAATTATGATGGTGAATGAGAGCATGAAACATTTCTTTTACTTGCATTCAGAGACCTGTTTTCCAGTTAAGGGGCATCACTTGCCAAACAGTTTCCTAAGACTAAGTAGGATCGACAGCCTGAGTTACAGCTGGAGCTGGGGGAAATTGTCAGCTAGTTCACTTCCTGTAGCAATGTGCTGGGGCAGGGACGCAGGAGACGTGAGAGCAGCTATGACTGGATGGCTCTGCTGGATGCAATCTCTCACACTCTGGGTTTTGCCAGGTTTCCTGAAGCAAAATGCAGGTTATTCTTACTGGGCCAAATTCCAAGATGTGCTGAGCACCTACAAGGCCCGGTGACTTCCGTGGGAACTCCAGGAATGGCACCCCTGGGCATTTGGCTCCTTAAGAATGAGTTACTCAGAGTCAATGAGCCTCCTATTCTTGCAAGTAGATGTTAGTGCAAAGTTTGCCAATAGAAACACTCCTTGCCCCTGGAACTAATCAACCCCAAACTGGAGTTTCGTGCCCCTCAGGAATGGATTCTGGATGCACCCCAGCTAGTGCTGGAAGTTTCCAGATCCTGTGGGAGTGACTTACCAATTAGCAGAGGGATGCGGGGGAGTAGTTTCCATTTGGCTTCAGTCACCTTATTTTGGAAATTGATTCTGACAGGATGGAGCCTACACCCTTCTCCTTCCCTTAAACAGAAAGTGACTCTGGGCTTTCCAGTCATGGGACAGGAAAGAGGTAGGGGAGGCTTGTTAAATCTCCCAGCAAAAAGCCATGGGACAGGAAAGAGGTAGGGGAGGCTTGTTAAATCTCCCAGGAAGAGTGGCTCAATTGTTAAACTTGGTCATGCTGTGACACCAATCACAACCAGGGGCCTACTTGGTATTCTGGGAAGAGTTCCCAAGTCCGCAGCACCATGACCAGCAGTCCTGAAATGCCATGGCTGGGGCCACTAGAAGCAGCTCCAGTAATATTCAAGTATGCTGACACATTGGCACTGGAGAGCCCCTTAGCTGCTGGCTGATCAGCCAATTGAAGAAAAAGCCTGTCATTTCATAACTAAAACAGCCCCTAGGGCTCTGAGACTAGCCAAGTGTCTTTGTTGCTCATGTCTGAGTAAGCAGAGCTATCAAAGCCTAGGATGGGGGTATTGGTCTTTACATGTTGCTCTCTACTGAATAGGGAACTAGGTGGAACATAGTTCTCCCTCACTGCTGCATTGTGATGAGCGTGGCTAGTTTTGTATAATATTGCCCTTTAATGAATGGGATCAGAGCTATCTGACTGCATATCACAGTCGAACGGAGTCTCGTCTTCAGCTCAAGTGCTTTTGGAGCCATTGTATCTGGGTTCTATCACTGCCTAACTGAGTAGCAATGGTGTACCGCATAATGACAGCCATGACATCCTATGTAACTATTGCTGCGTTCACCTCGAGTGGAATCAGTAATAGAAAAAAACAGCTGAGGGACACCTCCGTATCCAAATAATGGCAGCTCCATTTGGATAAAGGGGATGCTATTGTATATAGCTGTGTCACGGAGTCATGGAGTCACCGGGTCAGTGCTCTGGAACTACTCCATATGAAGCCAGTCAGGACTCTGGGTCTGACCTCGGAGCATTCAGCATCCCCTTCCTCACTGTGCGCTTCCCTCAGCGAGTCCGCCCAGGCGGGGCTCCTGAGGAAGCCAAAGGGCCTTGCACCCCAACTCCGCAGTCAGCAGTGACTCTCAGTCAGCGTAAAATGGAAGGTTTATTAGTCGACAGGAACACAGCGTAGAACAGAACTTGTTAGCACAGGAATCAGTGACTTTCAGCCAAGTCCTTATTGGGGAGTCCTGGACCAGACGCCCTGGACTCTCCCTCTTCCAGTCCCCCCAAACAGACTGCTAGCTTCCAGCAACCCGACCTCAGACACCCCCGTTGCTGCTCCTCCTGGTCTTTGTCCTGCTTCCTGGGCAAAAGGTGTCACCTGGTCGCATCCCCCTCCTGGATCTTTACTAAGGGCACCGGCCATAGCTCACATGCAGGCAGCTGAAGCAGCCTCACCTGCCCACGAGGGTCTCAGCCAAAGTCACACACCCTTATTCCCACCACAGAGGCATTGGTGCAGCACACAGGGAAACTGAGGCACACACAGTATTCATGCAAAACAGTAAAACTCACATAGTCTCAACAGTAAGACTCACTTAGGCTCACATACAACATAACAAAGGAAAATCCCCACTTCGTCACAAGCTGCAATTTGATAAGTTACAAGCAGATATACACGTGAAAAGGGAGATACCCTTCCTTCTAAATTTGTTGTGGACTGGGAAGAGAGGAGTGGATTTTCCCCTCAGCCCGAGCATTTGCTATTTTTGCGGTGACTATTTTACACTTTGTTAGGAGCCCGATATGTTTACATTCCCTTACAGTTGCCACTCTTTGCTCACCCAAGTGGAAATGAATACACTTCCCAGCAGAGAGACCCACTCTGAAATGAAGAACCGTTTTTGTGAGTGATATTGTGGTCATTTCACAATTTTGAAAGAAATGTTTAAGGAAAGGGACCAGGAAGGGTGGGGGCTAGTTGAGGAGCCCACACTCCTTGCTGAATTGGTAGTGGAACACTAAAGAATCAGTTTCTGAAATGAAGGTGACTCTGCAGCCTCCATCTGAATTTGTCTCCCCTGGAAGATGTGGGGCTGCTCTATTAATTGTTGCATCTTTGGTATGCCATACTTGTCCAATGGCTATACGGGACGGTTTTGTCTGAGTATACAGAGTTTAGTCAAAAGCGGCTGTTAGGGAAAGCCAGCAGGAAACAAAACTGTAACTAGAGATGAGATACCTATGGGGGACAACATTTAAGTGGTCATTAAGAAAACACTGGCTGAGCTGTTAATTGGGAAGGGCTCACCTGCCAGGGCTGGGAACCTAAGATCAAAAGGTAACTGAACATGTAAAGTCCCTCTCTGAAGAGAAAGGGGGCCCACCTCTGCAGTGTCTGCTAATCTGTCTAGTGCATAGTTGGCTGTACAGGGTTTCTTGCACTCGCCTCTAAAGCAACTGGTACTGTCCCCTCAGACAGGATACAGAACTTGATGAACCACTGGTCTGATTGGTATGGCAGTTCCTGTGGTGGTTACTGTGCTTATCACTGATATCTGGGCACCTTTGAGGGCAGGGATGTGAGAAACTGAATCCACCAGAAATCTGCCATCCTGCTTCACCGTGCGGGTCCTGTGCTCAGTCAGTGGGCTCCTACAAGACGTAGCCCTCTCCGAAGAAGAATGCCACTCTGTGGAAACTGAGGCAATTAGCAGAAGCCCAAGTGAGATGGTGACTCATTAAAGACCCCGCTACACAGTGAGTAATGCCAGCCTCCCTCGCAGTGAAAGCACCACACTCATCCAATCAGGGCTTAAATTCTCATTGAGTATTTCCTGAAGCCACCCATGGGAGGCGCAGGGGCTTGAGGCTTCAGCCTGGCGGGGGGCGTTGGAGCTTCTGCCCTGCAAGAGGCACCAGAGCTCAGGGCTTCAGCCCCATGAGGGGCGCCAAAGCTTGGGGCTTCTGCCCTACAGGGGGCGCCGGGACTTCTGTCCCGCTTGTTTAAAAATATTTACCGGCTCCACTCTGGACAGCTTCAGCTGAATTTAAGCCCTGTATCCAGTGCCGGGAGTGAATTATTAACATGGTGTTTGGAAAGGACAGGTTCTTGAAGACTTCTGAAAGCAGCAGGACTGGCTGATCGGCCAGCTTCCAACCCATTCCTCCCTTGCTGCTAAGTCTGCTGTCGCCAGATGGCCATCATGTTAATAATCAGCTCCATGGCTGCAATGAGGGGAGAGGGTTTTTGGGTAGCTGTTAAAGATTGACCAATGGAGTGGGAGTCCAGGAGCCCATAAAAGTCCTTCATTATGCTAAGCAGCCTCGTTTAACTAAAATTAGCCCTTGGTAAGTGGCATTGACTGCTGTGCATAACAATGAGCTAATCTCTCTAGTGAGAGGATTTACTAGAGGAGGATCCATTTGCTCTCAGCTGTCTGGCTGTGTTATCTCTGTATGTTACTAGGAGCAGCGGATCCTTTGCAAGACCCATTTGTCAAAGCCTAGGGCCCATGGGATGTAGTCAAGTTGTACTTTGAGACACAGGTTTGAATCCTGCCTTGTATCACAAGTGAAATGACTTTGAACAGTGGGAAAATGTCTTGTCCATGTGCACCTGTAACCTTGCTCAGAGGATTAGAGGGGAGAGAGCTGCTCAGTAGTCCAGGACTGAAGGAGGATATTCCACAGCATTTACCTCTAGGACTCCTGCTCCATACTAGCCAGAGTGTTTTGGGGTCACCACCTGTTAGCAACTTTGTTCTGCTTTACTTCTGATACAGCAAGTCTTCAGGAGGACGGCTGCTGCTGAGTGAAATCTTCTTGTCTCTGTGTGTTCGCATGGCATTCTCAAACCAAAGAGATATAGTTTATGCAGCTCTTGGGTTTCCCTAGCGGCTGTACACAATACTCATGGAGGGGCCACCTCAGAGTCATGTTGAGAGGGATGAATGATCATTAAGGCTGCGATTTAGTCACGGAAGTCACAGATTCCACGACTTCCAAAGACCTCTGTGACTTCAGCCAGCCCCGGCTGGGAGCTGCAGGGTCCCTTGCTGCTGGTGGCACTGGCAGCAGGTGGACCACCCACAACTCACAGCCACCGCAGGCAGCAGGGGGGGACCCCTGCAGCTCCCTGCCCCTGTGGGTGGCAAGGGGGACCCTCGTTGCTCCCACCACCATGGGTGGCAGGGAGGACACCTGCCACTCCTGGCCACCGCAGGCGGCAGGGGGTACCCCCGCAGCTCTCCGCCACCATGGGTGGCAGGGGGGACCCCCACAGCTCTCCGGCAGGACGGACCTCCAAAGCTCCCGTGGAGCCCGGGGGAACCCCTGGAGTTTGGAGCCAGCAGCAGAGGGGGACCCTGGAGCTCCCAGCCCACCTGCAGCTGCCCAGGCACCTCATTTTATCACAGATATTTTAAGTAAAAGTGAGGGACAGGTCACGGGCTTCTGTGAATTTTTCATGATTGCCCGTGACCTGTTCATGACTTTTACTAAAAATATCCGTGACAAAATCTGAGCCTTAATGATCATACAAATGCTTTGAAGATGAAAAGTGCTATGTAAGGGTTAGTGGCTGTCTCTTTCAGGCTCATTCTGCAGCTGGCAACAGGCTTTCCTACCCCACTGTGGAGCTACCACATAGGTCCTGGACTATGAACGTATCAGTCACTCTGTCTCCCTTAAATCCCAGGAGGGAACAGCTGAATCCCCCAAGAGACTGTTGTTTGGTGAGTGGGAAGAAGGATGTTTAGCTATTTGCAGGCAACCAAGCAATCTCTCAAACCCAGAAAACTTCAAACCTACCAGGACCCAGGGCCGGTGGGGATGGATCGCGGGATGATTGTCAAATAATTGCGGCTGAGTTGCGGACAAAACATGGAAAATTGTGGAAAAGTAATAATGGACCTTTATTGAGTGCAGTAATTTGGA
Organism: Terrapene triunguis; assembly: GCF_002925995.2. NCBI lineage: Eukaryota > Metazoa > Chordata > Testudines > Emydidae > Terrapene > Terrapene triunguis. The sequence continues at coordinate 3,161,506 of NW_020664584.1, read as the reverse complement.
AAAGCCAGAGCTATTTGTTTAAGAAAAATTTGCTGGAGCAATATAAACACTCAAGCACTTTGTTATGCCTGCTAATATTTTTGATACCCAGACAGACATTTTTGCTGCAACTATATTACATCATTAATGCATGGAGCTGGCAGCGGGAGCCCCACAATGCAAGGGGCTGACAGCCTGAGCCCCAGCTGCTGTCAGCTCAGATACATGGGGTTCTACTGCACTAATGGGGTAAAAAAGTGTGTGTTGCAAACAGGGCCGGTGCAAGGACGTTTTGTGCCCTAGGCGAAACTTCCACCTTGCGGCCCC
>NW_020664584.1:3100367-3161190 GCF_002925995.2 Terrapene triunguis | reverse complement strand
TGCAAGGACGTTTTGTGCCCTAGGCGAAACTTCCACCTTGCGGCCCCGGGGAGCCCTGCGGTAGCTCCCCTCCCCCGCCCTGAGGCACACCCCCACCCCCTGCAGCAGCTCCCCACCCCCCACGGCCCGGGGAGCCGTGCAGCAGCTCCCCTCCCCAGCTCACCAATGCTCCGCCTCCTCCCTGAGCACACCACCCCCGCTCTAATTCTCCTCCCCTCCCAGGCTTGCGGCGCCAAACAGCTGATTGGCGCTGCAAGCCTGGGAGGCGGGAGAAGTGGAGCGGCCGCTGCGCTGGGAGAGGGAGTCTGAGCCGCACGTGTCAGTGCACCGCCGGCAGCCCAGCCCAGGAACGCTGTAAAAAAAAATTGGGAGCGCTGCTTTGTGGCGCCCCCAAATCTTGGCGCCCTAGGCAACCGCCTAGTTTGCCTTAATGGTAGCACCGGCCCTGGTTGCAAACAATAAAATGTATGCAAAATTGTGGACTGTGCAAAGTAACCTAATTAAAATCAAAATTGCGGTGGAAGCCTAATATTGTGGGGTCCGCAATTTTCGCAGTTTCGCAAATTAAGTAGGGCTTTAACCATAGCTTAATCCAGACCCAGTTTGACCTGTTGGGTAGTATAATCCCTTTGGGCTGCTCCACCAGACTGAGGGTGATGGTGCCTGGGCACCATCTTTTGGAACTCCCAAGGGCAGTACCGGGCAATCCAGAGCCAAATCACCACCGGCAGAGTTGGCTCCCTGTCTCTCATGCAGCTTGGGCCCATCTCTGTTCAAGGTTAAAAGGAAAAATAATAAAGCTGAACTACAGTGTCACTTAATCTATTTAATTTAATTAAGCTTTTTCAGGATCTTTTTTAATGGCCTCTTTTCTGGAGAGCAGTTTAACTGGGAACGTGAGCTGTCAATGGAGGTCGGTGCCCTAATTAAAATGGTTCTTCTGCAAGCCCTTATAGACTATGAATCTGAGCCAGATTTACCAGTATGTTCTGGATGCTTTCTGCAGCTCTGGTAAAGCAAATCAACCATAAACCTGGGTCTACAGCTCCTTTGCATTGCTCGAGTGGCAGAAGGCAGGCAGCCGGAGCATACCAGTGAATCTGGACCAGTATTTCTTTCCCTCCTAAACGGCTTAATTTTCTTCTAGTTAGTGTTGAGTATTGAGGAGTGCTGTAAAATGATCAAAGGTTTAGAAAACCTGACCTGTGAGGAAAGGTTAAAACAACAGGTCATGTTTAGACACTTGAGAAAAGATGACAGAGGGGGCACCTGATAGCAGTCTTCAGATATGTTAAAGGGCTGTTATAAAGAGGAGGGTGATCAATTGTTCTCCATGTCCATTGAAGGTAGGACAAGAAATAAATGGCTTAAATAGCAGCAAGGGAGATTTAGGTTAGATAGAAAATGCTTTCTAACTACAGTGTAAAGGTAGTTAAGTATGGAGTAGGCTTCCAAGGGAGGTTGAGGAATTCTCATTGGAGGTTTCTAAGAACAGGTTGGACCTGTCAGGGATGGTCTAGGTTTACTTGGTTCTGCCCCAGTGACCTCATGAGGTCCCTTCAGCCCTACATATGATCTTCCTCCCCTTAAGATAAAAACCCCGAACGAGCCTTGCTTGCTTGTATCCTCCCACTCATTCATGGCTGTCCTCTGTGATGCTAGCCCAACTCTGAGCTGTCTAACTCCAGCAAAGTACAGTATGGAGTCATTTATAAACAGCAGCTATTGTTTTTCATTGGCTATTTTTGCAAATCTTTTTGTTTAAGTGCTGAGCGGATTCCTTTTTTTTTTTTTTAACTAACAAACTCACTAGATTTCAAGTCTAGAAGTCACTTCCCACCAGATAGCAGCTGTTTAGAGGAAAACATCACCGATTAGCTATTCTGTATCTTAGGTACGCACTGGGCTCATGGGACTTGCGGGGTGGGGCTAAAAATAGCCGTGTGGATGTTCCCACATGGGCTGGAGCCGAAGCTCTGGAGAGCCCAGGCTCCAGCCCAAGCAGGAACATCTACACTGCTATTTCTAGCCCCATAGCACCAGCCCAAGCCAGTTGACCCATGCTCTGAGACTCTCGGCCACAGGGGCGTTTTCTGCAGAGTAGACGTACCCTTAGAGCTAAATAGAGCTAGTTAATCTAGTTCTGGAATTAGAAATGATTCAATACATTCTTCAGACTGCTTGTTTTGTCAGTGTTTTAGTACCTTCTCGGCCTTTTGGCTGAGGGGTGAAAACATTATCTCTAAATGCGAAGGTCCCAGCAAAAGCAATAGCCTGACATAGTTTGTGATACAGCTGGGGCGGAAATGCAGCTCAGCATTCAAATATGTGACAGCCTGCACCTTAAAATCACCTGTTTTTCATAACTGTAGGCATCAAAATACATGAAGTTACCACGAATCTGCATCCTTACTGCACATGCAAATTACTAATCCGGCCATCACTTCTTCATGCAGTTACTGGGCTTGTACACACAGCTGCAGTTTTTGCGCACATGCAGTAAGTGTGCTATTAAATAAGTGCAATTCTGAAACTTGAGGTTTGGTGTTCTGCAAGGCAAGGCAGCAGTATTTCTGGAAGATAACAGAACCTCTCCGGGATTTGACTGTTAAACCACATTTCCTGCAGCTCACAGAACAATTGCAAGAAGCCAGCTTCCTCTTGGACCATGAATTATTTTTTAGTAGTTGGACACATTTTAAGAACATTCCTTAGTGATTTGTTCTTCACTCTAATTGTATGGAGTGACTAAAATATATTTTATTGCACTGCAATTTTCTTTTCTCAATAATGCTCTCCGAGTGACCAAGAGGGAACGAAGATAAACCAGAAAGGGCCTCATGCAAAGATAGGGGCGTGGAGTCACTTCCTGACTCCAAATTGCTTTCATTTTTCTCCTGCAGCCAAATCACAGGTCAGCAACTTTTTCATCAGATTGTTTTTCTTGTGAAAGGAGAGTGTCATTTGTGAGTGAGGGTAGATTATCCTATATGAGAAATTAACAAAGTTAGGGCAAATCTAATAGCATGACTCATCAATGTATGTGCCTAACTTAATACCCCTTCCTTGGCAATTGAATCCTGAGGAATATTCTTTATCAAGTATCTGCTTATTCTGGACTGTTCAAAGGATGTGGGGATGCAGGCAGATAGCAGGAGCAGCACTGGGAAGGAAATAGCAGCCAAGGCATTTTTGGGGACCTTTATAACTCAAGGATGTATTCCGAGTGACTTTCTTTCAGATGCTGACTATAATATTGTGGGGAAATGTTCAAAGCATTGTAAAATCTTAATAGCAGCAAATGTAGGCTGGAAATCTTTAAAACTGGTTTTTAAAAAGTCTTCTCCAAAATCTGCTCTTTTGCAATCTCAGTTTCAGAATGTCGTGCTCATGATGGCAAAGCTACTTGGCTTTTAGTACAGAGGCGAGTGGGAAGGGTAAATCCCAGGTCGTCGGTGTGGGTCTAGTTCTGATCTCTCTCTCCAGATCAACTAGGCAGCTATTAGAATTCTTTGAGGGTGTCGACAAGCTTAAGCCAGTGGATATAGCGTACTTGGACTTTCAGAAGGTCCTTGACAAGGTCCCTCACCAAAGGCTGTTAAGCAAAGTAAGCAGTCAAGAGATCAGCGGGAAGGTCTTCTCCTGGATCAGCAACTGGTTAAAAGATGGGAAATAAAGGTTAGGAATAAACGGTCAGTTTTCACAGTGGAGAGAGGGAAATAGCTGGGTCCCCCAAGGTCCTGTACTCGGATCACTGCTGTTCAGCTTATTCCTAAATGACCTAGAAAAGGGGGTGAACAGTGAGGTGGTGAAATTTGTAGGTGATACAAAATTACTCAAGATAAATCCAAAGCTTACTGGGAAGAGTTACAAAGGGATCTCATGAAACTGGATGACTGGGCAAGAAAATGGCAGATGAAATTCAATGTTGGTAAGTGCAAAGTAATGGACATTGGAAAAAATAATCCTAATTATACATATAAAGTGATGGGGTCTATATTAGCTGTTATCACTCAAGAAAGAGATCTTGAAGTCATTGTGAATAGTTTTCGGAAAACATCAGTATGCAGCAGCAGTCAAAAAAGCTAACAGAAAGTTAGGGACCATTAGGAAAGGGACAGATAATAAAAAGAAAATATTGTAATGTCACTATATAAATCCACAGTACTCCCACACTTGGAATACTGTGCGTGGTTCTGGTCACCCCAAGTCAGAAAAGATATATTAGAATTGGAAAAGGTGCAATGAAAATGATTAGGGGTCTGGAGCAGCTTCCATATGAGGAGAGATTAAAAAGACTGGGACTGTTCAGTTTAGAAAAGAAAAGGCTAAGGGGGGGCATATGATAGAGGTCTATCAAATCATGAATGGTGTAGAGAAAGTGAATAGAGAAGTGTTATTTGCCCCTTCACATAACAACAGAACTAGGGATCACCCAATGAAATTAATAGGAAGCTGGATTAAAGCAAACAAAAGTAAGTACTTCTTCACGCAACACACAGTCAACCTGTGGAACTCATTGCCATGGAATTTTGTGATGGCCAAAAATATAACTGGGTTCAAAAAAGAATTAGATAAGTTCATGGAGGATAGGTCCATCAGTGGCTATTAGCCAAGATGGTCAGGGACAAAACTGCCTGCTCCAGGTGACCCTAAAACTCCAATTGCCAGAAGCATCTGGCACTGGCCACTGTTGGAGACAGGATACTGGGCTAGATGGACTATTGGTCTGACCCAGTATGGCTGTTCCTATCTATGTAACTCCATTGATATGAATGTAGCGACTGCTGAATTAAACTGCTGTGATTAGGTACATTGGCAGTCCCACAGGCCCTGTGGGGATGGGGAATGCTGGCTCCTTTTGTATCTGTTTTTCTGCTTTTGTTTCTAATGGCTGTCATGTAAATAACGGTTACTGTGATTTACTGCTGTAGATCTGCAGTGGTATTAGAGCTAAGTGAACATTTCCTGGCCGTACTGTTCATTTATTTCTGTCCCTCTATGGGCATTATTTACTGGGAAATGCAGGGATGTGCAATCACCTTTTTAACATCTTCACTGCTGTTGTGTATTGGTATGAAGGGCACAATATACCTGGGCTGCTGTCCCCTGGACCAGCTCTTGTATGTTGGGCCCATCAAGGAAATGTTTCCTTTCGAGATACTGAGGAACAGTCCCACTGATGAAGGCTGCAAAATATTTCAGCAATGAAGGAGTTAATTTTGTCTTATCGGGAAACTATTTGAATTAATTACAGCTCTGTGATCCTCCTCTTGCACCTCCCCCTGTTAGCCCCAAAATTGACAGGCCCGCCCCCCCAGCCCTGGTCTGTTGTATGTAGCTGTTAGATCAATGAGGACTGGATGCAAGTTCATTAGGAGCCTGCCATCTGTTTGAGTGCTACCTCCAGGTATGTCTACACTGCAATTAAACACCCATGGTTGGCCTGTGTCAGCTGACTCAGGCTCGTTATGCTCAGGCAGCGGGGCTGTAAAAATGTGGTGGAGATATTTGGGCTCTGGTGGGAGCCTGAGTTCTGGGACCCTCCCCCCTTGTGGAGTCCACTGCAGTTTTACAGCCCTGCAGCCCAAGACCTGACACAGGCCAGCCGTGGGAGTTTAATTGCAGTGTAGACATACCCTAACAAACCAACTCGGTGAAGGCAGCAGGGCCAGAGAGGTGGGTTTTGCCTCTTGTGCCTAGAATATTGCCTTAATCAAATGGAGGTGCTTGTACTGGGGCACAGAGGCCCGATCAGGGTTCCTTCCCCACTCTGAACTCTGGGGTACAGATGTGGCGACCCGCATGAAAGACCCCCTAAGCTTATTTTTACCAACTTAGGTTAAAACTTCCCCAAGGCACAAATTCCTTCCTTGCCTTAGTATCGCTGCCACCACCAAGTGATTTAACCAAACATTCAGGGAGGGCCACTTGGAGCCCTACGTTCCCCAAATATCCCCCCCAAGCCTCTACATCCCCTTTCCTGGGGAGGCTTGAGAATAATATCCTCACCAGTTGGTACAGGTGAACACAGACCCAAACCCTTGGATCTTAAGAACAATGAAAAATCAATCGGATTCTTAAAAGAAGAATTTTAATTAAAGAAAAGGTAAAAGAATCACCTCTGTAAAATCAGGATGGTAAGTACTTTACAGAATAACAAAAGACTCAAAAACACAGAGGATTTCCTCTCTAGGCAAAACTTTTAAAGTTACAAAAACAGGGATAAACTCCCTCTTAGCACAGGGAAAATTCAGAAGCTAAAACAAAAGATAATCTAACGCATTTCTTTTCTGCTATTACTTACTATTTCTGCAAGACTAGAAGCTTAGTTCAGATACAGCTTAGGGAGATGTATTTTCCCCTGCCCTGTTTCCTGGCTGGCTCTGAGAGACCCAGACAATAAACCTTCTCCCACAGATTTGAAAGTATCTTCTCCCCTTATTGGTCCTTTTGGTCAGGTGCCATCCAGGTTATCTGAGCTTCTTAACCCTTTACAGGTAAAAGAGGAATTAACCCTTTACAGGGTAAAGAGGGATTTTATGCTACCCTTAGCTGTATGTTTATGACAGGCCCTGGGCTGGATTCTGCACTAATGTGCACCTCCTATGACTCACTTGACTTCATTAGGGTTGCACAGTGTTTACGTGGACATCTTGGTCCTATTTTACCTCATAATCTGCTGGGAAAAGGTCCCTGTCTAGATCTGCCATGGGTTTTCAGGGAAATTAAATAGGCCCTTGACGGCAAGTCTAAGGCTATCATGGTAGCAACCTAGTCAGTGGGAGAGAGTTGTGAGTCTGCAGAGCCTTGCGCCTGTTGGGCCTACACCGCTCAGCTGTCAAAGGGCTAACAGCCTGATCTGGGCTCTTGCAATTGTCAGGCTTTCATACAAACCATTCTGGTTTGTTCTGCCCCTGGTACCCAAATCTAGGGGAGAGTCTTGCTGGGTGTTTCTGGACTCGCTGGCCCACTTTCCTATCTTACCAGCTCATACTGAATAACACGAGACATGCAAGGAAGGAAATGGCGTCCCTTCATTGCAGGCTGAGTGAGTGCTTATTGATGGGCTAGTACATGTATGGAAGCGGGTTCACTCCAAACTCCATGTGAAACACAGGAAGCCTCTTTTCCAATGGCAAGAGCAAAAGTCTGAAATGTCCCCCCTCCCCCGACTTTGTATTACAACTGGCTGCCTGAAAATGAGTCTTTTGTTTAAGAAGTGCGACTATGGGGTTCTTTTTTATGAAAATCAAATATAAGACAAAGGTGAGGACAAAACCTCCACAAGGAGGTGTTAGTGGCTTGAGCACAGGACTGAGAGCCAGGACCTCCAAAATTCTCGCCCAACATTGACTCCGGTGGCCTGGGACAAGTCACATGGGCTCTGATCCTACTAACACAAAGACGGGCCCCGTGAACCTTAGTGGAACTTCTCATGTGGAGAAAGTTATGCATATGCTTAAGAGTTTGCAAAACTGGAACCTTACTCTCCCTGCCTCTGCCTCCCAATCTGTAAAATGGGGATGATCCTTGGAGCCTATGAAGATGATCTCATGTTTTAGAATCACTTTGAACATAGAAAGGAGGCTTCCTTGCACTGCCAAGGTCTGCTGCAGCCCCATTCATCAGTGGAGCTTTCCCTCAGCATTTCGAAAGGGGACATTACTTTGTCAGGCCCAACATACAAAAGCTGGCCAAGGGACAGCAGTCCAAGTGTGCTGTGCCCCTCCCACCTAATACATAGCAGCACTTGCCCAGCATAACCCACGTTGACTTTGATGGAAGACTTGCCTGTGCAAAGAGTGCTGAACAGAGCACTCTGGGTCTAATCCACTGCCCATTTAAAGTCAATGGAAACATTCCATTTGGCATCAGAGGGACTGATTGAAAGCACAAAAGTGCTAAACATTATTAGTGTTTGCACTGACTGCATCCAGCTACTAACAGCCTGGCTTGTAACACATGAAGCTGGAGATATTGCCTCATTTGATTCGGGCAGCACACAGGGAGCAGGGGACCAGAAGAGCATGTACAGTGCCGCTGAATGGCACAAAAAATCATTTCAGTGCAGAACACAAATCTTTGAGCCCTCACCTCCTAATTAAAACTGACTCATGGCTCCCCGGAACATCAGCATGATCCACCTCCGTAGCAGGTAATTAGCTCACCCATCAGCGGAGCAGTATAAGCAGCCATTTAAGAATTAATTAACTTTAATGAACTTACAAAGATGGGCTTTGCTACTAAAGCATTTTGTTATTACTATAAATCTTGAATGCAAAAGATTGTGCTGTGGGATTGCTGCCAGGTGATGCAAGGCACTGGCCTGACTGTTGCTCTATCTTAATCTCCATCTTAATCTCCATCTTGTGGTATCTTCTTAATGTCCGATTCGTCTCGTCCATCACAAAGAATTGATGCTGGCTGTTACGCTTCTCAAAACTGTCAATTTTAAATGGTTCCTGTTTATCTGACGTTGAAATATTAGGAGCAGAATGAACACAGGACAATCTGTAATTAAAATACAGAAGATAGTAAAGAAAATGTCAATTTGTTTTGTGGCAGCACCTGGGGCCCCTAGTTATGGGCCAGCACCCCATTGTGCTGGGTGCTGTACAAACACACAATGAAGAAGTCCCTGCTCCAAAGAGCTTACAATCGAATTTTCTAGTAATTAAACATATGGGGCAGAATGAACTGATTAATTAGCAGTAATGTCCTTGCATTATTGCATGTATTCTGCCCTCAGGCAAATCACTGTAACTCTATAGAAGTCAATGGAGTTCTTCCAGACTTATCCCAGTGTAGAGAAGAGAACTGGCTCCAAGGCCACTGACAGAGCTTCAGCAGGACTTAATGACTCTGCATTAAATGATTTGGAAATTTGCTTTATTTCTCAGCTCAATACTTTGGAAAGGCAAAGTGCTTTGATAAATGAGAACGTTCGTTCACTGACAAACAAAGGAAAACAATAATCCCTGTTGGTGTGCTATTGCTAGAGGAGATTTAGGGGAGATCTGACTCTTGAGTTGGAGCATAGGCCATTGAAAATGTCATCCACCCTATGACTGAAGCACTTCCAAGGGCTAAAGTGAAAACAAAGCATCTATCTGACTCTGTACACTTTCCAGTGCTACTTCTTGGTCTGTTTCCCACATAGATTCATAGATTCTAGGACTGGAAGGGACCTCGAGAGGTCATTGAGTCCAGTCCCCTGCCCGCATGGCAGGACCAAATACTGTCTAGACCATCCCTGATAGACATTTATCTAACCTACTCTTAAATATCTCCAGAGATGGAGATTCCACAACCTCCCTAGGCAATTTATTCCAGTGTTTAACCACCCTGACAGTTAGGAACTTTTTCCTAATGTCCAACCTAGACCTCCCTTGCTGCAGTTTAAGCCCATTGCTTCTTGTTCTATCCTTAGAGGCTAAGGTGAACAAGTTTTCTCCCTCTTCCTTATGACACCCTTTTAGATACCTGAAAACTGCTATCATGTCCCCTCTCAGTCTTCTCTTTTCCAAATTAAACAAACCCAGTTCTTTCAGCCTTCTTTCATAGGTCATGTTGTCAAGACCTTTAATCATTCTTGTTGCTCTTCTCTGGACCCTTTCCAATTTCTCCACATCTTTCTTGAAATGCGGTGCCCAGAACTGGACACAATACTCCAGCTGAGGCCTAACCAGAGCAGAGTAGAGCGGAAGAATGACTTCTCGTGTCTTTTTCACAACACACCTGTTAATACATCCCAGAATCATGTTTGCTTTTTTTGCAACAGCATCACACTGTTGACTCATATTTAGCTTGTGGTCCACTATAACCCCTAGATACCTTTCTGCCATACTCCTTCCTAGACAGTCTCTTCCCATTCTGTATGTGTGAAACTGATTTTTTCTTCCTAAATGGAGCACTTTGCATTTGTCTTTGTTAAACTTCATCCTGTTTAACTCAGACCATTTCTCCAATTTGTCCAGATCATTTTGAATTATGACCCTGTCCTCCAAAGCAGTTGCAATCCCTCCCAGTTTGGTATCATCCGCAAACTTAATAATCGTACTTTCTATGCCAATATCTAAGTTGTTAATGAAGATATTGAACAGAGCCGGTCCCAAAACAGACCCCTGCGGAACCCCACTCATTATGCCTTTCCAGCAGGATTGGGAACCATTAATAACAACTCTCTGAGTACGGTTATCTAGCCAGTTATGCACCCACCTTATAGTCGCCCCATCTAAATTGTATTTGCCTAGTTTATCGATAAGAATATCATGCGAGACCGTATCAAATGCCTTACTAAAGTCTAGGTATACCACATCCACAGCTTCTCCCTTACCCACAAGACTCGTTATCCTATCAAAGAAAGCTATCAGATTGGTTTGACACGATTTGTTCTTTACAAATCCATGCTGGCTATTCCCTATCACCTTACCACCTTCCAAGTGTTTGCAGATGATTTCCTTAATTACTTGCTCCATTATCTTCTCTGGCACAGAAGTTAAACTAACTGGTCTGTAGTTTCCTGGGTTGTTTTTATTTCCCTTTTTTATAGATGGGCACTATATTTGCCCTTTTCCAGTCTTCTGGAATCTCTCCTGTCTCCCATGATTTTCCAAAGATAATAGCTAGAGGCTCAGATACCTCCTCTATTAGCTCCTTGAGTATTCTAGGATGCATTTCATCAGGCCCTGGTGACTTGCAGGCATCTAACTTTTCTAAGTGATTTTTAACTTGTTCTTTTTTTATTTTTTCTGCTAATCCTAACCCCTTCCCATTAGCATTCACTAGGTTAGGCATTCCTTCAGACTTCTCGGTGAAGACCGAAACAAAGCATCTCTGCCATTTCCAAGTTTCCTGTTACTGTTTCTCCCTCTTCACTAAGCAGTGGGCCTACCCTGTCTTTGGTCTTCCTCTTGCTTCTGATGTATTGATAAAAAGTCTTCTTGTTTCCCTTTATTCCTGTAGCTAGTTTGAGCTCATTTTGTGCCTTTGCCTTTCTAATCTTGCCCCTGCATTCCTGTGTTGTTTGCCTATATTCATCCTTTGTAATCTGTCCTAGTTTCCATTTTTTATGTGACTCCTTTTTATTTTTTAGATCATGCAAGATCTCGTGGTTAAGCCAAGGTGGTCTTTTGCCACATTTTCTATCTTTCCTAACCAGCGGAATAGCTTGCTTTTGGGCCCTTAATAGTGTCCCTTTGAAAAACTGCCAACTCTCCTCAGTTGTTTTTCCCCTCAGTCTTGATTCCCATGGGACCTTACCTATCAGCTCTCTGAGCTTACTAAAATCCGCCTTCCTGAAATCCATTGTCTCTATTTTGCTGTTCTCTCTTCTACCCTTCCTTAGAATTGCAAACTCTATGATTTCATGATCACTTTCACCCAAGCTGCCTTCTACTTTCAAATTCTCAATGAATGGCATAAGATCACATGATGACACTGAACCTTCATATGTTGTCTCAATGTTATGTGATATTGCATCAGTGCACGCAAACCCTGAATTTCAGTGTCTCATCATCCATGGGGTGATTCCGTTTTATTTCATTGTATCAACATGTAGGATGGTCAGTGCAGGGGCACGCTAGTAGTCACTTTGTCTTCATATTCTATTGATGCATGAGGAGGTTGTCTGTTGAGGGAGGGAGTGTTGTGTGTTCATATTTTTTGAGAAAAAATCCCAAAGTTGTCAAACTGCAACTTCTTGTGGTGGTACTATCATACCAGGAAACTTGATTATGGCACCCAAGTTTCAGGCCATGTGGATTGATCTCTAGCTAAGTCCTTAAGATGGTCTAGCTAAATGTTCAGTCTGTGTCCATCACTGGTGATCTTACCATGTCACCGAAGCTTTTGGCAACCACGTGGTTACCACATTGTGGCGGCATTTCATGGTAAACATGCTTTGTAATGTATTGGTCTCCCTTCCTAATAATATGTCCATACCAAGAAAGCTGCTGAAGCTGAGCCAGCGCTGATAGGAGTTTGTTAGTGGGTGCAACTACATGTATCCTCAATGCTGATCTTGTCCTGCCACTTGATATAGAGCAGCTGAGAAAGACGACTCTTGCCAATCTTGCAGGAAGCAGGACACAACTCATAAAAATTGTGACAATCTGACGAATTTCAGGGAGGTGTCAACCTGGCATTTCCAGGCAGGTGAAACAACTATTAAATTAAATTATTCTGTACTCAGGGCACTTTAATAATCAGGACATGGGCCAGTGCAGGCTCTGGACATCTGTCCACTTGGATGATATACTTAATGATGTGACTGCATTTGGAAAGCTTCCCTTTTTATTCAACCTCTGGGCAAATTCTAAGCTCAGTGGGGCTGAGGTCCGGAGCCTTGGTCAGGGCATGGGCTGGTTGGGCTTGTTAATGAAGCAAGATGGGGATTTTGGAAACGTATTCAGTGTGGAGAATGAAATTCTAATAGTTTCTCAAGTAAGAAAACTAAGTGGGTACCCTCAGTTTCTGAGATCTTGGGTTTTTCCTTAGTTGTTTGGCTTTAATTTGCAGGGTGTGGTGAGCTGAGCCGTAAAGAGGAGCTATAGATGTCTCAGCTGGTCCATTCTGTTTGTTGAATCCAACCAGGCTCTAGGGCCTGGTCCCAAGTGCACAGGCTGTCTGGTTTCAGTATTACAGTTAGAGAGAACCACACTGGCAATTTGAGTTCAGCAGTCTTATTAAAGAATCCCCGCTATATACAATACATCAGCCCTGTCTTCTCTAATACAAATCACTTGTCAGAGTCTGACTTCTGCAAAGTTCGTTAGCTCCTGGGGCAATATAAGGGCTGATTTCTGCCAGACTCTATTTTTAAAGTATGCTTCTACTATGCATGTGTCATTTGAACGCCTCTTAGAGGGTTGGAAAATATATTGGCTTCCCTGACAATATTGCCCTTTGCCAAAGAGAAGTGACTTTCCCTCTCTCCAGTGGAGTAGAAGCCACCAGGGCTCTCTAACTTACCCCTCTGCTTGTTCAAACTCCATCAGTAATGGTCCTGATCCTGAGGGGAACCTGCCACTGACTTCAGTGTTGAGTTTGCTTGTATTTAGGATTGTTAGCAGTAGGCCTGTGAAACCCAGGATTCGCCTTTAGAAGAACTCTTCTTGTTATTGGTGCTCATCTCACTACCGGTTATTGCACACTGTGTATTTGCATGCGCAGATCTGAAAACCTGACTTTGACAGTGGGTCACACTCTAATTGATGTTTTCTCTTTAACTGTCTAGCTTTGCATAGTTATCTGGTAGCTCCATTGCAGCTGCCTTTACCATTGTGTCATTTATTGGAGCCAGGCTGCATGGGGGGTAGTGTTGCAGACAGGGAGACTGTAAATGCTGTTATTTCTTTCCGATGATCCCAGGGTTTCTCTTTGAATTCCAAGCATGTGAAAGGCACTTGGTCTGGAGAGCAGACTAAATGCATCTTTTTGTCAAGCCCTTGAGAGAGACGTGCTAGGCAGATGCAAGGATATTAAGTTGCTGACTCTGTGTGTTACCTTTGTGGGACAGGTGAGCAGGTTCAGATGAAAGGGGAAGTGACTTGAAGCGTTCAGGAAAAATGAGGCTCTAGCCTGCACCTAAAATTCTCTTGGATTTCCAGGTCGATGCTATCTTGCTGACATAGACCAGGGAAGCCTGGCTTGTAGGGGTCTTGTGGCTAAACAGCTGTGCTTTTGGAGGCTCCTCTTCATTGCTGACTCTTGGGGCTCAAATGGACACGTCTTCTATCATGGCACTCGACCCTGACTCAACCAAATGCGACCTGCCTTTCTTCCCTAAGCCTTTAACATGGCCCCCACCTCTGCCTTGGGGCTCCAGCTCCCCACTCTGGCACAACACCCATTCTTACCTTAATGCAGCTCCCCCCCTGCACCCCCAATGCTTCACATGGGGTTTGTCATTGGTAGCAGGGAAAGATGGTGAGGTTGAGGTGGGAAGGGTATCTCTGACAGTAGAGAAGATGGATCAGGATGGGGTCTTCCCCAGAGTTGAATTCTGATCCATCTCCCACCACAGCCACACCTTAGGTGACCCATAGCTGGGGATAACCATTAATGTCCTAAGGATGAACTATGCGTTTCTCTCTTTAAAATGGTCCTGTAAGCTATGCTGCCTAAATTTGATCAGGACCAGAAGTCAAAGTACAAAGCAGGCTGATCTTGTGACTTTTCCAACTTGGATAGACCTAGTACAGTAACTCCTCACTTAACGTTGTCCTGGTTAACGTTGTTTCGTTGTTACGTTGCTGATCTATTAGGGAACAAGCTCGTTTAAAGTTGCACAATGCTCCCTTATAACGTCATTTGGCAGCTACCTGCTTTGTCCACTGCTTGCAGGATTCTCTGGAAGAGCAGCACCTCCTTGTGGGGATTAGAACCGGGGAAGGGGGGGTCAGCAGCCCCCCCCATCAGCTCCCCTAAATTCCCTGTAAGGTATGTGGCTCGGCAACTGCCCAGAAGCAGTTCAGGTGGCCCTCCTCCCACTGCCGTGCTGCTCCCCGGAGCTTCCTGCTTGCTGGGGCCAGGGGGAGAGGAGTGCTGATATCAGGATGTTCCCCTGCTTCTGCCCCCCCTCCCTGCTCTGTACCCCCTCTCCACAAAGCGGAGGAGAGGGACAGAAAGGAGGGAGCTTGCTGGAAGCTGTTGCTTCCTGTCTGAACTGGCTGATCTGCTTAGAAGGGCAACGTACTTGAAGTGGGGTCAGCTTACTTAAAGGGGCAATACACGACTCTCTCACTCACTCATACACCCCCCCCCCCAGCACTTTGGAAAGTCAGCACCTATGCAGCCATGCATGTGCTGTCAGGAGGAGGGAGTGGTGCGCTCAAGCTGGATAACGTGGGCTCATCATCGTGTTCAGTTTTTGCAGGGAAGTGTTTGCAGCTACTCCCCTGCATCTATTGTGTTTCCTCCCTCCTGCCTCAGTCCATGCTGCCTTGTATCGTGTGAGGCTACGTTAACAACAGCGTATTAACCCTTGAGGGCTCAGCCGAGTGCTAGTTAATCATTTAGCAGTAAGGCATTCCCTGGGAAATATTCCACCTTCTTACTCCACCACCTCAACCAAGCTTCACAATCATTCATTGCTGTGTACAATATTAAACTGTTTGTTTAAAATTGTTTAAAACTTAGACTGTATATGTATATAATGTATTTTGTCTGGCGAAAAAAATTTCCCTGGAACTTAAGCCTCCCTATTTACATTAATTCTTATGAGGAAATTGGATTCGCTTAACATCATTTTGCATAAAGTCACCTTTGTAAGGAACATAACTGCAACGTTAAGTGAGGAGTTACTGTAATTAGTGGAGATGTCACAAGCCCTGAGATTTCCAGACTAAAGGAATTGGGCCAAGTAGCTGAAGGTTTGGGGAGGAAGTGCTACTAGTGCTTAGAGCAATAGACTGGGATTTCACACTCCAGAGTTCTAGTCCCAGCTCTGTCACACACTCCCTTTGTGCCCTTTGACAAGAAACCTGAATCTCCAGAGCTTCAATTCAACTGATTAACATCTCAGGAATTTTTAGGGTTTACTTCACTAATGGGAGTGAAGCTTCCTGACATCCTTGAATGAAAGGTGCTACAGAAATTCAGAGTATTCTGGAAGCTTATTCCAACCTCTGAATCACTTAATATTATCTACAGAATACTTGTGTGTCATGAAAATAGAATGGCCCCTGAAGATCCATTGCTATTTCTCAGTTAAACTTCAGGCCTTTTATAACCTCACACGAAAGTTTCCTTTCTGTCAATGTTTGTTTTTAAAAGGAAGTTGAACCACAATCTCTTCTTACAGCAGCAGACTTCCTATTTCAGATTTGTTTCCTTTCGGTGTCTCAAATACAGTAGAAACCAAGCCCATTAAACAGGTGATCTTGTTCTTTACCACTTGAGTGCACCCAGCTGCCGATTGCAGATTCCAAGGTCATCAGGACCACTGTGATCATCTAGTTTGACCTCTTGTATAACACAGGCCAGAGAACTTCCCCAAAATATTGCTAGAGCAGAGTTTTTAGAAAAACGTCCAATCTTGATTTTAAAATTGTCCGCCACGACCCTTGGTAAATTGTTCCCGTTATCCTCATTGTTAAAAATTGTATGCCTTCTTTCCAGTCTGAATCTGTCTAGTTTCAACTTCCAGCCATTGGATTGTGCCTTTCCTGCTAGATTGAAAAGCCCATTATCAAATATTTATTCCCCATGTAGGAACTTATAGACTATACTCAAGTCACCCCCCAACCGTCTCTTTGTTAAACTAAATAGATTGAGCTCCTTGAGTCTATTGCTATAAGGCATGTTTTCTAACCCTTTAATCATTCTCGGGGGTCTTCTCTGAACCGTCTCCAAGTTACCAACATCCTTGAACTATGGGCACCAGCACTGGACACAGTATTCCAGCAGCAGTCGCACCAGAGCCAAATACAGAGGTAAAGTAACCTCTCTACTCCTACTTGAGATTCCCCTGTTTATAGATCCCAGGATTGCATTAGCCGATATATGATGCGATTTTGTGTGCGTGGTGGGTGTTCCATGGCACATCTGCATTATCATATTGCATGTATATTAAGTGTCACAGTTTTCTATCAGGTCTAGTAACCCTGCAGTGTCACTTAACAGTTTCAGAGGCTCTGTTACAAAGCATATCTTGGCATAGTACATAGCTCTACAGGCCTGATTATGCGAGGTGCCGAGCATCATTAACTTCATTGTGAGTTAAGAGTGCTGAGAACCTTGAAGGATCAGTCCCAAATATGCTGTCTGATCAGTTGGCTTCTTAAAGCTCCCCATCCCACTTCTGCTTCTCTGGAGCCAAATGGAGGGCAAATAGTTGGGAAGAATTGGCAGTCTGTGCAGAACAATGACAGTGCTGCAGCCACTTGTTGACCAGATGCAGCTTAGGGGTAGGGGAGTGACTGTATAGCTCAGAGCCGCTGGAACCTCTGTTAGGTAGGAATTGAGGGAGGGACAAAAATAGAGGAGCACCCCAAAGAATAAGAGCCTCTAAAAATCCTCCGTAAATTGAACAATTCACGTCGGTTGGAGTCATTTTGGCTGCCAGTTCAATGACTATCGCTGTCGTTTGGATCACTATGAGAGGTCAACATGGGCCGCCTTGTGGCAGCATGGCAAGCAGGTACTTTCCCCTCAGCCCTGCCATCCTGTATGCCAGAATCTTCTTATAAAAACAAATCTGTAGTTTACAATTGCAGAGAATCTTCAAAAACCTAAACCAAGTGCACATCAGTGCAGTGATAACCACCTGAGTCAGAATGCCTGGAACAATAGCTCTGAGATGGGTGGCCTGCCCCTTATTTATTTCAGTGAAGTGTTAACTCTGGAACCTAATGTCATTTTAAAATGGCAACATTCACTATTTCTTGATACAGTTATCTGCGTGGTCTGCTGTGAATGGAGCTTGGGAGAGTATCATTGCACGTCCCCAAGTCTCAAAAACTGATCATGATCACTATTATTTCTGATAGCACCCAGAATGTGCTGGGTGCTGTACTAACATGAAAGAAGGTGCAAGCCTTGCCCTGAAGAACATGCACTCAAAAGGTAGCTGAAACTTTATAACTGCCCCGACACTACTACTTCCTTCCTCTCTCATGCCAAGATATGTCTGTGAACTGATTCTGTTTTTTGTCTAGTCAGTTTCCTGCTATACTGTTATTTCAGTGCCCTGAGAGATTGATTTTTCTAACAAGTTTTGTGTAGACTTTTAGATTAACGTTGCTACATGCCTGTCTAGATAGGCTTTGGTACAGTGCATAGGAAGTGTTCTTTGAACAGTTTTTTAAGTGGGCTCCATTGTACTACTCCAAAGGGTTTGCCACCATTTCATTTGAATGTATTTGCACACATTTTCATAGCTTCATCACCAACCAAGCATCTGTTAAAGTGAGCCTGGAAACAGGCACTCAGGTTCTTCACCCTGCAGTTCCATATGAACAAGTTTATATTTTATATGAGCAGGCTTAAAACAGAGTCCTGTCATGGAAACTATATAGCAACCTTAATTCCAGGGGCCACTTCTACTCTTGCAGTAGTTTAGGTAGATCTGTTCTTCCCAGCCCTCCCCCCACAGAAATCCTACTGATGTCATTAGGGTCCAGAGTTTATAATCAACATGCATCCCTTAAAGAGACACAATTGATTTAAAAATCATGCTCCTGTTTGCCTGTTGTTACAGGTAACAAGAACTGAGCAGGAGATTTGTGTGAAAATAGTCTCGGTATCTTTGGTTTTCCTTTGTGCTTTTGATAGTGCTTTCTGTGTAGTCCAGTTTCACTATTCCTTTCTATAGTCGGCTAGTCAGTTCCCTAGTCATGTGGGTCTTTCGTACAGCAAAAAAGGGAAACAGACACAGAAAAACGTGATCATAATGCTACAAATCGTCAAGGGGAGTTTGGCAGATGTAGCATCTGACACTTTTAATTCACTTTTTTTAAAACTGACTAGGTTTCACATGATTGTCCCTTTAACACTGCCCTCTGAAAGGGGTGGCTGATCCTGCAAACTGCTCCTTCTCTGAGGGTACACCTACACTGCGGCTGGGAGGTGTAATTCCCAGCTCAGGTAGTGCACTAAAACAGGCAGTGTGGCCACGGCGGCTCGGGCTAGCCACGTACTCGGGAGGTCAAGCGGGACTGTACTGGGGCAGCTCGATTCTGCTGTGGCCACGCTGCTATTTTGACTGCGCTAGCTCAAGCAGAGGTAGCGCATGTGTGTCTCCTCAAATTGCAGCTGCAGCATAGCTGTAGCCTGATTTGTCCCAGAAGGATGGTGTCCACCTCAAAGGAGGGGGAAGGCTTGAAGCCCAGGACAGTGGAAGAATCCTTCAGGCTCCAACAGCAAACTTAGTGCTGGTGAAAAATGTGAAATTGACCGCCCCTGGAGATTGAAGTCTTATAGACACAGCGCAAGGGCAGTCTGGGAAGCAGTAGTGGCCTCTCCCCAACAAAGGAGAGAATGTTGGTGATTGGTATTAGTCTCCTTGTTCGGTTTCCTAATTGTTTTCTAGGAGGTGCTCTGATGCCACGATGATATTTAAGAATTGGTGTGAGAACCAGGATAGTTTGTAATGCAGAGACCTGCTCCCTAAGAGCAGGACTTGGACTCATTACATATTGGTCACTAAACAAACAAGCTGATCTTGTGGTAGAATAAAATCACATAAAGTCTGCATATGGACCAAACCCCAAAGCACACAGCCTAGTTCAGCAGTGAGTACCTTCTGGGGAAACTGATTCTTTGCGGCTAGTGCTGGTAGGAGCAGAGGCAGAAGCAGCCAGAGCAGGGACTGGGTAAAATGGGGGCCAGCAGGGACCACCCCAGACACAAAACTATGCAGGGGAGACTCTCCCATTCTGAGAGGGTGCCTCTCTCTATGTGGCCTTGGGCAACACTGCAGAGAGGAACCAGCCAGAGACTCCTGCTGGTGGGAACAGATGCAGAAGCAGCCACAGCAGGGATCTCTGGACTTTCAGAGCTTCCTACAGTTTTGGCTGGACTTCCTCTGCCTTGTGCTGATTGGCTGTTTGCTCCAAGCTTCTCCCTCCTCCTTCCTCAGTCTCTTTATCTCTGCTTCACTCCACATCTGCCCCGCTATCCCTTCATCTAACCCTGCTGTGCCCCCCTCATCCTCTTTCCCTTCAATGGCCCCCCTCCCTTCACTTTTCTTTCCATTTAGCTTA
Source organism: Terrapene triunguis (assembly GCF_002925995.2). Classification (NCBI taxonomy): domain Eukaryota; kingdom Metazoa; phylum Chordata; order Testudines; family Emydidae; genus Terrapene; species Terrapene triunguis. The sequence goes on along the minus strand of NW_020664584.1, from coordinate 3,141,481 downwards.
TCCCCCCTTCTAACTAAGCCTCCCCCCAAAACACTGTGGAACTGACATAATATTTGCTGTCATCGTTGATCACTCAGCATGCAGTGCGTGTTCTACTCCTTTCCGCGTGTCAGTCTCAGGGCCGGCACCAGGCAACCAAGCTGGTGCTTGGGGCGGCACCTGGAGGGGGGCGGCGCGGCACTCCGGCCGCCGGGGAGAGCGGGGCCACAGCCGGGCTCGCCGCCCTCCCCCCAGCGCTCTGGCCGCCCTCCCCCCCGGCGCCCTCCCCCCGGCCGCCGGGGGGAGAGCGGAGCCCCCGCCGGGGCTCGCCGCCCTCCCCCCGGGGCTCCGGCCGGGGCGGCTGGAGGCTTTTTTGCCTGGGGCGGCAAAAAAGCCAGAGCCGGCCCTGGTCAGTCTTGTCTATTTAGATTGTAAACTCTTGGGGGCAAGGACTATCTACTACTGTATGCACAGTACCCAGCACAATGGGGCCCCATTCTGGGCTGGTCCTTAGGCACTACTGTAATGAATATAATTAATGGCGCAGAGTTGAAAGCAGGGCACATTTTAATGAGCAATAAGCATGATAAGTGGGGACAGACTTTCTTGAGAGGCAACAGTCTAGCTCAGTGGTTCTCAGCCAGGGGTACATGTACCCCTGGGGGTATGCAGAGGTCTTCCAGGGGGTACATCAACTCATCTAGATATTTGCTTGGTTTTACAAAAGTCTGCATAAAAAGCACTAGCGAAGTCAGTACAAATGAAAAATGTCATACAGTGACTTGTTTATATTGCTTTATATACTGTATACTGAAATTTATGTACAATATTTATATTCCACTTGATTTATTTTATAATTATATGATATAAATGAGAAGGTAAGCAATTTTTAAGTGATAGTGTACAGTGACACTTTTGTATTTTGATGTCTGATTTTGCAAGCAAGTAGTTTTTAAGTGAGGTGAAACTTGGGGGTACGCAAGACAAATTAGACTCCTGAAAGGGGCACAGTAGTCTGGAAAGGTTGAGAACTTCAAGCTTATTTCAGTAGCATGAAATTTTCTTCTCTGTGTGGGTACAGTGTGTAACAGATGGGGCCCTGCAGGCTTGAATCCTTTCACAGACTTCTTTATTGTGTGTCAGGTATATTAGCTGGGAAATAGTGTGACTAAGTTAGGTGGGAGGGGTCTCAGTAGGTGTTGAGCTTTCCTGAGAAGACTGGGAGTGATCAATCTTTTGGCAGGTCACTGAGTTCCTATCTCAGCAGATAAACTGGGCCATAAATGTTGGAGTCAGCCTTTTACAGCAACTGTTTAAAGCTGTCTCTTCCTTCTCTTGCAAAAGGCTTTACATAGCTGTGACATTGCACCCCATAGTGCTTTACAGAAATATGCTTATGAGTGTAAATATGACATAACTGGAATATGTTTTATGCTAGATATGCCATGTAACATGTCTTTGCAAAGGTTATGATCTACTGAATATATTCATCCTATTTGTATGTATGTATCATTTTTATATCTGAAGTTATGAGCATTGGCTCTATGCTTGTATTTAAAGTGTTTGTTGTAGGAAGCACATAAAGCAGATTTGGTCAACATAGTGTGAAGGGGTTATTCAAGTAATTGGGATTATTTAACTAGCAATGAACGTTGGGAGATGCCAATACACATCTGAGCTTTCCTGGGAATGTTAAAACTAACATGTAAACAATGGCGTCAGCCTGCAAAAAGCTGAATCATTCATAGACATGGGACTTGCCCAGGTGGCTACAGACTCCATTTTGTTGCTGTGGTTTTGCACAGGAGAACAAAGGGGTTTCCGTCCACAAGAGAGAGACTATTAAAGGCCCTGGAAACTCCTCCATTTGGTCTTCAGCTGGCTCAAAAGATAGCCTCTCCACCCCAAAGAGATGCCTGAAAGAAACTGGAACAAAGGACAGTAACTACAGGAGTGTGAGTGATTGCTGGACCCAGACTAGGAAGGAGTCTAGTCTGTGAAAGAAGCTTATTGGAACATCTCTGAGGGTGAGATTTACCTGCATTTAGTTTCCTACTGTATTAGGCTTAGACTTGCGTGTTTTTGTTTTATTTTGCTTGGTAATTTACTTTGTTCTGTCTGTTATTACTTGGAACCACTTAAATCCTACTTTTTATATTTAATAAAATCACTTTTTACTTATTAATTAACCCAGAACAAGTAATTAATACCTGGGGGAGCAAACTGCTGTGCATATCTCTCTATCGGTGTTATAGAGGGTGAACAATTTATGAGTTTACCCTGTATAAGCTTTATACAGAGTAAAATGGATTTATTTGGGGTTTGGATCCCATTGGGAACTGGGTATCTGGGTGCTAGAGGCAGGAGCACTTCTTAAGCTGTTTTCAATTAAGCCTGCAGCTTTTGGTGGACATGGGTCAGACCTGGGTCTTTGTTTGCAGCAGGCTAGTGTGTCTGGCTCAACAAGACAGGGTACTGAAGTCCCAAGCTGCCAGGGAAAACGGGCTCAGAGATAGTCTCAGCACATCAGGTGGCAGTCTCAAGGGGGTCGCTGTGATCCAACCCATCACAATAGTTACAGAATTATCAACAGGTAGAGGGAGAGAAATTAGTTGTGTGTTGCAGGCACTGGGAGAAATGCGTCGGTTTGTTCTGAAGATGGCAATCGAGGCACTCTGACTAATTAGAACAGTGGTTTTCAGACTGTGCTCTGCAGACTGCTGGAGGTCCGGAGACTATGTCTTAAGATTTCCAAACGGGTCTGCACCTCCGTTCAAAAATTTTTAGAGGGTCTGCAAATGAAAAAAGGTTGAAAACCACTGAATTAGAACATTACAAATAGCGCTGATCAAAAAAATTTCATCAACTTTTTTCCAGTAGAAAATTGGATCTTTGACTAAACTAATTTTTTTGTGGGATGTGCCAGTTTCCTTCAAATCTTTGGAGTTTATTGTCCAAAAACTAAGTTTTTTAGCTGGGGGAGGAGGGCGGGAGGACATTTTCTGTCCAGCTCCATTTAGAAATCTAAGTGGAAGCTACCAACTAGTTCAGTTCCCTAATTTTAGATATAGCAAAATTTCATAATTTAAGAGGAATAGAAATGTTGACTGGTTTTATTCAATGGAACCAGCTTTAAAAATACAATTATTCTCCATACAGTGTTGGAAACCTGAATACAGCAGGGCTTTTTGCAAGAGCTTGAGAACCAGGTAGTGAAACTGACTAGTCTAAATTTCACTGTCCAAACTAAGAATAAAGTCCAAATGGCATAAGATAAACCTGATTTTTAAAACTAACAATAAAACAGATTCTGCAAATCCTTTCTCATATGCTTAACTTCCAGCACACAAGTATTGTCTCATTGTTTCCTTGTTCTCTCCTGTCTGTATCCATCTGTTGTCTCCTATCTTATACTTTGATTGTAGGAACCGTCTTCTTGGTCTGCCTTTGTACAGCACCTAGCACAATGGGGTCCTGTCCATAACTAGGGCTGCAAGGTGCTCCAGTAATACAAAATAATAAATAATTAGTTCTGCTCTCTCAAATGGGACAGCTTGTGTACTTAAAGCTAACCCTGTGCATATATCTGCAGGATTGGAGCCTGTGGCCAGGTCTACACCAGAAACTTTTGCCAGTATGGTAAAATCAGTTAGAGGTGTGATTATTATTATCGTATATAGTTTTTACACTGGCAAAAGCCCTAGTGTAGATGCATTGATATTGCCGCAAGTGCTTTTGCTGGTATATGCATGCAGTGTTGTTGTAGCTATGTTGGTTCCAGGAGAGAAGGTGGGTGAGGTAATATCTTTTATTGGACCAACTTCTGTTGGTGGGATAGACCAGGTTTTGAGCTCACCCACCTTGTCTCTCTAAGGGCTTGTCTACATTACTCGCTGGATTGATGTGCAGCGATCGATCCAGCGGGGGTCGATTTATTGCGTCTAGTCTAGACACGATAAATCGACCACCGAGTGCTCTCCCGTCGACTCTGACTCCAGGGCAAGAGGCGCAGGCGGAGTCGATGGGAGAGCGTCAGCCGTCGACTTACCTAGGGTTACCATATTTCCACAATCAAAAAAGAGGACACGGGGGGGGGGAAGCCCCGTCCCTGTCCCGCCCCCATCCACTCCCTCCCACTTCCCACCCCCTGACTGCCCCCCTCAGAACCCCAACCCCCCCTGCTTCTTGTCCCCTGACTGCCCCCCTGCTGAGAACCCCCCACCCTAACTGCCCCCCAGGACCCTACCTGTCCCCTGACTGCCCCGACCCTTATCCACTCGCATGGGTGGCAGGGTTGTAGAAATGTTGGTGGTGCCCAGAACCCACCCCCCCGACCTGCCTAAGGCTCTGGGAGGGGGGTTGGAGGTCTGGGGTGCAGGTCCTGGGATGGGGATTAGGGTGCAGGAGGGGTGCAGAGTGCAGGCTCTGGGATAGAGTTTGGGTGCTGGGTGCAGGCTCCGGGCTGGGGCAGGAGGTGGGTGTGCAGGAGGGGGTGAGGGGTGCAGGCTCTGGGATGGAGTTTGGGGGTGGGAGGCGGTGCAAAGGGAGGGGGTGCAGGCTTTGGGAGGGAGTTTGAGGGCAGGAAGGAGGGAGGGGGTTTGGGAGGGAGTTTGGGGATAGGAGGGGATGCAGGGGTGAGGGCTGTGGGTCTGAGGATGAGGGGTTCATGATGCAGGAGGGGGCTCAGGGATGGAGCAGAGGATTAGGGTGTGGGGGGATGAGGGCTCTGGCTGGGGCTGGGGATGCGGGGTTCATGATGCAGGAGGAGGCTCAGGGCTGGGGCAGAGGTTTAGGGTGCGGGGGGATGAGGGCTGGGGCTGAGGGGTTTGGGACGTTGGAGAGGCTCAGGGCTAGGGTGGAAGGGCAGGGTAAGGGCAGCCTGTCTTTCCATTAGTGGATGGGGGAACGCTAGGACCCGGGGGCAGCAGACAGCAGTTGCTGCTGGCTCTGGCAGTACAAGCAGGCAAGGGAGAGGCAGGCAGGGAGGGGGGAGCCCACGGGGGGGGATGCGCGGAGGGGGGGTGGCAGGTGGAGGCCGGGGACCCATCCAACACTCCCCCGCTCCCTGACTGCCCCCCCCAGACTCCCCTTACCATTCTGGCTCCACGTGTAGGCAAAACACGCTGCCCGGTGGGTCGGTTTGTGTGTTACACAGGGCTGCAGACAGAGGGACGGGGGAGCAGGGGAGGGCTCTGGCTGCTGGAGGCCAATGGGAGCGGCTCAATCGGCCCAGCCGCCCAATCAGCAGCCGCACTCTGCATGGAAGGGAGGGAGGGAGGCGAGGGAGAAAAAAACCCCGGACATTTTAACCTTGTTACCAATTCCTCCCGGACGGCTATTTAGAGATGCAAAAGCCGGACACGTCCGGGGAAATACGGACGGATGGTAACCCTAACTTACTGTAGTGAAGATTCACATAGCTGAAGTTGCTAACTTAGATCAATCCCCCCCAGTATAGACCAGGCCTAAGTGTGCTGGTATATCTTATTTTAGCTCTGGGGACTGGTACAAGTTATACAGGCCAAAGCACTCTTTTTGCTGGTATAAGCTGCGTCTACACTAGAAGGTTTGCTAGTTCAGCTATACTGGCAAAACTTTTCTTGTGTGGAACACCTATATTAACATCTCAGGCCTAAGGAACTACATTGCAGTCTTGACAATGCCTCTTAAAGTGAGTGAGCTTCTTACATTTTGGTCCATCTTCTTTATGGCCCTTACTGTTCTGTGGAGTATAGGCTGCTTTATCATCTCTTCCCCCCAACTCCCATGGTCTGGGGAGGAAATAGGTCATGCTGAGATGTGGCAGGAGGAGATTGGGGGGACTCAAATGGAGGTTTGATGATGTTCAGTAAGTGCTTTGTTTATGTAGCTGCCAGTTTAGTGTGGTGGGGGGTAGCTGTTGGAATCAGTTCGTTTTTAAGAGATGTATTTTCATAGTTGTCATGGGAGCTCTTTTATTTAATATAGTGTAGATTTGAATGACTAAATGTATGCAGAAACTGCATTGATGTCAAATCTTCTTGAGCATGAGAAGTTTAATTATAGTTAGAATGGATAGAATAATGGAAAATGTGTTTTGAATTATTATTCTGCGAATATAATTCATAATGAATTATTCACAAGGATTTGCTCACCTGGCTCCTATTGTGACTGCTGTATTCCATTTGAGAGGGCGTCTCTGTTTCTCACCATCTTTTTGCTCGGTGCATACAGCATATCAATGGGTCTATCAATTACAGATAATTATGGCCAGATTTTATAACAGAGCTCAGCGCATTGGGCACTGAGCTCTCTTAAGGACTTAATTGTGTGTGTGAAAATGTGAGTTGCTTGCTGGATGCTGAACTCTCTTGAAAACGCCCATAGCAGTTCTGAGTTCTCTAAGCTCATTTTTAAGTAGATAGTAAAAGCAGTTTCTATTTATCCATGGATTTACAGTTCTCATCACTGTAGCCCTTCCCATTACCCTATGGAGGACAATGTTCTCCTAGTTCCTTGCTCCAAACAGCAGGTTGAAACTTTTATTATAAGTGAACCTATATAAAGGCTGTTCTCATGAGAAAGCCCCGGCAAAGAGTGGCCCAATGGTCCACTCATGCCACTAGCATAGCCACCCACTAACTGTGGTCCATGGTAGACTTGCTGGTGGTCCATAGTTGGTATGGCTGTTTCTGCTTGTCTTCAATTGTTAGATCTTATTAAAAGCTGAAAATAAATCCTTTCCTAATATTACTTTCCCATATAAGTTAACAGATGTAGTTGACAGATTGCAAATGAGAGAGGAGGTGCCCAGGAGACATTCTCTCCCCCTTAAGATGTGGCACCCACTACGGAAAGTTTGAGATTCTTCTTCAAGCACAGTGCTGCAACATCTGGGTTGCAAATGCTGCAGGGCAATACTGATCTGTTTCAAAGTGTTAGTTTCCATTGCAACATCTTAAGAGGTTTTGTTTGGTCCTGGGTTGTGTTAAAATGCTGTTCATGCAGAACTCAGCCTGACCTGTTGGTGTCCACTTATTTACTTCTTATTTGCCCTGTTAAAAGAATGAAGGTGACATTGTATATATATATTTCATCTTGTTTAATGCTCTGTGGGGTTTCTTGCACCTTCCCCTGAAACATCTGGTGCTGACCACTGTCAAAGACCCTAATTGCTGTACCGGATCAAACCCATGGTCCAGCTAGTCTAGTATCCTGTGTTACACTCTAACTTTTAGAACTGACTGAATGCATCCCTGGTAAGTGGGTCTATTGCTAATGCCACAGCATTTTAAGCAAGTAAATGTTATTTGGTACTGTTAGGCATACTGGTTTCCTGCAAGATATTCTAAGTGCCTCATTCTTCCCCATGTGGGAGTGTCTGCTTAGGACATAGGAAAGTCAACACACTTGTATTCATTCTAATTCTTCCATCAGAAGGTGGGGCTTGCTCCCCCTCCCCACATGGAAGTGGCAATAGCTTTGGCCCAGGAGGCTCACACATCTCAGGGAATCTGCCAGAGCTATTTGTAGGGGAAGCCCCAGATCTCCTGCCCTCTGCCCATCTGCACAGCTCACTCTTACGGTGCACCCCCAGGAGGGACCCATGGCATAGGGCTAAGATGCTCTTACACCTCTCACTCCCCCTCCCTTGCCCCACAACTGGGATTTACTGGTTCAGATTCCCAGCCTCAAAGCTTTCCCGTTCATCTTTAATTGGGCTCCCCCCCCAGCAATGTTCGCTATTAACTGGCAGTGTGTTGCCGCTTGCAGTTCTTTCAGGTTGCCTCTGTGCTCGACAGCAAAGCAGAAATCCCTGGTGTTGCCACCTGCTCTGCAGTTGTTCTGTAGGCAGGCAGCGCAGCGGGTAATCACCTGTTTCCTTTGCTACCGGTGTAACGGGGCAGAGGCAGGACGCAGGCCCAGCACACGGTGGAAATAATGGAGGGATTTGTGCCAAAGAGAAAAGAAAGATAAGATTTCAATGGGCGGAACAAACAGTGAATGAGTAGGCAGCCAGCAGGGAGTAAATGAAAGCCCTGAGCGCTGTTCCATGGCCCCTGTGAAATGAGGTGGGTGTTCTCAGCCCAGTTCTTAACTGACAGGTGTCTGCGTCACAGCAGGTCCCCTCTTTGACATTCCTGGCAGAGAACACCACGCTTCATGAACTCACATCACTCCCCAAGAGGACCCCTCTGGATTAGGCTTCTGGGGATCAGTGGCTGAGTGTTGTGGAACCCCTGGGGCTGGCCGTGCCCTGCTTTGCTCAAAGAGGAGGGATGGATCTGTGCTGAAGCAGGGTCCTGGGAGTCAGGGTTCTGTTCCAACCTCTGCCATAGACTTGCTGTGGGACACTGGGTGAGTCACTTCCTCTCGTGGTGCCTCAATTTCCCATCTGTTGGATAGAGCTATTTCCGTCCCGCACAAAGGTGAGAAGCTAAATTGATTATTTGTGAAGTGCCCAGATACTAAGGTGAGGGGGACATACAAATACTTTGACAGAGCCATGGAAACGGTCCTAAATCTGGAGTGGGGGTTGGAAATCCAGTCAGACAATCCCTGAGAACAAAGCAGAGATCACCAAACGCATTTTCAGTCCTGCGCTAAGCAAATTTTTGCCCCTAGACTCAAGAGGTGGAGGCCAGGGCTCACCATTACCTAACTCCCTGCTCCCTGGGCTGTCTTGTCCCCAGGGGGTTCTCCAGGTCCTTGTTACAGCCCTGAAGATGCTCTCAGCCTTGAGATCCTCTAACAGAGTCAGGGGGACATTGCACAGGAGGACTCACTTATCCCCCGGCCAGCTAAGGGGCAAAATCACGACACTTGGCTGAAAGTTAGTATACGTGCCGAGAATCTCAGTGCTTTACGGTCCCTATTTTGCAGATGGGAAACTGAGGCAGAGTGAGGGGAAGCGACTTTGACCATGTCACACAGCAAGTCTATGGCAGATGAAGGTCTGATTTCATTTTTCCGAAGGCACTGAGCAACATAACTTCAGTTAAAGCCACTGAGTCTGACAGGTGCCCAGCACCTTGGAAAATCAGGCCCTACAGAGGCCTGCCTTTAAAAGCTCAGATTGTTCAGTGGCAGTTTCCAGGCGCTGAGCACTTCTGAAAATCTAGTCCGTGGCAGAGCTGGGAATTGAACCCAGGCCCAAGGCCTCCACCACATGACCAGACTTCCACAGTCCCTGCCCTAAGTAACCCTGGACTGAAATAGCAGGGAAGGGTATTTCCAAGGCTAACCCCAGGTGCGGAAACTTTCCGGTTGAAGGATGCTGGTGAAGAGTGACCCTGTTGCTGAGTAAAGGGAATGGTCCCAGTGCTGTTATGACAGCAGCCCCATTGCCTCACACATTAAATGGAGCTCTAGGCAGCCACCACATACAGAATTTGTATAGCACACTATCTTCAAAGCACTCTGCAGCATTAACTACCTCATTTACCCCCTCTGTGAGGAAAGTCAGTACCGCTGTCCCCATTTTACAGACTAGGGCCAGGGGGGGAGAGGTGGGCTGAGCCTTACAGAGGGCACATGATGTCTGTGGCAGAGCTGGGGGGCCAAGTCAGGAGTCCTTGGCTGTCAGTGCTGCCCTCATTTTCGCGCACCCGGCCTATGAGTAAGTTCATCGCAAGGCATTTCCTGTCAGGACTAAGGTGCAGGGGCAGGGCTGGGCCTGGAGGGAATGCGATGTACAAGCCAGCGCAGTCTCTCTCTTGCATTCATGAGCATGAATAATACCTTGCTGAGTCTGTGGAAGGGGAGAATATAATACGTCTTGTAGTAAAGGTCAACTCACGTGGCTGCACATGAGCTTCGTGTCAGTCCTTTGCTAACCATCCTTAACTCTTTCAGTGCCTTATGAACTTTGCCCACACAAGCAGAGAGTATATGGACTCTTCAGCATATACCCTGGTGTTCCACTGATGCCCCGGCTCCTCCCGCATGGACGACAGCACTTGTAAGGTTAATCTGCCAGCGTTTACTTGCTCAAATCATTGTAAGCAGGGAAAACATGATTATAGAGCCACATGACATTAGTACACAATGGCTCTGAAATGAGCCAGATTGAATTAAGCCTCCTAATGGCATCACATCCAAAGTAAATAACAAAAAAACAGATCCACCGGTGAGTGACAGGTCTATCAGTCAGATCCTATTATTAGAGCAGGAAGATGGAGTTAGCCAGTAATAGGAGAAGCATAGTCATTAAATAGACGTATTGGCAGGGGTGCAGACAGTTTGAGAACTGGGAAGTGTGTAAGTACTGTGGGGTGTCCATGTGCTGAGCATAAGGTGTGAGCTGCCTAGATTGGCCATTAAACCTGGTGTTGTGTTGTGTGTGTTTAATTCCAAGGAATAAATATATGACAGGAGTGCTCTGTTTCTCTCTCTCAATAGTTAATAGATACGGTGCCAGTTGATGGTGCCCAAGAATATATAACATGGTTCCTGGATTTTATAGGACCAAGAAAAAGTGTGTGCTGCAAACAGCTTTCTCTGTGCAACTCCCGACATCAAGCTCTCAACAGCATCAGGACCTCCAAAGCACTTTGCAGATATTAGTTAATCCTCCAACACCTCTGTGAGGTCCGGAAGGAATATTGTTCCTATCTCTGATGGGGAAACTGAGGCTCAGAAGGATTAAGTGATTTAGCCAATATCAGTGAGTGGCAAAAATCAGGAATAGAACAGAACTCAGGAGTCTGGTCTGACTACCTGACTATATTTCCCTTCATCCCAGTGAGACCTGCTTGTGTGACTTGAGGGCAGAATGTGTTGGTAGCAAACTGGCACACTAAGAAAATATCACATTGAGTTTAAATATAAAGAGGAATCTGCAAAGCTTTAGGCCATATCTCAACACCAGATTGTCACACTGGATCAGTTACATCATGATAATTTGTGTTGGAAGAGAAGGTGGCCTGGTGCCTAATGCACAGGAATGGAATGAACTCTGGCATTCTAGTCTCCTGATGCCATCTTCCTCTGTGTCTGTGGGCAAAGCACTGAAGTGCCTGACTACAAAACTGCTGAGTACAGAAAGGGCTGGAGTTGGAGAGCAGTGGGTACTTTTATCCCCATTTTACAGATGGGGAAACTGAACTGGAGAGATGAAAGGCCCTACAAAAATACTAGACCGCATAAACAGCCAGGTTGGGGTTCCTGATTATCCCTTGGTTCAGATTTGTAGTGTAGAGGAAACCTAACTGGGTCACATAACTGGGCTAAGGCCTTGGCCATGACCGAGGCTATAGCAGGTCACAGAACATCCCTACGATCTTGTCTGTACTACAGATTTTGACCATGTTGTGATCCTCTTCTCAAACTGGAGGGCTTTAGCAGGGGTCTGAACCCTTCATGCGTATTTTCTAAAATGAGGATAAGAACTTCCTAGCATTCCCTGCCTCTCTGAGCAGTTGTGTGAACTAGACTTTGTCTACACTGGACTTTTGTCGGTAAAACTTTTGTCATTCAGGGGTGTGAAAAAAACACTCCCCCGAAAAGTTTTACCACCGAAAACTGCCGCTCATCGGGGGTGGATGTTTTTTATCGGCAGGAGAGCTCTCTCCCACGGACAAAGAGTGGCTACACTGCCCCTTTTAGCGGCACAGCTGTAGCGGCACAGATGTGTCGCTAAAAGGTGCATAGTGTAGGCATAGCCCTAGCCCATGGGTCGTCAACCTTTCAGAAGTGGTGTGCCGAGTCTTCATTTATTCACTCTAATTTAAGGTTTCGCGTGCCAGTAATACATTTTAACGTTTTTAGAAGGTCTCTTTCTGTAAGTCTGTAATATATAACTAAACCATTGTTGTATGTAAAGTAACTAAGGTTTTTAAAATGTTTAAGAAGCTTCTTTTAAAATTAAATTAAAATGCAGATCCCCAGACTGGTGGCCAGGACAGGGGCAGTGTGAGTGCCACTGAAAATCAGCTCGCGTGCCGCCTTTGGCACACGTGCCATAGGTTGCCTACCCCTACCCTAGATAGTGTCTGCATAGTGCTCTGAATGCAAGTGCTAAGCATTGCTGTTCTCTGAGCAGAGCACAGAGGTCCTGTTGCTCATGAGTGTACACTGCAGGGTTTATTTCCCTAATCGCTCCCTTTTTGATAAAGGGATTGTAGGGAGGAAAGTGACTAGTCCAAACTAGGCGCCTTCCTGCTTGTTCTGTTGCTCTGGGAATAGCCAGTGTTGCAATCTCTCCTGTCTGCAGGCTGTAAAGATTGTTCTTGCCCTCTTAGCCTCATGAGTGTTCTGTATTTTACAGCTCTGGTTTCCCTTAATGATTACATCCCCTGCCAAGGAACATGATGGGATACAAGTAGCTGGTGCATCTCTGCCCCTAGGGAGGAAGTTATTATGAACCTGCTAGCTCAGTGACATGTGGCTGGGAAGAGCATAAGGCTACAGAAACTAAAAAACTAAACCACAGCAAACAAGTGTAGGCCATCACAACCTCCGTGTAAATAACTTGAAACATTCCCCATACTGGCCATCAGCTGATATTTGATGAGACCCTTCTGTTCTTATCTTGTGGCCATTGCTGTTACCATGTGTGAGGTCAGTTCCTAGATTTTTCTGCTTTTGCACTGGGTAGATGGTTTAAAAATATTTTTGGAAGCTTTCCTTTAGCAGAAGGAACCTTGCTTAAAAAACTGACAATACCTGTAGAAAGAGGCAGGATTTTAACAAACTCATCAGTAGTCATCTTAAAATCCTGTGATGTCCTACAGGCATACACGGACCTGTATGAAGTACCAAAAGCTATGCCTGCATCTTGCAGACCTGCCAGGACTTCCCAAAGCGACGATTGATTCTGGGTGCCTCAACTCTTGTATCCCAAATCTGTGACTCCTGAGAGGGGCCCCAATTTCAAAGCGTGGGTGCCCACACTGGCTGGAAGTTAGGCTCCTTTGGCATCAAGATGGGAGCAAAAATTATCTTTTGGAAAAAATCCGCCCTAGTGCACAGTGAAATCTGCACTCAGGTATGGTGCAGTGAAATAAAATGCGAGTTCCAAACTGTTCTGAAGCAGACCTGTGCAGTTTACAATCCCAGGTACAGTAGAACTCCTATTTTATGATGCAGTTTGGATCGAGGAATTCATAAAACTGAACACTGGAAAATTACAGTGGGTCTGGGGCATAAGTTACAGTTTGGTGCCCTGCATCGTGATCTTGTCCTTGACATTACTGCAAAGAGATTTCCAAGGCAATGAAGGCATCAAAATGTGAAGGGGTGACATTGACATCACTTTTGTTATGGGATTATTTTATTTTATTTTTGTCTGGAAAAATGATCCATATAGTTGGTTGTTCATATGGTTGGTGTTCATAAAATTGAGGTTCTACTCTATGGTAAAGCTTCCATTTAGAGCAGTGGTTCCCAAACTGGGGTTCGTGAACCCCTGGGGGTTCGTGAAATGTTACAGGGGGTTCTCGGGGAAAAAAATCCCTAATGGTGGCTGTCCCTAGGGACCCCGGGGAGCATGGGGCCAGCAGCCCAGAGCCCCTGGACTTCCAAGAGCTAAGCAAATCAAAGCAAGCATATCTATCACACTGAGGAGATTTAAACTTCAAGATTCCTTATAAGAAACGGAAAGGGAGGTGAATATTTTTTGCTGTTTTTAAAACTAAATAGGCAGCTAGTATTGTTTTTAAAATTATTATGAAGAACAAGTTTAAGCTTTGTTGTAATGTGCGCTGTTTGCCCGGACTGCTCAAGACCTGAATGCTTGTGTAGAAGGAACTCTTTTAGTTGGCTTCTTAAATACCTTCATGCTGTTTCACATCTGATACTCCTTGATGAAACATAGGAGCTTTGTCTTATAACAGGCTTATTCAAAGTGATACAAGCTACGAAAATGAGATCTTGGAAGAGTGTTGCCGTTTTCATAATGTAATAAAAATACTGTAATGATAAATAATAATTAATAATAAATAGTGTGTAATAAACATGTCATAAAAACAAATTTTATATTTCCAAGATCACCACTTTTATAATTTATACTCAGGTAAAGGAGAAAATCCCTGGAAATATTCATTTTTAAGAGGGGGTTCGCGAGACTTGACGTGTTAGTGAAAGGGGTTCACAGGCTCTTAAAGTTTGGGAACCACTGATTTAGAGTAAAGTTAGTGAAAAACTGTCTGTGTATGCGTGCCCTCTACTGGCTAGAATCAGGCAGCACAATGTTATATGTGCCATATTAACTCTCCTGTAACTCAAGTGCCAGGGGCCTGTGCTTTTGCAGCCCGTGGACCAGAGTTCTAGCTCCACTGTTGCCACGATGATCCCGGTTGCCAGTGCACAGCATAGTGACAACCTGGAGTGGGTAGGTGGCCATGGCTTTGTCACAATCTACAATCATGTTTCTTTGTGGCCAGGATTTGGTTATTGCTGAGGGTGAAAGATGTATCCAGGATTGGTAAACTGAAGTTCCTTTCTTCCTTTTGTTCTCACTTGCAGTGTGTTACTTACTGAAGAACAATATCAGCCCGGACCTGTGCAATGAAGATGGACTCACTGCACTGCATCAGGTGAGGCCTTGAGCTACCCTCACCATCCTAGGCTGCTTGTTAATGTGTTCATCTTCCATGGTGCTGGAGCACCAGTGTGTCTGTGCAGGGCCATCTGTGAGTGCATCTCACAGAGACAAGGGAGGGTTCCCTTCCCACATGTATTTCGCTTGTTTTTCCGTAAAACACCTGAAGTCTTCACATGCTGCAGCATCCTGTCCTCTGGGGCTAAGCTGAGCTCAGAGCCCCTCTCCCTACACCCAAAACTTACTTCGGTTAGAGAGGAGCTCGGGCAAGACTTGGGACTTTAGGCCCAGATACAAAAAGCAGCACTTGTGCAGCTCCCCATGAGGCTAGGCTGCCAGCTTTTAAAGGCAAGCTGACTCGACTCTCCCACAAGGCTGAGCCACTCACGGGCTTTGAAATGGGTTTGGTTCAATCAGTGCACTGGCTGTTTAGGTAAATTGCTGCAGCCTTCTTGTGTGGAGACTCATACATTGATTTAAGGCACTGTGATGTTCCTCAGATGTACCCAGCATTGTGAGGCACCTTGTCCTTGTCTATACCTGCCTGGGTCAGCTCCCTGACAACCTTGGCCCCAAGCAGCACAAATACTCCCCTCTCAGCCCACTTGGGCTCTGCTGTCCCTCTGCAGGTAAGCAACAGATGCCCTGTGAGCATCCCCTGGCATGGCCAGACACTTATCCACCAGACAATCACAGAATTACCAGGCCCGCTGTCCCTAAAAGGAACAGTAAACCACAGCTTACGAGTTCATTTTAGATCACAGCTCCAATTAACACACAGCACTTTTTTATAGAGAAAACAAATACAAGTTTATTTAACAAAGAGTAAAGATTCGTGCAGTAGCAAACAGAAATATTGGGAACACAGGGCTACATAGAAACACCGAGTTATATATAAAACAAAATCATAACACGCATTCTAGAGTCTGAAGTCAACTAACAAGATGCCCTCTTGTCTAATAAGGTACCACATACCCCAAAGTCCTTCTCACCGTGTTTTTCAACCAGATGGCTGTGACCCTTTTTTCATGAGGCCAAGCCCACCGGCAGCTTTGCCTTCCCCAGTGAAGGATAACTGGGAGTTCATCTATGCCCCAGATTACTTCCAAAAGTTCTTTGTCTTTAATCTTAAACATGATAACCCCTGCTGTTTTTGTTATTTCCTGTAACCCCTGCAACCTATTGATTAGCATTCTGCTCAGACTGTCAATGGGCATATATTGTGAACCAGACAATACTCAGTTTGCACATGACCAGTCAGAGGGAGAAGCGTCTCTTCCCCCCAGCCTGACAGAAGTATGTGGATCACCTTTTTTTGACTGCCTAGCTCTCACACCTAGGGAACACAATTTTTAGTATACATATGTAAACTTCCATGTTTTCTATACTTACAGCTCACAATGATTGTGCTGACCAGCGTGACACTGGCTTTTATTAGAGACCTTACACGACAGTCTTTGGCAAACCACTATATAGACCCCAGTCCCAGGGTATCTCTACAGCCTTTATGCACCCCTGTGCCCTCTGCCAGCTGGCATAATGAGGTCCCTGGGTCTCAGGCACTTAGAGTAATTTTCCAAGCATCCACACAGGGGACTACACTGAACTAAACTGCAATTTGTTAAATCAAACCAATTTTAATTCCCTCCCCAGTTAGAAAGTCCTGGTCTCTAGCACAGAAACACAAGAAGAATCTAACTGCTCCTGGCTCACAGGAGTTGCAGTGACTAGAAGTGCCAGCAGGCAGCCTCCTGCTCGCTGCTGAGAGGAGCGGCAGTGAACAGCAGTAGGGCAGTTGAGCTTCTGCTGAGCTCAGCCTTTCCCAGTCCATGTTGTAAAGGCTGGAATGGGGATTTGTCTACAAATGACTTTCTCTCTTCCGTGCTGCAGGGACGTTTGCTTTAAGAAAAGCTATTTCTCCACAGGGTCATTGTTCTTCAGACAAAGGGGAACGTTTTCTGCTTGTGACACTGGAGGTTTCATTACTTTCACTGCCAGCAAGTGAAGTCATGCCAGGAAAACCCCACCAAGCCCATGAAAGGATCAGTCATTGTTAGGGCACAGTTTGGGGTTAAGGCAAGAACCATGGCATTACTGGCATGAATTGAATCCCAGATGAAATATTGCACCATGTGTAGTTACTGTGCCTTTAGCAATTGTTTCTTGTGGAGGATGCAGCTTGTGGTATTGTGATCACTTACAAGCTCTAAGTAAAAATTATCCCCTCTGTTTCTGTCCCTCACCAGTGCTGCATAGACAACTTCGAAGAGATAGTCAAGCTTCTCCTCAACCACGGGGCTAATGTCAATGCAAAGGACAATGAGCTGTGGACTCCACTGCATGCAGCAGCTACCTGTGGTCACATCAACCTGGTGAAGATTCTAATTCAGCAGTAGGTGGCCCCTGCTTCCTTTCTGTGTATCTCTTGGTGGGCCTGATTGCTTCCTCTGAGCTACTGAGTGCTCACAACTTCCACAGCTGTTGGTAGGAATTGAGAACACTTGGTACCTTGTAGGATCAGGCCGACGGTGCTTGTTGGCCAGGTCAAGGCTGCACGTTGCTGGCTCGTTGTTAGGAAATGATGCCTGGGTTGGAAGAGTAGGGAAAGTACAGGAAAAACTAAGGAGAAATCAGTAAAACAGAGGATGACCTGGATCAGTTTGCTTTGAAGGGGGCAGGCGCTTGTCTGACCAAAGCCTCTGGATTTGGATTTCAATCTGTCACATGTGGCTTGTTGTCTGCTGGCTGGATGTGTGTAGTTCACCTTTCCTCTATGCTTCCAGGCTTCTGCTCGCAGTAGGTGGGCCAGGAGCAAAGGTGCAGTAAGAGGAATAGCCAGAAAAAACAAACGACAAAGGGTGAAACTCATCTCTGTGCATAGTGTCCCCACAATGCCCTATGCACCATGCCAGTCCTTCAGCCAAGGCTAGAAACACTGACACAGGAAGTACAAGGTGTTCATGTAGCACAAATGCTATAGAGAGCCAAGCTGCACCACACAGGGCACGAACACTGGGCCTCCCACTCACCCCTGCCTAGAGCACTCGGGCGAAGGCCCTAATGTTTAAGCCCCTTGTGCTCTCTGCACTCGAGTGAGCAGGAGGCCCAGTGTTAGTGCGTAGCATAGTACAGCTTAGGGTTATCACACTAAATTGTACTTATCTGAAAGGAGGCTGACAAGGAGGTCTCAACAACCATACAATTGTGTCCCCAGGTGCTGTCTGTAGCATGAAAACCTTGCACTTTCTGTACTGAAAACTGTCTCTCGCCTTGGCTGGAGGTTGAGCAGGCTGAGAAGAAACCCTGAATGCTAACGTGCTACCCTTCACAAGCAGTGTCTGTCTCCCCTTTCTGTACACCCTAGACCAGGGGTTCTCAACCTTTTTCTCTCTGAGGCCCCTTCAACATGCTATAAAAACTCCAGCTGCCCCGCACTGCTCCGGCTTCCCGCCTCCGACCTGGCCAGTGAGCGGGGAGAGGAGATGGTGGGGGAGGTGTGGAGCTGCCCCTGGGACTGCCGTGCTCTTGCGCTGCAGTTGGGGGGGTGGAGGGGCAATGCCCTCCATGTTCCCAACTCTGCCCATAGGCTCCTGGCTTCTGCCCCAAAGGAAGCACCAGGGCTTGGCGCTCTGGGATTCAGCCCCGCGCCACCCGGCTTCAGCCACGCAGGGGCGGCTCGGGATCGGGGCTTCAGTCCCTCAGTCCCTCCTGGCTTCAGTCCCTCAGGGGACGCTGGAGATTGGGCTCTGGGTTTTAGTCATGGGGCCCCGCGGACCCCTGGCTGAGAATCGCTGTCCTAGACTATTGCACTGCCAGGTGGGAGACTTGGGTTCAGACTTTGGCCCCTGTTTCTTGGCCAGAGGACTCTATCTATAAGGAAGATAATGCAGCAATGCTTCATGACCTTGAACAAACCCATCCATTGCTGGGAGCTTCCTGCAGTTTCCTTAGCCTATAATTAGGCTTGGAAAGATTAGATTTTTATTGGTAAACGTCAATTTCACCATACACACACATTGACTAAAAGATATTTCCATCAGTAATAACTGAAATTTATAGATAGGCAAAGTGAAAAAAATGCTGCTTGAGAAGTTATTGAAGTTTGATTTAAGGATATTTACTCTGTGTATTTTGACGTGATGTTGACAATATGTGTTTTAATAGTTATAAAGCTATCACTTGATAAATCTTAGCATCTGCTTCATTAAATAATTATTGTCTGACCCCCATAATTTTCCGTAACTGTGAAAATGTAAATTGATAAAAATAGAAAAAAAATCTTAAAAATAAACATCGTCTGTTGAAATAATAAAAAAATGAAAATGGAATTCGGCCAGGCATAGCTCTCATGTTTGGGGCAGCTATATATGTAGCCTCAAGGTTTGGGCAAGCCCAGGGATAAAATTGGAGGGAACCTGAAAGTTTTGGGGAGGGAGGATAAAAATGGAGTGCAGAAATAAATGAAAGGTGGGAATGTATATTGCATCCTGGCTGGGCCCTGGAACATCCTATCTTGTGATTATAGGAAAGGATGTAGCATGAGGGATAACAAGCAAGCAGGGTCGGACTGGGGAGCTGGGAGCATCTGTTCTGGTCCATCCCATTCGAGTGGGTGCAGGGTGCCCTCTGTTGACTCAGACACTGGCAAACCAATACGGTAGTAACATTGTACCATGGTCCATGTTCAGAAGATGAGTTGTCAGTTGTCTCTTTCTAAGGATGAGGGATAACAGGTTTTCTGCAGTACATGGCATAGTGTGGGGTTATTGTGGTCAAAGAAGGCTTCTGCAACAGGTCTCACAGATCAAAGGACACTGCATCACAAGGCTTTGGTGCCTGAATAGAGAACCCAGAGACCACCAAAGGTAGCAGCTTCCAAAGGATGTCAGGTCCCATGCTTTGGTAGCTGCTTAAATTGACTATAATACATTGCAAGCGTAAGTTATATTGTAATTTGCTCTGCTGATGAGAGAGAAAAATGAACAAGAATATTAATGCTGGTGGATGCTGTCTGCCTTCCTTCAAAGGCTGTAACTATCGCAGATCGAGCCTTAGCTATGTTATAATATAAAATACACAACCAGACTGCCTAGAGTTTGAACACCGACAGGGATTACCCTGTTGGATCAGAATAGTAGTCCATCTCCTTGGGTATTCAGCCTCCAACAGCAACCACTATAAGATTCAGAGGAAGAAGCAAGAAACCCTGTAATAGACAAAAGTCTGCCCAGAGAGGAATTTACTAGTTTAGTCCCCACCTACATTCCCAATAACCCTCCTGGCACTCAGAACTTTTCAGTGAGGACCAGCCAGCCAAGTGTCCACTGACTAAAGATTTGTTAATGGCTTGGCGCTGTGTTCCAGAATGATGTTACAGTGGCTCATTGTGAGATGTTGCTTCTGGCACCGATGGGTCATTGGCCTGTTCCTTCCTAAAAGCGCAGGAGAGAGGAGTGTGAGCATAGCAGGCGAGGCTGCTGGGGCCATGCACAGCCCAGATCCGCTAGCCCCAAATCCCATGGAGGAGGCTCAGTGTGCTATGAATACATCTACTTCAGGACATGTACCTCCCATGTCAATCCTTCATAGGTCCCATGGACACCGCCTTGTATATCTTTATGTCTGTCCAATCCTGGAGGTATTTGGGCACCACATATGAGACATTACTATTCAAACCCCAGCTTGGTCTTCAAAGGACTCATCCCAGCTGCCATGACCTGTTGGATATTGTCTGTTATAGGGCAGCATCTGAGGTTCCCTTTCCTTCTATGTGTATTGGTGCCACTTCCTCATGATGAACTTTCTTTTTGCAGTGGAGCAGACTTGCTGGCAGTAAATGCAGATGGAAACATGCCATATGACCTCTGTGAAGATGAGCAGACCCTCGATGTCATTGAGACCTGCATGGCATACCAGGGTAAGGAAGGATGGGAATACTCAAAATACATTGGAAGTGGGTTAATAAAGTATTGAATCATGTTTTTGTGTTCCTCAGTGCTTGGTACTCCTATTGAGGAAAGTAGAAGTCACTGCATTGCATTTCTTCTTGGCAGCTGTTGGAGGCCACACTTTCATGAGCCTAATCCATAAAGTCCTGAATAGTAACCCATGGTAAAAGATTCTGTCCAGCTACCAATCCTTTGAGTCATACAACCTCCCTTAATGGAGATCATTATAGCAGAGCCCATGCTGTGAAGGGACTCATATGAAAAGACAACCTTAGATTTTGAGAGAGAGAGAGAGAGAGAGATGGGTGGTGGAATTTGAAATCTGAACCTGGATCTGAGTTTAGCTCTTCATTCTGGACAGGCTAGCTAGTTTACCTTTCCCAGGCCAGAGCTTAGGATCAGAGAGGCACTAAACCATTAAAGACCTCAGCCTAGAGAAGAAGGAAGATGAACAGGTAGCAGCAGCTAGAGGGCTCTCTGACAGAGAGACTGAGAAGATTACAGGGACTGCCTGTTTCTCCCAGGCCAGGATCAGGGGTGTCTGGATTGAGTGGAATTTACTCACACCTTGCAAGGAGAGAACGTTTAGGCAAGACCCAGGTGCACAGGCCTTTTGTTTTGTTTTATCCCTTTGCTCTGTGTGCTATGTACCTTTGGGTGAATAAATAATGCTTTCTTTTGAAGAAGCAGTTTGTGGGTCACTTTAATCAGCTGCTCATCACAGACTCCTGGAGGAAAAGGACTTATAGATGCCAAGTTTATAGCTGAGCCTGACTGGTTATCATGGTTGCGGGAAACGGAGGCTGCAGCCCGGTGACGCAGTCTAAGAATACTGAGCTGCATGATTCCCTCCCGAGAGGTGCACCATCACTAGAGGTGTACCATCACCAGAGGTGCACCATCACCGGAGGTGCACCTAAGGGTCTTAAGCATAGCTTACCATGTAATAGTGATTGGCCTCATCCTAGTTGCTAAAGCTGTGGGTGCAGAAAGCTTGCTTGGCATCTGCCCTATCTATTAAGGTCCGTTTTGGTGCCCATCACTATAGAATCTAGTCTCAGTACGTGCATTCTGTCCTCACTATGCCTGGCTAATAGCCAGTGCTATTACCCCCTCAGTTTTCATAAGCTGGTTCTCAGATGGTAGCATCATCTGTTCATGTATTCCCTACTCATTTAAACACAGAGCCCTCTGCTGCGGCCATTAAAGTCAGTAGGAGTCTGGTTGCTGAGTTCGATGGGAGCAGAATTGGGCTGAGGTTCTCGTCTTTCTGTTTGAAGGGCATATGCTATACAGATTATGTATTCCCCCATTTTCCTATCTATAAAAGGGGGAATAAGGACAGCCCAGGGAATTATAGACTGGCTAGCTTAATTTTAGAACCCAGAAAGATAATGGAACAAATAATCAAACAGTCAATTTGTAAGCACCTAGAAGATAATAAGGTGATAAGTAACAGTCAACACGGATTTGTCAAGAACAAAGCATGTCAAACCAACCTAATATCGTTCTTTGACAGGGTAACAAGCCTTGTGGATGCGGGGGAGCAGCAGATGTGATATAGCTCGACTTTAGTGAGGTTTTTGTTTCTATCACACGTGACCTTCTCATAAACAAATTAGGGATACATAGCCTAGACAAACCTGCTATCAAGTGGGTGCACAACTGGTTGGAAAACCATACTCAGAGAGTAGTTGTCAATGGTTCACAGTCCTGCTGGAAGACATATTGAGTGGGGTCCCTCAGGGATCTGTCCTGGGTCTGGCATTGAGAGTACAATTATAAAGCTTGCGCATGATACTAAGCTGGCCGTGATTGCAAGCTTTGGACGACAGGATGAGAATTCAAAATGATCTTGACAAATTGGAGAAATGGTGTGAAATAATGAGGATGAAATTCATTAAGGACAAATGCAAAGTACTACTCTTAGGAAGGACTAATCACTTGCACAAATACAAAATGGGACATGACTGCCTAGGAAGGAGTGCTGAAGAAGAGAATCTGGGGGGATTATAAATGGATCCCAAACTAAATATCAGTCAACAATGTAATACTGTTGCAAAAAAAGCAAACATCATTCTAGGATGTATTAGCAGCAGAGTTGTAAGCAACACATGAAAATTAATTCTTCCACTCTACTCAGCACTGATAAGGCCTGAACTGAAGTACTGTGCCCTGTTCTGGGCACTGCACTTTGGGAAAGATGTGGAGAAACTGGAGAGAGTCTAGAGGAGAGCAACAAAAATGATTAAAGGTCTAGAAAATGTGACCTACGAGGAGAGATTGAAAAAAAATTAGATTTGTTTAGTCTGGAGAAAAGACTGAGGGGAAACATTATAACAGGCTTCAGGTATATAAAAGATTGTTATAAAGAGGAGAGTGATATATTGTTCTCCTTAACCACTGAGGACAGGTCGAGAAGCAATGGGCTTAAATTGCAGCAAGAGAGATTTAGGTTAGACATTAGGAAAAAATTCCTAAGTGTAAGGCCTGGTCTACACTAACCCCCCCACTTCGGACTAAGGTACGCAAATTCAGCTACGTTAATAACGTAGCTGAATTCGAAGTACCTTAATCCGAACTTACTGCGGTCCAGACGCGGCAGGAAGGCTCCCTCGTCGATGCTGCGTACTCCGCTCGCCGAGCTGGAGTACCAGCGTCGACGGCGAGCACTTCCGGGATCGATCCGGGGCACTTCCGGGATCGATTTATCGCGTCTTAACCAGACGTGATAAATCGAACTCAGAAAACCGATTGCTTACATCCGGACCCGGATGTAAGTGAAGACGTACCCTAAGGGTAGTTAATCACTGGAACAAATTACCTAGGGAGGTTGTGGAATTTCCATCATTGGAGGTTTTTAAGAACAGGTTAGACATACACCTGTTAGGAATGGTCTAGATAATACTTAGTCCTGCCTCAGTGCAGGGGACTGACCTAGATGACCTATCAAGACCCCTTCCAGTCCTACATTTCTATGATTTCTTACCCTTCCAGAGCTGCAATTTTTCTCCCTTGCCAAATCTCTTCCCTGTATAACATACACATAAGCAGTGACTATCCTATGGCAAGTAGCAGGGTGGATGAAATAGCCCATAAGTTCCCTCTGAGAATGGGGGCCTGCTTCCTGAGCACAGAGAGGGGAGTCTCCCTGTCAGCCATGCAGCACATAATTGCCTCCTGCACAGATGGCCAAGATGGTCCCTTCCATTAGGCCTGCTGGAAATGCGGGTCAGGAATGAGGCTACCTCTGAACGGGTTAGTGCCTCAGCTCAAAATTGCTTCTAGCATGCAAAGGGTTAAAGAAACAGTGGTTACACCATCGGTTCTCAACCTGTGCAGCTAGCTGCCTATGAGCCACCAGGGTTTGATAGCCTCTCATCTTTCCAAGCAGAGAAGTTGAGTTTCGGGGAGGGGGGCGGTTAAAATTGTGCTCCTGTTTGCTCTGCATGGGCACATTTGCTCTGGCTCTTGTCCCCAGGGTAGGATTTTGCTGGAATATCATTCTCACGCCATTAGGAGCACTATTAACCTGGCTGTGCTTTGGGGGTACTGTACGGATAGAGTGTGCCAAGTGTTCTGACTGATGTTCAGCATGCAGATATGGTCAGACAAGGAATTTGAACCCAATTATTGCTGTTATTTACTGGGTCAGAAGAGGAAAAGAACATTTCCATTTCCCTTTCTCCCTGTTAACTACAGGCATCACACAGGAAAAAATCAATGAGATGCGGGCTGCTCCGGAGCAGGCCATGATCTCTGACATCCGAGGTCTAATTGCAGCAGGACAAGACCTGAACAGGACAGATATTCAAGGTGCTACATTGGTGAGCAGAATTGCTACAGTATCCACCCTCGTCTGTCCCTACAACCTGTGTGAATTCTAGGAGGCTGTCAGTGGTGTATGTCTTTTGTTAATCTCCAAGGACAAGTACAGTGTGAGGAGGTAGAAAGCTAGTGGCTTCTATTTTAGGTCATCTCCTTTGAGCAATAATGGTGTCCATGAGTAAAGACTTCGCAATTCAGGGCCTGATATTGCTCCCACTGGAGTTAATGGCCAACTTCATAAGAACGTAGTAACAGATCAGATCACTGGCCTATCTAGTCCAGTATTCTGTCTCTGATAGCGGTCCAGTACCAGCTGCTTCAAAAGAAATCCCACAATGGGAGTCCTGTACACTCCAATGGGAGCATAAATTTTGGAAAAGTCTTTGGGCAGGCTGAGTAAAACCATTCAGTAGTTCTATTATCACTCCTAATCCCGTTAGTGTCTGATCTGACTTCTACTGAAGTGAGGAAAAAAAATCCTCATTGACTTTAGTGGGATCAAGCCCAACTGAAGGATCTGACCCTATATCTTTTTGGTTGCCCCAAAGGAGTCTGTTTGGCCTCTCACTTAAACTTTCCCCAAAAGCTAGGGTGCCCTAGTAATACTGTTTTTTAACTGTAGTGTATTGTCGCCTGTGTGGCTGTGACCTTGATAAGTTGACATTTGAGTTCAGAGGTATCTGAGAAGGCTTTGGTATCTACAGGCCCACCGACAGTAATTCCGGGCCCCAGGACAGAACAGTCAGTTGGTCCCTTAGAAACGGATGGCTGAGGTTTGATTCATGCAGGGTGGGCTGGAGTCGGGCCACACGCTACTGCTGGTCTGTCATGGCGTCGCCACATGGGCGCGGAGCTGGACCATGTGCGGCTGCTGGTGCACACACGCATATGCCACGGACGCTGTCTGCCTGACATTTGGGCAGTGCTGCGCCTGCACTGGCTGGTGCCCAGCGAGCTGCTGGCTGCATTGCTGGGCGTGCTCTTCCGGCACCACCAGGGCTTCTACATGCCCTCCCGACTGCCTTAGCCACTGCCGGTACCACCCTGCGCACACCTAGGAGCCCTGCGGCCCACCCAGCGGGGGAGGGATAGCTCAGAAGTTTGAGCATTGGCCTGCTAAACCCAGGGTTGTGAGTTCAATCCTTGAGGGGGCCACTTAGGGATCTGGGGCAAAATCAGTACTTGGTCCTGCTAGTGAAGGCAGGGGGCTGGACTCGATGACCTTTCAAGGTCCCTTCCAGTTCTAGGAGATGGGATATCTCCATTAATTTATTTATTTATTTTTATTTTTATTTAAAGGGCCTGGGGCTCCTGTCTGCGGCTACCATGGCAGCGTCAGCGGCCAGGGGCCCCTGGGCAATTGCCCTCTTTGCCCCTTCCCCCACCCCCCCTCGTCATGTCATTACACAAGTGGCCAAACCATGGCAGTGTAATTAAGTCTCTAACTCTAAAATGTTGATTAGTGAGATTCAGAAATCTTTCCCGTATCATTAGTTACAAAATCTGAGGAGGGCAGGCTTTCTAAATAAGACTCTGGTGGCTGGAATCTTTCACGGGGCTTACATTTTTATGGTATTCCGAGGTTTCTCCTTTTAACTAATTTTCAATTCTTTGAACATCCTGTTTGACTATTCCATTAGCATCACCCAGCTCTGGCTTGTCGGGCAATCCTAAAATCTCTGTCTTATCATATCAGCACAGTAGAACTGTTATAAATTTTGACAACTTCCCCCCGGGGATCAAGCTTGCATTTACCTTTCAGGCTATTGCTTGTGAAAGTCAAGAATTTCCCACTCACATGCAGCCCCCTGTTGGCCTCATGAAGATATGACCACTGATGCAAAGCCTATAAGAAATGAGCTGGCTCATGATGGTTTGAGGGGAAGATGAGATTTGGCACTCCATATATTTTATAGTAGAGTGAGGGGATGCAAATGTATATAGTGTATCCGATTGTGTATTCCTTTCACCCCCACCTTCGGTATGTTGCTGGTTTAGATTGTGACCTCTCTGAGACAGGGACTGTCTGCCTGTGTGTTAGAACAGCACCTAGCACAATGGGGCCCTGATCTCCATATTAATGATCACCAGCTTTGAAAAACTATTGCAACTGCCTTTTATTACCTGACAGCCACAAACTTCTAGTCTGGAATGCATGACAGCAATGGCTCGTTTTCGTAGGGTGGTGCAGGCAGCTAGCATTTCTTTTAGAAAAGCATTGAATTTTAGTACAAAAATAACTCTTACGCAGAATGATAGGATATGAAAAGGGCAAATTGAGCTTCAGACCTCCCTGCTTTGAGAGTGTCCCTTAAATTACACACAAGAGAACACCAAGAAGTTTGTTGAGAAGACAGCTGGTATAATTTCATTTCTGTGGCATGATCCACATTCCTTCTCCATTATGGAATGTGCAGAAAGGAGTAGAAGTTCTCTTTTCCCGTACAACACCACTTGAAATGGAATTACTTCTGAAGGGGAGGGACTGCTGCCGACTTGCATACAATAAATTGCAAAACAGAGCATGGAGCAGGAAGAGGGTATGTTTTGATCAAGGATACAGCAGCAGACAGACAGTATTAAGAAAAACTCCCCAAAGAGACCTAAATGTCCTCACAGAGTAGAAAAGATCCTCAGATGCCGTTTGTGCTCTCGGTATCAGACGTTGGAGACCAAACTCTGAAATGCAGAGTCCCTGAATTGCAAGCCGTCAGGGATTTAGATATCTTATTCACTTAAATTGAGAGTGCAAGCAACAGCATATGCAAAACTGTGGCCACGGAAATGGAAGCCTGGCTATGGCCAGGCTGAAAACTTGGTCCTAGAGATCCATTCCAGAGCATCTCAGAAGAATGTCCTCTTTTCCCCATTGTCATGGAATGTGCAGAGTGCCCTTTAGCTGTGATCCTCCACCCCAGAGCTGGCTGCATTGTGGTGGTGCTGCATGCTTAGTTTGTGAAGCGTTGCAGAACCTTTTGAGATAAAAATACAAAATTTGGTGGGGGGGGTTCATTCCTGACCACAGAGGCCTGCCACATTGCACCTAGCTTCACAGTACCTTACATTTATCTCTCCATAAATAGTTATAGATGGTGATTTCATTGGTTTAAAATGTACTTTGGATGCTGCTTTTGTTTTGATACACGTTAAAAAGCACTTACATGTTAAAAACCCTTGGAGGACATTTTTAGATCAGCCCAAAGACCTTCACTGGCAGAGATTTACCTAAACCACATTGATGGCGTTCCAGGGTCCAACCAAACTCCCCTCGAAGTCAATGCAGTGTCTTGTCATTCACTTCAATGGGAGCTGAATCCAGCGCTGCTGTTTTTTCTTGGTCTAAACTCAGACACTACAGTGGCATCACCTGGGTTACTTGGTGAAGAAGGAAGTTCATGAGCCTTAGACAGCAATTCATACTCTCTGTTCCTGGTCTCTTAGCTGCACATAGCTGGGGCTAATGGCTACCTGCATGCAGCTGAGATGCTTCTAGACCATGGAGCACGGCTAGACATCCAGGACTGGGATGGCTGGGAACCTCTCCATGCTGCTGCCTTCTGGGGACAGGTAAACATTTTTGTTGAAAGTCTATTTTGTGCAGCTGGTTCACCTCAGTGGGAGGCTGGGGCAGCATTTCAAAGCGGAGGACGAGTGCTCTGGCCAGAGAGTGCACACTCCCTTTGTCTGCAAAATCCAGGTGTTCTGTGGGTGCAAGCAGAGCAAGTGTATTGTGTGGGCAAAACAAGTCCAAACAAGTGCCAAAAAAGCCTTAATAATGCCATGATTCGCTCCGCCACACACATACATCAGCCAATATTTTGCATATGGCATGTGTTGGAAAACTACTGTTTAGGATGGTTTTCGAATGCTGTGAAAATGTCATTGGCACTGTTTCTTGTATCCCTTCCCCTGTAATGCTGGGGTCCTAGTTACCAGTTGTGCAGGGCTCAGAAAGCCCTAAAAAAAGACATAAATTAGCTTTTTAGACATCCACATGTTACAGCTTTAAAGTCTGATACCTCAGGCTCTCCCTAGGGTAGAAATGAGTGCAGGTCCCACTGAGGAGCTGGGAATCTCACTGTGCCAGTGTGGGAGGGTTGGAGTGTGTTCTCTGCCTGTACATGTACATACAAGGAATTGATTTGTTCCTAGTTTTTTTCCCTCCAACTCCCAGATCTCATGGATACCTATCTGCTAGTACTGTTCCTTAGGATATACATGCCAGGGTCCATTGCCAATGGACACAATGCCATCCTGTCAATTAGACATGGAGTGGATTTACTCCCAATTGCGGGGTCCCCGCCCATGGGCTGGAAGCATTGGGGGTTATCTAAGCTCAGAGTCTCACTAAGACCCTGGTGATTCTAAGTGAGGCGCTATCCCTGGGAGAGCTGGTGGGAAATCTTCCAATGGTTGAGCTGGTAGGAACTGTGCTTAGTATCTTGCATGGAGATCACTCATACACTCACCAGCACAGTCAGAGATCCTGGTGTCAATGAATCATGCACCCCGCTGGTCCATAAGTTTGTCCCTTAGATCACATGCAGCTACTGATAGCCTAAACAGGGCTGTGAATATTGCTTTATTTCCCTTGCTGCAGATGCAGATGGCAGAGTTGCTGGTGTCCCATGGGGCCAGCCTGAGTGCCAGGACGGCCTTTGATGAGATGCCAATAGGTGAGTTCAAATTCTCTCCTGGGTAAGGGTATTTCTGATCTTGGCTAAATCCCTAGGATTTCTCCAGACAGCACAAAGAAACCAGGGAGCCTCTTAGCCTGCTGGAGTTCAGGGCTGAAATTTTTAAAAGTCTGATTCTTTTCAAGTGACTTAAAACCATAAGTCCCATTGAAAGTCAATGGGACTTAAGAGCGTAAGTGCCTCAGTCACTTCAGTGCTTTTGAAAATGTTACCTTTGCGATTGAAGCATCAGCCTCTCTTTCGTATACCCCTGCCCACGTGTCTCCAGCTCCCCTTCCACCTGCCGGCTGCAGAACTGTGAATGGTTTGCTGCTTTTCAGGTCTTCTGCACCTACTCTGTGCAGCCCAAAGAATGTGGTTTTTATTACCCTGGTTTGTTGTGGCCAGATTCCAAGCCAGTTTGGTGTGGAGTGGAAAGTGGGGAGATAGGGAAGTCTGACACCTCGACTTCCAATCTCCGTTTCTAAGAATCCTATCCCCAGCTGCTGACCTACTGTCATTGTGTGTCCACGGGAACAGCAATTGGTTAAATACAGAAATTCTCAAAGGCTTCTTCCCTTCCCCATAGACCGTCCATGTGATTCCAGGATTCACCCTACATTTCTAGAATATCAAAATATAAAGCAATGGTAAAAAACATCTCTTCCCCTTTGTGATGTGAGGTACAATACACTGCACAGAAGAGAGGGATCAAGTCAGTCTCTCTGGCCATTGCAGAACTAAATTCCACAGTATATTCTCCAGTGCTTTTTTCCAGTCCTGTTTTAGGTGCCCCAGACAATACTGCTTCCACCAATTGCCTTAGGGACTGGCTTTCCTGTTCTGCTTACGTTTTCCTTCTCAATTCTATTCCATTATCTCTACCAAACTGTGAAGACCAAGAAGGCACAGCTTTGAGGGTGGCACAGGTGTGTCTAATTATGGTAGTTATCATGTGTGCTCCCTCTAGCCCCCCTCTCCCTGTTCCATTCAGCTGAGTGTATCACATCAGTACAGCCCTGCTCATGGCTTGGTTTGGTTTGTGTGTGCCATAGACTTGTGTGAAGAAGAGGAGTTCAAAGTGTTACTGCTGGAGCTGAAACATAAGCATGATGTGATCATGAAATCCCAGATGAGGCACAAGTCCTCCCTCAGCAGGAGGACCTCCAGCACGGGAAGCCGAGGGTGAGTGCGAAATTGATCTTCCCACAGATCATGCCACACACTAGACTGGATAGCATCCTTGCTGTCCCAAACTTGAAAGCAGAATACCCAGTATTCAGTATAATCAGATACAAAGCTGTCTGCTCTGAAGTTCAGTGGACTCTCCAAAAGTCTGAAATTGGGCCAATTGTTCAGTGAGCTTTTTTTTTGGAGATTGTGCTGCTTCTAGAAAAGTAGGCTCCATGACGCAGTGCATCAAACAGTGCGGGAAAACATAGCAGGTGATAGGGGAGTTTCCCATCTCCTAAATCATTGGTATTTGTTCCATCATTGATTAATGCTTTGAAAAGATCTTCTCATGCATGATAGTTCTAATGACAGGGGATGTGGGGAAAAGTGGAGGTATAGCAATAGGTAACAGAAGGACAGAACCCCGATACTCTTCTGCAAGTTGACTGAACATGCAGTCTACCTAGAATATTCTTTTTCTTTATGAATTTAGAGTAGCAGTTCTCAAGCTATGGCCTGCAGAACTCCACTGGACCATTCCACAGGTCCTCTCCTAGAACAAAACAAGTGGATAAAGCTCCAGGCAAGGTTGGGTGGAAAGCTGTCCACTAGCAGAGCTGTATGTGAGATCTCATCTTCTGAGCCCCAATCCTCTTTGAAAAATTCCTTTACCATTTCTATGCTTCCCTTTCCTCCCTGTAATGTGGGAGTTAGGGACCTTTTCTACCTCACATGGGTGCTCTGAGGCTTAATTCATGTTTGTAACGTGCTCCTAGACACTGATGGAAGCTGCTGTAAAGTGCAAGAAGGATATGAAGGAGCTATTGTGTGAGGAGGAGCTCCCTCACTGCCCCATCTTGCTAAAGTCTCTGCTCCCTGCTTCTCTTCTTCAGGAAGGTGGTGAGGAGGGCGAGTCTTTCGGACCGAACCAACCTTTACAGGAAGGAGTATGAGAAGGAGGCCATTGTCTGGCAGCAAATGGGAGCAACGGAAGAACAGAGAAACTATGCTGGAGAAATGATGGAGGCTCGATCTGACCAAGAGAACACAGATCCAGTAAGGAACCAAATTCGTGTTCTAGTTTCATATCAAAATTCATAAAGAGCCTGAAACCAGAGTTGTGAATGGGCGTGTTGGTTATGAGTACTTGGACACTATGGTGATAGGTGTTGTGTGAGAACCTAGATTATATTAAAGACAATGTTAAGGGCACATATTTAAATACAAGGCCAGATTCTGGTTCCAGCTATGCTGGTGCAAATCAGGAGTACTGCCCTGGAAGTGAAAGGAATGATGTGGGATTCACAACAAAATAAATGAGGCCAGAATCTGACCCAAAAAGTCAGGCAATTGCAAAAACTCATGTTCTCATATAACTGTGTGTATTTTTATGTGCATTTAATAGACATCATTTAGGTGCAATGTGGGTGGGCCAATGTTTCTAGAAGAACTTGATCTTGCACTCTCTGGTAATCTTTATTTAATTCAGTTACCATCATGTTGAACTAAGACAAGTTTTTTTTACATTTAATTGCCTTGGTTTTTAAAAAGAAAACAAATGTGGAGCTGTCTTTCTATGTTAACATTTAACTGGTCCCAGTTAGGATTTGAAGTTCACACATTAATGAAATAATAGGGCTGGGGGAGAGGTAATTTCACCCCTTTGCTGCTACTCTTTGGCTGCAGGAATGGATTAAAAGGGACTGGCCTGGACTAGGAAGCTGTGGAAGGGATGGATTGTACTCTGGGAGCTGCTTCTCTTTAACGTTTTCTCATTACAGAATTCAGTGCTGGAGAAGTCTATGCTCCTTCCTGAGTTAGCTACCAAAAGCACACAGAGTGACCCTGAATCCTCCCTCCAGAATGGACTCAGGGCATCGGCCAGCACTTACCAGTACTCGGTTTCCAACGGGGACGTCTGGAAAATGCACACAGCTCCAGACTGTAATGCAAGTCAAGCCCTGCCCTATAGCAGCCCCGGTGTCCCCGACTCTCAGCAAATCTGGGGTGGCTACAAGGATCGCAGCCATCAAACACTTTCTGAACTGAAGCGGCAGCGGGCTGCAGCTAAGCTGCTTAACCACCCCTTCCTCAGCACCCACTTTGGCACCAGTGTGAGTGGGGTAGTTGAGAATGGGGGCGAGGCCAAGGAGCACCTGATTGATTCCAGGACTTCTCCCTACAGTTCCAATGGGACATCGGTTTATTACACAGCATCCAGTGGCGATCCCCCTCTCTTGAAATTCAAAGCTCCCATGGATGAAATGGAGGAGAAAGTGCACGGGTGCTGCAGGATTTCCTAGTGTCATCCATGTCTCACCTCAGAGGAGACTAAAAGTGGATGGCCAGGTTAGCTTTATTTCTGAGGATGGGCTGTTTCCATCCCCACATGGGGAGAACTCAGTTTAGTTACATAGGACTTGATGGGGCCAGCCTCATTCATCTTGAATAGTACCTTACCCTGCCAGTAACCCCACTGCAATCAAATGAGTAAGGCTGGCAGAGTGAGGCCCATAGTGGAGAAATGAAGTACACATCTTTGCGTGCAGTAAAAAAAAACTACCCCACTCTTCCTCATGGCAGTGTTATGAAAGGGACAGTGGGGGGCTCTCCACTCTAAATCATGAAGGGTCTTTGAAAGACAAAACCATCTGAATTAGAGTCCTCCTTTTCTGAGCCTCCTGCTGGGAGCCACCCAGCTTCTGGAATGCGACATGCTGGGCCCGCCTCTCACTCATGGATGTGATAGGTGTATCCCCCGAGAATGTGTGGCCAGCCCCCTGCATTTGTGCAAACAGCCCAGGGGTTACAAATGCAGACTTTGAGTCTTTGGTGTGTTTCATTTGCTTATACAGAGGTGAAGCTGGGCACATCCCCAGTGCATGCACTTCGGGAAGTTGTGTGATGCCTGCATTGCGTGATGCCTGACAGCCCACTGTCAAAAGCTGCAAGCCAGTTTGTGGCCTACTCTAATTGAAAGCAGGGGCTGTGCAGTGCCTTCAGGTTTGAAGCGGAACTCCTGATGGAAATCCAGTAGAATAAACTCTGGCAATAAAATGCTGACTGAAAGGGTCAATAATGGGATAGAAACAAATCACTTGTATTACTAAGACCCTTAGATTAGTGAAATCCATTCAGTTTTAACAATCTCACCTTCCCTGTTGGTGCTGCGTTTTACTCTCTATGCTTCACTCAGCTTAAAAACTAGAATGGTCTCTGTTGCTTTCTGTCTCTCCTGCACTAGCAGAGTGCTATTGTATTTGGGTTTCCAGAACCGCAGGGCTCTGTTTAAATTAGGAAGGAAGGGGAAAGAAATACCTGCTTCCAGTAAAAATGGCATAGAAACATTTCCAGCCACACTAGGTTTTGACACTCTTGTGTGTGAACCTGTGTTCTTGGGGCTAAGCTGCTCAAGCATCTAAATATGTAAATACTAAGTTGTTGCTTTTGGTTGTTGAGCATCACAGTAGGATGGAAACTTTTTAACATTTTTTCCCAGCATTCCAGTGTTTTTTCAAACCCTATGCTGGGGTCACCAGTAGCAGTACGGTAGCTGCCAGCAAAAGGCTCAGAAATAGTTATCTTGTATGAGAGAGAAAGTGGCTTCTTTCACTGAGCAAAAGCCAGCATGCAGCAGTGAAGTTTGGAGTGGTCTAGTGAAGCGCTGTTGGATAGGAAGTCAGCACCAGTATTTCGGGGTAGCGTGTGTTAACTGTGTGCCAGGCTGCATTTGTGGAATCTGTGGCATGGTATAACAAGGGATGTGCAATTGGCAGGCCAGTTTCTGCAGTTGCCCTTCAGGGAGCAGAACCCTCACCTGAATGGTAGCAGCAAGGAGACAGCACCTATCAGCAGAGCATCAGCTCTAGGGAAGTGGACATGAAAGTTAAGAATAAACAGGCAAAATATTTTTAAAATGTTTTAAATTGCATCTGCAAAATATTTGTCTGCACAAAGGGGCCATTGCACACAGTCTGCGTCTGGGGATTTTGTCTTGTAGGTGCAGCTTAGGCCCCAGACTTAAAAAACACAGTATTGTTTGGGTTCCTGACGCCACCCTGAGCCATCACTGGGTAGACGCCTGCTCACAGCACTGTATCTGTGCTCCAGCTAAGCATCTGCCGTAGACCACGCAACTTCCATGCATCTTCCTCTCTTTCCAGCTGCTATTTGAGAGCAATACTGTATTCCCTTCTGGTAAGGGACTTTAAATGTACCTTTCTCTTCTCTGACTCATCCTCCCCCCCCCACACACACCCATCCTTTCAACCGTTTATGGCTTGGAAAACAGGAGACACTGGCCTAAAGATGAGGCAGCCTGTTAGTGAAGCCATCCTACAACTAGAAACATTGTTCCATCTCTACAAGGGAGACTAGCAGTGTGTTAGTGAGACACGTGTGG
This sequence comes from Terrapene triunguis, assembly GCF_002925995.2. Taxonomy (NCBI): domain Eukaryota; kingdom Metazoa; phylum Chordata; order Testudines; family Emydidae; genus Terrapene; species Terrapene triunguis. Next base: position 3,106,954 of record NW_020664584.1, on the reverse strand, counting down.
TGTTATAATGAACAGGGGCTTTTTGACAGTGGTGGGACCCAGAGTTGCACTATCCTTATATGGGGGAAAGGAAGCAAGAGCTGAAGGGGTACAAGCCGCATATCAGGTTGTCTGGAGGGCTCACGCACTCCTTGCTTTGTTTACTTGAGTTGAATTTGATGTAGCACTTTTTTGAATGGAGCCTGTGTCTGCAGTGCCATATCCAGGGATTTGGGCCCATCTCGCCCTCTGCTGGAGAAGGCAGGACATTGCACATTATAGTATTTGCCCCCCAGGCAGGGGAGATGAGCCTCTGTTACAAGGAAGGTGCCAGGGTGTATCGGCAGGTCTTAGAGCTTCCTCTCAGGCTGACGCGTAAGTCTTTTGGACTCTGAAAGTCCACTTACCCTTTCTTTCCATTTTCTCCCTAAATGAAGAGAATTTTGGCATAGGGGATAGAAAGTCCGGTCAGATTTCAGAAGGTCTGTTACAGCAAAGGCATCGTTTCCTAATGTATTTAATAACGTACCCAGTCACTCCTCCCCATTATCCCAGGGATCTTGCCTGACACTCCTGCCCCATTTTCAAGGGGCCAACCTGCTATTCCTGTTCCATTTCCTGATGCCCTGCCTGCCTTGGAACTCTACTGCTGCATTGTTTGAACTTGTATGATAAAAAAACAAACCAACCGCCCTCTAAGGTTATTGGGCCATCAGGGAGCTTAGCTCCTATTCTCCCAACTTAAAGAAGTTGAGCAGATAATTGAAGAGTCCCGTGCAGCAGAGGTGACTGTGTTGGGGGGTGTATGTAGGTCTGGTGGTGTCATATGATTACCCAGAGTTCCAGGGAATGGAACATCCCAGAAAACTTGCTGCGGTCTTAGCAACTGTAGCCTCGATATCATGGAATGAAGGTGTTCCCCTTTTACCAGCTCTTGAATGTCCTTTTCCCATTTACCTGGGAGAAAGACGTTACTCCCCTCACCCCCACTGGAATAAGAATTGCTGGAGCAGAATTAGCCTGGTGTTGCTGCACATCATTTGCAGCCTGTGCTAAACTTTGAACAGTTGTTAGCTGTATTCCCAGTGATAGATGATATCAGGTCATGGCCTGTTCCTTCTCACTCACACCAGCCGTAAATCAGAAGTGACTCCAATGAAGGCAGATTACAACGGTGAAAGTGAGAGGAGTATTGGGCTTTACATCTCATTCCAGCAAATAGAAAGCAGACACTTGAATGCAATGGAATTATATAGTTTGGGGCTTGCTTTCATTGACAGTGGTTACTACACTAAAGCAATGTGAACCCAGCGTAATTTAGACAAATAGCTCTGATGCATCAATATGACATCTCTGATTAACGTAATCTCCAGGATTTCATTATTCCAGCTAATGCTGTGATGTCTAACTAAGCAACAATGGCTTTACTATCCAGGGGTGTGGAAGGGAAGAGATGCTACATGCTCTAGGTTGCACAAATATTCCCTTAATTGGACTGCTGTAACATTGTAACCATAAACTTGGCCTTAGAGCTGCTTAATGTGGCTGTTATGGCTCTGGGGCTGTAAATATGACCTTGGTGATAACTTGTAATTTATCTCCAATTTATCTCAGAACGGAGAAGAGACAGAAACTAGTGAATGCTCCAGGAGCTGCACCAGGGCAGTGATGAGCTTTATCTACCATTGGTGCGTGTAGGGATTTGGGAATGGAATAGTCCATCTAGGGTCCTTTCCATGGCTACTTAAGGATGTGAATCAATTTGACAGCTTGGGATAAGTTTTCAAACAAGGGCATAAGGGACTTGCTGGCTGGAATGCCTAGATGGCCATGGGACACCAGCAGGGATACATGGGCAGGGCGTAGACAACTTAAACATGTGTGTGAAGTGGTGATAGTAAGCACTGAATGGATAATTCTGAGCACAGAATGGGGACTTAATCCACCAGCAGGTATTTATTTGGTAGATGCAAATACAGGTTTTCATGGGTAGGATAGGTGCACAGGCACTTCTGTAGACATATTGCAAGTGCCCTCCTTTAAGAATATAGTCCTTATTCATTTATAAAAAGCACTATAGCTGTAGCAGTTATGCTAAAGCCTGTAATATCTAGCACTTGGGGGGCCATTCCAGTAGGATGCTTTGATTATTTTGTGGCTTACAATAGCAGACACTCAGCTACTTCATTGGAGATTTTAGTGCCACTAAAAAAGTTGCTGAGAATAGAAAACATCTCAGGATTTGCATGTCTAGCACTTAGGTTAGCAGAAAATTTTTCTTCTCTTTTAGTGCTCTGTTCTTGGCCAAACCATTCAAGCTCTGTTTCCACTAAAGCCTACACAGCTGTCTGGCCCTGCCTCTTTGGTACAATCCTCTCCTTCATGCATGTTCCCCTGTAGGCAAGGGCAGCCTGGCTGTGTTAAAATCTGAGTAACAGTGGGAAAGCCGGTCAGACTCTAGCTTTCTTAGACATGGGCCCAGGGTGTAAATTTCAGATCCATCTTTCGAGGAGGTTGAATCCAGTCACCATCCCTGTTATTAGTCACCACAGCCGGAGTGCCGTGTATGGGCACAACCTTACTGCATGCAAGCCTTCATGATACACTGGGGCCCTAGTGCTCCTAGCAAACTAATGCGGAGTTGGAGGGAGCTCCATCTGCCATGCTGAAGGACCTTCTTCAGATGCATAATAGTGCCTGGGAGCAGTCTTTGCCAGTTCTTGATCCAGCCAAGCAATACGCATAGCAATCGACTATTAATTGTTAGAGATGGGCTTGAACTATAAAGTTTGGTTCTCATTTCAGACCTAGATCCAGACTTTCCCCTTCAAGATGTTGAAATTTCTTGTCCCAGTTGAGCTCTTAGAGCAAGGCCTCAGTTCGGACCTAGATCTGAATTCCTTTGAGTCCAGTGTTCTAGCTTGGGCTCTGATGAGATGTTACACAGGGCAGAGAATCCCCTGTGTTAGGGAAGGAAGGGGATGATGGTCACAGGGAGGGTTCGGGTATTTAGCAATAATGAGACAGGGCAATACCCAGTGGGTATGATGAATTCTGTTAATGCAAAGTGGCTTTTGGCTGATAAGTTTGTAGGTAGATGTGAGCATTTATAATCCCCTACATTGCATTGAGCCTCATTCTTAGCACACTTCAGCTTGATGTTGGGCATCTGTTCCCACAGCCTTCTGTGTTGAAACACTATCAGTCATATACTGAAATAGGAATACTCCAGCGCGGGAAGCACTAGAACTATTCTTTAGCAGATCTCAGTGGCTTAATTGGTGTCAGCCTGCCTCGAGGTGCTCTCCCTGTCTATAGGTATATCTATGTATTACTATGCTGGCTACAAAATAGCTCAGAGCACGTGGCTACTAGAATGTGGTGACTCTGTACAGCTGGCTTCAATTGTTTTGACAAAATGGCTTTTCAAAGGAAAATCTTTTTTTTCAAAATTTCACTTCCTATGAAATTTTTCAATTTGAATTGTAGATTTTTGTTTTGCTTCTTTTGTTCCCCCATCTCTCTCCTCTGCTTTTCCAGTGAGAGGAGAGGGAATCTTCCCTCCCACCCAGCCCAAAAATTGTATTTGAATTGAAATAAAACAGATTTTCAGCAGTCCTGTGATACCTGGAATAAAAGCATAATGAGTTCTAGTTTTGTTAGTTTGGGGCTACGGTCTAACCTTAGATGTACAGCATCATGAGTGGTTGGTTTAGCTGGGACGGAACAGGAAGTATGGAAGGGTATACTCAGGCCTGACATACACCTGAGTTTCAGCTCTGGCTCCTGTCCACTGGCCATGACTTGATTCCAACATCAAGTCTGGTGCCAGCATTAAAATCTTTATTCTTTCTCTAGCTTTGATGTCCTGGTGCAAGCATTATGAGCACTAAATGTTCTTCCTAAAGTATTATCTTACTAGTAACTAGCTGATTTATAAATTAAAGCTTGTGTAAGGTGAAAACTCCAGGTTAGCTTTGGTTTTCTCGGGTCATATGAGTACACAATGAGATCCAAGTCCTTGTGTATTTTAACAGATGATGTTGGCACATCATGTTCTCTCCACAAAAGATATTATATTGTTGTACAGTAAGTGCCCAAACACAATGGTAGTATTACAAGCTGTAGTCCATTACTACAGGACACTGTAATTTTTCTAAGGCTGTAGAATGGGGTTTGGAGTTACTGAGCAGTTTCCAGGCCTGATCCTGCTGTCTTCATGCAGGTAAAGCTGCCAATGTACAATTGCCTACACACGAAGAGTATGATTGGATTCTTTACGGGTGCATCTGCTACTGCAAACTTACAGCTTGTAATTCTCCTCTGTTGCAGTTCTACTGGTGGTAGCAATGGTGGAGGGTCTAGAAAGAAGAGTCGGGCATTTTAGTGATCAATCCCGTGCCTGAGCCCCGTTTATACTCCAGCCTCCACCTGAGCCAGTGGAGAACAAGTTTTCAAATAGCCAATGTGGACGCACCCTTAGTTGAGCCTTATCTGACTTCTCAGACTGCAATTTTGTTGGTTTTTCTAGGAGAAGGAAGCAGTAAACTAACTTCAGTGGCATCTGTAGGCCTTGTACAGCTAGGGTCGGCTGCTGCATATCCAGGACATGTCAAAAGGATGCCCAGCCCTCTGCAATAACTCATGACTCCATTGAGCTGTAGTAAATGATGTACAAATAAAACTTGACAAAATGTATTTTATGTGAAAAAATAATGTAAGAGAACTGTATATTGTATTAGCAGCTTTGTGTATAAAAATGGCATTTTGGCAATCAGAGTAATATATTTAAAACTTTTTAAAAAAGGATATTTGATATTGTATGGAATTAACTTCATATTGCTACTGTAAGTATGAAAAGATGGTTTTTTAACATGTTGAAGCAATGCATTAAATATCAAACTGTATGTAAATCTCATGCCAACAGGATATGTATGACAGTATTAGCATCTGACTTCTCAGTGTCTTTAATAGAATGATTGGATTTTTTAATGTAAAAAAATATATCAAATTTCTTTTGATAATATGAGGAACTGCAGATGGGGTCTTTATTTACTGGTTTAATGAGTTTGAAATCTGTGGCATCTGATTTTTAATATAACAATATACCACCACTGTGTGGACTGTAGCTAAATGTGTGTTCTCCTCTGATGCAGCCATGGGCTTTGCCAACATAATCGGTCTGGAAGAGCTAGGCAGGTGGATAAAATGCAGTGATCTTAAATCAACTGATTATCAACAGATGTGAGCTTTTTAGGATGATGGGAATAGACTAGTATTCAAGCCCATGGTCTGGTTTCCTTAATTACCAGATTCAGCATTGCATGGAGCTTTGCGCTCATGGTGGACTCCTCATTAATCCTGTACACACGCAGGTTGCCACAGTAGCAAGGACTTCTTTCATACATCACCCTTTTCTTCCACAATTGAGGACTCAGCAGTTATGTTTGACACTTTTGTCATCTCCAGGTTACATTGTAGCTCAATGCTTAATATGTGCCAGGGCTGAGCCTCAGTACCTCTGGGTTTGGCAGTTCAGAGCCCGGGCATCTCTGGGCTTGCCACATGAAAGTAAAAAAATTGCTTAAGCCCCAGCACCTAATTGCTTGAGCACCGGCACCTCTTTTATTACAAATTAAGCACTGCTGCAGCTCTCTCTACTGGGGCCTAAGGTTAACCATCACAGGTATAACTGGAGCAGTATAAATCTGACCCCCCATAATGAACAGGCCAATGTGCAACTGTCATGCTGGTCCTTCATCAATTCCACTGTCTGCTTCAGGAGAGGGGTGATTATCTCTCTGCAGGTTTGGGAACAGACCCTTGCAGAGAGAGGAGGAAGAAAAGGAATTAAGCCTCTTAAGTCTTGTCTTAATAGGAAAGTTTTACTAGTTATACCAGTATAATGTTCTGTATGGACACTTTTTTCAGCTTGGCTTATATTGGAAGAAGAGCATGCACACTGTTACACCAGTATAACTTTCCTGTATAGATAAGCCCTGGAGTGAGGGAAGATGTGTATGTCATCCCCTCTTGATCACAAATACCAGTAGCTCCGGCCACTGTACAGGAGTTTGCTGCTGCCACTAAGGCCTTGTCTTCACCAGGAAAGTTAGCATGACAGCAGATAAATGCACCCATGTTGACTAACTTCTGTTTAAACTGTAGTAAAGACAAGGAATTGTAGGTTGAACCAGTGGTAACCTACCTGGGGGGAGGAAGGGTCACATGCCCCTCCCCAATCGCGGGGGGAGGGGGAGGGCACTGCTAAGGACTTCCACCCTTGGTGCAGGGAGTTTGTTTATAAACAGAGAAAGGGTGATTAAGATAACAAAAGGCTTGGCATTACATCAAATTAAGGATCCTTAGGTGATCTTGAAAGCATTCCCAGGCACTCCAGTTAAAAGACAGGAAACAAAGGATAGGAATAAATTTTCAGAAGGAGAGAAGTAAATAGAGGTTTCCCCAGGGGTCTGTACTAGTCCGGGATCAGTGCTGTTCATCATATTCATAAATGATCTGCAAAAAGGGGTAAATAGTGAGGTGGCAAAGTTTGCAGATGATACAAAATTACTCAAGATAGTTAAGTCAAAAACAGACTGCAAAGA
>NW_020664584.1:2971689-3100357 GCF_002925995.2 Terrapene triunguis | reverse complement strand
CAGTCCCAGTGCCTGGAGGACGCGCCCGGCCGCTGGCCCCCCGGGGAGCCGAGCTCGCCCGAGCTCTACAGCGAGGCGCAGCGGCTGGCGCTGGAGGAGCTGGTGGCGGGCGGCCGGGCCGCTTTCCGCGCTTTCCTGCGCCGGGAGAAGGTGCCCGGCTTCCTCTCGGAGCCCGAGATCCAGGCTATCCTCCAGGCGGCCGCGCCGCCGGCCGGGGCCGAGGACGGGGCGGCCGAGCCCTCGCTCAGCGCCTCGCTGGACTGCTCCTCGCTCACCTACTTCCCCGAGCAGTCGGACGTGGAGCCGCCCGTGCTGGAGCTGGGCTGGCCGGCCTTCTCCAGCGGCTCGTACCGCGGCCTCACGCGCGTGGAGGCGCTTTTCCAGCCCAGCTTCGGGGAGACCATCTACAGCTGCAAGGAGGCGGTGCGCAGGCAGATCCGCTCGGCCAGGGAGGTGAGTCCCCAGCCCGGCCTCTGCGCCCCCTTCCTGCCCGAGCCTCCTCCTCCGGGCGCCCTGGGAAACCCGGGGGGATACTGCGCTGCACAACGCTCCTCTGTGCCTGGGGAACTAGGAGCCTGGCCCTGGACGCCGGTGTTGCACTAAAGACCCCCTGGCTTTGGTCCCTGATCTCCAACCAGCTAGGATTCAATTCTGAAATCTGCAGTTTAGCATTATTATTTATTGCATTTAAAAACAAATCACTACTTTAATATTTGGTCTTGTAAAAATGTGTGACATTCATGGTGGTGGTGAGCTTTCCTCTGTGGATAGGCCATCACTACAATCCTGCAGGAGAATGAAGGAAGGGAGAGACTCCTCAGGGCAGGGATTCTGTCTGCTTTGTGATAAAATCTCTCATACTTTAGAAACTAGTCTTTCGGCAAGGTATGTGTTATATGCAGAATAAATGACAGTGTAGTGTGCTTATGGACTCTCATTGGCCTTGGTTAGCTCACTTGGGACCTTGGCAATTATGAGTAATGTGGTCATCCCAAAACACATGCTTGTGGCACCTTAGTATCACACCATCGCACAGTGTGTCTTTTAAATAAAACCTGATAACTTGTGTCTAACGCACAATGGGTGCTACGTACATAGTTCACCTGGGGATCACTCATGCCACCTCTAGGATGGAATATAGCAGCCTTCTGCTTGTACAGTAACTCCTCGCTTAACGTAGTAGTTATGTGCCTGAAAAATGCAACCTTAAGCGAAACAAGGTTAAGTGAATCCAATTTCCCCATAAGAATTAATGTAAATGGGGGGGAGGTAGGTTCAAGGGAAATTTTTTTCATCAGACAAGACTATATTATATATACACACAGTAGTTAAGTTTTAAACAAACAATTTAATACTGTACATAGCCATGATGATTGTGAAGCTTGGTTGAGGTGATGGAGGAAGAGGGCGGGATATTTCCCAGGGAATGCCTTACTGCTAAATGATGAACTAGCACTCAGCTGAGCCCTCAAGGGTTAACACATTGTTGTTAATGCAGCCTCACACTCTACAAGGCAGCACAAATGGAGAGAGGGGAGACAACATGGCAGACAGAGATACACACCCTGTGTGTGTGTGTGAGAGAGAGAGAGATGCTCATTGCCCCTTTAAGTACACTGCCTTTTTAAGTAGATCAGCAAGTTGAGACAGCAGCTGCTGCCAGCAAGCTCCCTCCCGTGTTCCCCCTCTGCTCTATGGAGATGGAGTAAGTGGGGGGCAGGGGGAGGGGGGACAAACTGACATTAGCCCCCCTCCCCCCCTGCACAGCAAGCAGGAGGGTCCCGGGAGCAGCTCCAAGGCAGAGGGCAGGAGCAGCACATGGCAGTGGGGGGAGGGACAGCTGAACTGCCTGGCAATTGATGGCCTGCTGGGTGAGTGCCGCACAGGGAACTTAGGAGAGCAGGGAGGGGGGGGAGGAGCTGCCGGTCCGCCCTGGTTCCAAGCCCCCACCAGCTAGCTGCAATGGGCTGCTCTTTCTGCAAGCAGTGGACAAAGCAGGGGGCTGCCAAATGACGTTATAAGGGAGGATTGTACAACTTTGAACAAGCATGTTCTCTAATTGATCAACAGCATAACAACAAAACAACATTAACCAGGACGACTTTAAGTGAGGAGTTACTGTAGTCATAGAATCATAGAATATTAGGGTTGGAAGAGACCTCAGGAGGTCATCTAGTCAAACCCCGTGCTCAAAGCAGGACCAACACCGACTAAATCATCCCAGCCAGGGTTTTTCAAGCCGGGCCTTAAAAACCTCTAAGGATGGAGATTCCACCACCTCCCTAGGTAACCCATTCCAGTACTTCACCACCCTCCTAGTGAAATAGTGTTTCCTAAGATCCAACCTAGACCTCCCCTACTGCAACTTGAGACCATTGCTTCTTCTGTCATCTGCCACGACTGAGAACAGCCGAGCTCCATCCTCTTTGGAACCCCCCTTCAGGTAGTTGAAGGCTGCTATCAGATCCCCCCTCACTCCTTGTAAGTCATGTGCTCCAGCCCCCTAATCATTTTCGTTGCCCTCTGCTGGACTCTCTCCAATTTGTCCACATCCCTTCTGTAGTGGGGGGGCCAAAACTGGACGCAATACTCCAGGTGTGGCCTCACCAGTGCCAAATAGAGGGGAATAATCACTTCCCTTGATCTGCTGGCAGTGCTCCTACTAATACAGCCCAACATGCCGTTGGCCTTCTTGGCAACAAGGGCACACTGCTGACTCATATCCAGCTTCTCATCCACTGTAATCCCCATGTCCTTTTCTGCAGAACTGCTGCTTAGCCAGTCGGTCCCCAGCCTGTAGCGGTGCATGGGATTCTTCCTTCCTAAGTGCAGGACTCTGCACTTATCCTTGTTGAACCCCATCAGATTTCTTTTGGCCCAATCTTCCAATTTGTCTAGGTCATTCTGGATCCTATCCCTACCCTCCAGCTAATCTACCTCTCCCCCCAGTTTAGTGTCATCTGCAAACTTGCTGAGGGTGCGATTCATCCCATCATCCAGATCATTAATAAAGATGTTGAACAAAACCAGCCCCAGGACTGACCCCTGGGCACTCCGCTTAATACCGGCTGCCAACTAGACATTGAGCCATTGATCACTACCCGTTGAGCCCGACAATCTAGCCAGCTTTCTATCCACCTTATAGTCCATTCATCCAATCCATACTTCTTTAACTTGCTGGCAAGAATACTGTGGGAGACCGTATCAAAAGCTTTGCTAAAGTCAAGATATATCACATCCACCGCTTTCCTCATATCCACAGAGCCAGTTATCTCATCATCGAAGGCAATCAGGTTGGTCAGGCATGAATCCATGTTGAATGTTCCTGATCACCTTCCTCTCCTCCAAGTGCTTCAAAATGAATTCCTTGAGGACCTGCTCTATGATTTTGCTGGGGCCTGAAGTGAGGCTAACTTAAGTTAGTCCCACTTAAGTTTTTCAGAGGAGAACTGAAGAACATCTCTACTTAGATTTCTCCCTATGATATCAGCTATGAAGGCAGAATGTAATTATCCAAGCTGGATCTTGGCCAGGCCATCTAGACTAATAATGCTTCCTTTGTTCAAAATGTTGTGGGATCCCTAATGACTAGGGCTGTCAATTAATCACAGTTAACTCACGCGATTAACTAAAAAAAAATGAATCATGATTAATTGCAGTTTTAATCACATTGTTAAACAATAGAATACCAATTGAAGTTTATTAAATATTTTTGGATTTTTTTCTAGATTTTCAAATATATTGATTTTAAATACAACACAGAATACAGTCTACAGTGCTCACTTTATATTATTTTGATTACAAATATTTGCACTGTAAAAATTATAAAAAAAGAGACTAGTATTTTTCAATTCACCTCATACAAGTACCATAATGCAATCGCTTTATTGTGAAAGTGCAATTTACAAATGTATTTTTGTTTGTTTGTTACATAACTGCACTCAAAAACAAAACAATGTAAAACTTTAGAGCCTATAAGTCCACTCAGTCCTACTTCTTGTTCAGCCAATCGCTAAGACATACAACATTGATTACATTTTCAGGAGATAATGCTGCCTGCTTCTTATTTACAGTGTTACCTGAAAGCGAGAACAGGCATTCACATGGCACTTTTTTAGCCGGGATTTCAAGGTATTTACATGTCAGATATGCTGGTGACGCTTGTTTAAAAAATGCATTAATTAAATTTTGACTGAGCTCACTGTGGGGGAGAACAGTATGTTTCCTGCTGTTTTACCTGCATTCTGCAATATATTTCATGTTATAGCAGTCTCGGATGATGAACCAGCACATGTTTTTCATTTTAAGAACACTATCACTGCAGATTTGACAAAACGCAAAGAAGGTACAATGTGAGATTTCTAAAGATAGCTACAGCACTCAACCCAAGGTTTAAGAATCTGAAGTGCCTTCCAAAATCTTAGAGGGACACGGTGTGGAGCATGCTTTCAGAAGTCTTAAAAGAGTAACACTCCGATGCGGAAACTACATAACTCGAACCACAAAAAAAGAAAATCAACCGTCTGCTGGTGGCATCTGACTCAGATGATGAAAGTCTGCACTGTTATCGAGCAGAACCCAACATCAGCATGGACGCATGTCCTCTGGGATGATGGTTGAAGCATGAAGGGACATATGAATCTTTAGCTTATCTGACACGGTAAATGTCTTGCGACGCCGGCTACAACAATGCCATGCGAACGCCTGTTCTCACTTTCAGGTGACATTGTGAACAAGAAGCAGGCAGCATTATCTCCTGCAAATGTAAACAAACTTGTTTGTCTGAGTGACTGGCTGAACAAGAAGTAGGATTCTGTGGGCTTGTAGTCTCTAAAGTTTTACATTGTTTTATTTTTGAATGCAGTTATTTTTTGTACATAATTCTACATTTGTAAGTTCAACTTTCATGGTAAAGAGATTGCATTACAGTACTTGTATGAGGTGAATTGAAAAATATTTTTTTTCAGCACAAATGTTTGTAATCAAAAATAAAGTGAGCACTGTACTCTGTTCTGTCAATATATTTGAAAATGTAGAAAACATCCAAAAATATGTAAATAAATGGTATTCTATTATTGTGTGATTTAATCACGATTAATTTTTTTAATCATGCGATTAATTGTGATTATTTTTTTTAATCACTCAACAGCCCTACTAATGACAATACAGTAAGGATCCTCAGCATTTCTTCTCATGTAAAGAAATGATAGTAAAGGGGAAAACAATTCACACCAGTGAAGGTATTTGCTGTGCTGAGAAGTTCCTTTTCCTTGCATACTCAAACCCTTTGCAGATACCCGTGGTGAAGTCAGTGATCCTTTCCAAGTTTTGGGACTGAAGCAGTCCTTCTCTTCAAGCAATACATTTACAGGAAGAGGGGACAATCCCACAATCTCTGACTTAGGATGTGTCTATCAAAACGGCTTGCATTTATGTTGCATCTCCAACTTGGGGTACTTCAGTGTAAGAAACTTCAAGCTAAGAATTAACCATCTTGCCAAAGTTCTGTTTTGGACTGGATATTTACTCCCCATTCCCATATCTCAGTTTATTAAGTGGCTGAATGGTATCAAAGGTCAACTATTTGGTTGTGGAAGGCTGGTGGTGAAACACTTATTTTTAAAAAAATGTTTCTAAGTAAGCTTCTTTCTAGCCCACTCATCTGGTGTTGGAGAGCAGCCTGTGGTCCCTGCCTGCCCTGGTGGGTCTTGGGATCAATGTAGAGGTGGGGGAAATGAAGGAACCTTAAGACCTATGTGGCTCAACCTTGCAGGTGAAGTCATGCAATACACAAGAGGGAACATAGAAAACAAATATAATTAAACAGTGAGCAAGATGCTGCTGAGCAAAGACAAACGGAGATAGTGTTCCCTGATAAGTGATGATTCAGTACTTGATTCTGAATGTATATAAGATTCCTTTTCCTGAGTAACTTATGCATTGGCAGAAAGGACTGACAGCCAGCAATCTCGCTTTCCCAATTCACTTACCTGCCTTCAGCTATTTAATTGTGTCGTTTGCACCCTATGAACCAAAGAGATGTATTCCCTATTCGCAGACTCTGTAGTTCCTGCTATTGCAATTCCAGGTGTACAAAAGGAAACCACGTAGATGGTATAGCAAAGAATCTTAGATGTACTTTCTTTTTATACATTATCAAATGGTAAGTGTCAAAGACAGAATGAATACTCTAAGAAGCAGACTCCCATCTTCCTACGAGTTCAATATTTATGTTTCCATTTTACTATGTATGACTTTGTGGAAGCGATGATATGCAGAGATTGATTATAATGGGTACCCATTATACTTTAGGTGTGCTGTGAAGCAACATATTTGATACCTAACAGATGTATAGTACACCTGCAATACCCATGTGTTTTCCCTTTGAAGTGCTGTTAGCTTAACCTAAACCCATTCCCTTACCCTTCCATCCCTCAGTATCGTGGTGTCCTCTCTCACCTCTGATGCAGAGCAATATAAAAAGCTTTCCCACTGTAGAGCTTGCACATACAGCTCTGATTCAGCCAGGGATTTGTCTGTCATCAACAAGTTGGTTCAATAAAAGCTATTACGTCATCCACCTTATCTCTCTAATATCCAGGGACTGATGCAGCTACAACATTACATATCTAAATTATCCAGTACTTGACACACTTGTGGAATGCTGCTAAGAATGACAGAACAGGTTGACTATGTCACAATAAAATAACACTTAAAAAAAGTAGCAAGGGAAATGGAAACTTGTCTAGGGAATATGGTATCAATAAAAAGAAACCAACCAGGGGTCTACTTAATTTGGAAGCTAAATTGATTCATACACCCCTCTGCCCCTTCTAAATCTTCCCTGGGGTGCTGAGAAAAATAAGACATAGGTCACAAGGCTTTCTTGAACTAATGGTTTCTTCTGTATTTGTTTCAGGTTATTGCTGTGGTTATGGATACCTTCACAGACATTGATATCTTCAAAGACCTTCAGGAAGCCTGTAGCAAGCGGAAAGTTAGTGTGTACATCCTTTTAGATCGTGCTTCATTTCCCCACTTTCTGAAAATGTGCAGAAATCTAGGAGTTGATCTTGAGCAGGAGAAGGTAAGCACTGTGATACTTATGGCAACAAACAACTGGTTATTGGCCCTATTGCAACCATAACATCTGAGTTTTCAAAAGAAATATGATCTATGTAGCGCTTGCTCTTTTTTTTGTAAGTTTTAACTGCTCTTGAAAAACAAGGCATTAAGTGCACAAACGATGATGTCTTTAGAGGTGCACTAACACCCATGTATTATATTGAAGTGATTTTTGTCTTTAACACTTGTTATGGGATTGCTGAAAGCACTGCAGACACTCTTTTCTTTATTTAAATAGCTGTAGCCATCTCATAAAGTAAATTGACTTTCCTTAGAATTGGGAATCTTTCTGATGAATGTCTTAATGTTTCTGGCCCAGATGATTAAAGTTTTTTCCTTCTTCTAGGAAATCTGTTGAAAGAGGGGTTCTCTTCCCACAAACATAAATTATTTAAAGGGGGAGGGGACTCATACTGGGTAAACACATAATCCACTATATTTTAGTCACTCTTTTGTAAGGACACAAAGGAGGTTTCAGTTCAGTTTAGTCCATTTCTTATTCCCTGAAGGACAAATACGTTGAGTGGTCTTGTTAGTCCAACAGTGTCAAGGCTCTCTGCTTTACAAAGAGGGAGACTAAATTCTGGTTCAAATTTTCACTTCGTGTTTTGCTCCCTAAGCCACAAGAACCCCTTAGAATGGTCATTTGACTCCTTAGGAGAGAGAATCTTATGCCACTCAGCAGCATCCTGTGTTAGCTGATCAACAGTGGTCTTCGGACTCTGTTTTATCATTAATGTTTGTAAGTTTCCCTCTTAGGTAGAATCATTTTCTTTTGATATGTCAAAACTTAAATACCTTTTTTCTCTTTCAAACAGCTGATGAGAGTTCGAACTATATCGGGAAACACTTATTGCACAAGGTCAGGAGTCAAAATTGTGGGGAAGGTCCAAGAAAAGTTTATCTTGGTTGATGGCATAAGAGTGACAACAGGTTCCTACAGGCAAGTACCCTATTTCTTTTCATGTCCTTGTCTCCGATGACTTCTTTGGATTGTGGGGTGAAGGGTAATAGTACAAAACTGTTTTTCTTGTGAGCTGTTGATCGTATGTGATGTTTGCATTAAAAATTATGTTGCTAACTATCCGTAGTACAGTAACAATCTAGTTTCTTGTATTGAAAGAGAACATGTATTGGCACTATTTCAACCTTTGTGTGGGTGTATTATTTATTTTAATAAATTAACATCATTTGTGAATTTTCTCATTATTAAGTTTCACATGGACTGATGGGAAACTAAGCAGCAGTAACATCTTGATTCTGTCGGGCCCAGCAGTCGCACACTTTGACCTGGAATTCCGGATCCTTTTTGCACGGTCAAAGCCCATCAACCCCAAACTGTCATCCAGTTGCAAGAAGAGTGGAATGTTTAATCAGCTGGTTAGGAGAACAAAGGCTTCCAGTGACTTGATGAAGGAAAACTTCTTGAGAATGGATTTTTTCTACCTTAGAGCATTTGTAGGAAACATGAGAAGGAAACAGAGCTTCTTGTATGCCTCCAGGGAGGCAAAGTGTGAGTCAAATATCATCATGCAAGCATCTCCACCGTTGACTGAGAGGAATGTCTCTGCAGTCATGAGGCCACGTTGGAGCATAGAGAGGTGAGCACTGTCCACTCAACTTGAAAGATAAGAGCCACTGTGCCCATATCCAATGCTTCCTTGCAAACCAATGTTGTAATGGTAGCTACTGGAAAACAAACCTCAAATTGAGAAGGCAATACTCAAACAGTGGTTCTACTGAAGACCACTACAACTCAGGCCAACAAACATAAGACTGGAATTGTCTCTGCCTCCAAGGTGTGGATAACTCTTGTTAACTTCTTCTAGTTTTCAGTCATTCTCCTGTACTTTCCCATCCTCTACTAGATCAGTATGATCTTAACTCAATGGCTCTGGTTATTCTAAAGACTCTAGCTACTGAAAAGAACAATGCTTAAAGATCTCCTTCTGAAAAATAGAGGGGGGCACTCTTCTGCTCTGAAATCAGGTCCAAGCTCAATCCTGTGTTTGGCAACCTCTCCAGCCAGGGACATTTGACTGAAAAATGACATGGATAGCCAAAGATAACATATAACCTCAACTAGATGGAAAAAGATCGATGTCAGCCTACTGGGCCTCAGACATCACACCCTTTCTTCAAATGAATGGCCGCAGCTAGGTGGAGCAAGTTAGTGCATCAGCTGCTTTTAAGCACTGTTTGCAGTGTTGTTGTGGCCATGTTGGTCTCAGGATATTAGACAGACAAGGTGGGTGAGGTAATATCTTTTATTGGATCAACTTCTGTTGGTGAAAGAGACATGCTTTTCAAGCTTACACAGAGCACTGTTGTGGTTCTACCTAGGCAACTTATTACACAATGCACAGTGAAGTACTTGAAGCATTAAAACATAGACGTGCCTTAATTTGCTATTTGAGTTTTGAACAAATGACATTATTTTAAATATACAATATCCTTTTTGTTTTGTAATTAAGTATGGATAAGTTTGCAAAAAGATGATAAATCTTTTTTTAGATATTCATTTCTCTAGAATACTTTTTTTTTCTATGCTGAAGCTTTCCCTATTTGCTTTTGCAGAACCAAATGAAGCCCTACTTCATTATATCATTGTACATTCTCCATACCTGGCCTGACAGGCACAGGGGCTGTTGCTTTCAGTCTGCTCCTGGGACAAGTTTTATGAGAGATTTTGAAACGCAGGGGGAATCCTCCTCCCCCCACTGCACACATTTCCCCAAAATCAGATCGTATGTGCAAAAAAAAATAAAAAAAAAAATCCTGCCATTTTAAGGTCTTCATACAAATTCAAAGCTCTCATTTAAAACAAATCTAACCTTTACTGTTGCAAAAATAGTAATTGCAACATATATTCTTGCCCTGTGGTCTCATTAATTCAGCCTTGCAGAAACTTCTCTTCAGTCAACAGTGGTATCTGCAGTAAAGTAGGAACTTAATCTTATCCCACTTCATTCATTGAGGCCCTGATTCAGCAGAGCATTTAGGCATGGGTGTAAGTGCTTTACTGAGTCTGGGCCTGAGGTGTGAACATCTAAACCTAACTGAGGAGTTATGTACAGTAACTCCTCACCTAACGTCATCCCGGTTAAAGTTGTTTCGTTGCTGATCAATTAGAGGATGTGCTCGTTTAAAGTTGCACAATACTCCCTTATAATGTTGTTTGGCAGCCGCCTGCTTTGTCCACTGCTTACAGAAAGAGCAGCTTGTTGGAGCTAGTTGGGGCTCGGAACCAGGGTGGACCAGCAGCCCCCTTATCAGCTCCCCTAAGTTCCCTGTGGTGCAGCCGCCCAGCAGGCTACCAATTGATGGGCAGTTCAGCTGTCCCTCCCCCCGTGCCGTGTGCTGCTCCTGCCCTCTGCCTTGGAGCTGCTCCTGGGAGCCTCCTGCTTGCTGTGTGAGGGTGGGGGGGAGAAGAGGGGTGCTAATGTCAGGGTGTTCTCCTGCCCCCCTCCACCCTGCTCCTTTACCCCATCTCCACAGAGCAGGAGTGGGACATGACAGGGCTCAGGACAGAGGGAGGTTGCTAGCAGCAGCTGCTGTCTCAACTTGCTGATCTACTTAAAAAGGCAGTGTACTTAGTGAGGTCAGCGTACTTAAAGGGGCAATGCGCATCTCTCTCTCACCCACACAGAGTGTGTGTGTCTCTCTCTCATTCTCACACACACACAGACACACACAGAGTTTGTCTCTGTCTCTCTCTGTGTCTCCTCCCTCCATTTGTGCTGCCTTGCAGAGTGTGAAGCTATATTAAGAATGTGTTAACCTTTGAGGGCTCAGCCGAGTATTAGTTCATCATTTAGCAGTAAGGCATTCCCTGGGAAATATCCCACCCTCTGACTTCACCACCTCAACCAAGCTTCACAATCATCATTGTTGTGTACAGTATTAAATTGTTTAAAACTTATACTGTGTGTGTGTGCATGTGTGTGTGTGTGTGTGTGTGTGTGTGTGTGTATATATATATATATATATATATATATATATATATATATATATAATATAACTTTTTTTTTTTGTCTGTTGAAAAAAAAATTCCCTGGAACCTAATTCTCCCCCCCCTCCAATTTACATTAATTCTTATGGGGAAATTGGATTAGCCTAACATTGTGTCGCTTAAAGTAGCATTTTTCAGGAACATAACTACAACGTTAAGTGAGGAGTTACCGTATGTTATAAAGCATGGCAATTAAAAACAAAAAAGGCACACAACTTGGGGCAACCCTGTTATTGTTGCATTAAGGCTGTTTTAAATCAGGAAAAATGTAATATTCTAGATCAATATTAATTAGCACTTCATATAGCCTGTATATTTTTTATACACAACAAACAAGAAAAAATCTTATGTGCAATAAAGATAACACTAAGATTAAAACATGACAAACTGAATGTATAACATAATTTATCTTCTGCATTTATTGTAACTGAAACTTAACCCTTCTAATTTGCCTGATTTAAGAACATTCAATAATTGTAAATGTCCATGATGGTTTTTTATCCTTGTTTACTAGTATCTTAAGTGTGGGGTTTGTCCTTTGCTATGATATGTCTCTCTTAAATGCAATAATCCTCTTAATGCCAATTTTGTGATCTATGCAGAATGTTCCTGTCAGGCTAACAAATTCTTTCAGAATTTGTAAGTGTCTTGTATATTTGTGTGTTCAAAATTGATGATGGACTTTTCTCTTGAATGAGATTTTCCCCCCTCTTTTATATAAAGGATTCTAAGTTTACTGTAACAGTGTTTCCTGTATGGGCTATTGTTGCTGTGATTGAAAAAAACAACATTTACATAGAATCCTAGAATATCAGGGTTGGAAGGGACCTCAGGAGGTTATGTAGTCCAACCCCCTGCTCAAAGCAGGACCAATCCCCAGACAGATTTTTGCCCCAGATCCCTAAATGGGCCCCCTCAAGGATTGAATTCACAACCTTGGGTTTAGCAGGCCAATGCTCAAACCACTGAGATCATTTGTATTATTTGTAATTTCAAAATGTATCCAAATAAACAGCCAGGATTTTAAGATTACTCTTATTACAATCAGACATAATTTTCTCCAAAAGAGTTTGCAAAACAATTTTTATTTATTATCTAATAGTTAATTGCAAGACTATATTAACTAGGTAATGTTGTATAAAAGCATCACTTAAGATTAATTACAATAGTCATAGTGTTGCTCTGTCACATTATTTATGTGCATGATAAAGAGTGCTAGTGATTAAGAAGCCAGTGAAATGTGACTGGGGATTTTGTGTTTCTGTGAGGTTTTTCACCCTCTCTGTCAAAGATTTAATAAAGCATCAGGGTAATTTAACTTAATTGTCTGGTGATTCTTTTCCCAAACCATCAGCTGCCTGGTATAAAGTGCAATGATTTTGGTGCTTTTATCCTTGTGGTATCTACCACTCGTGGTAGGGAAGAAACTTGAGCTGGTTGTAATGAATATAATAGGGATTCTTTATTGAAGCTGTTGGCCAAAGATCCTGTGGTTCTCCTTAGGTCGAGCCACTACCTCAAATACAGCCTGTGCTGCCTTGTCTTATAGAGCAGAGGCTCTCAAACTTCATTGCACCACGTCCCCCTCTGACAAAACCCAAGCCCCACCACCCTAGGTGGAGGGGGGCAAAGCCAAAGCTCAAGGGCTTCAGCCCCAGGCAGGGAGCCTGTAACCTGAGCCCCGCTGCCCAGGACTGAAGTCCTTGGGCTTCAGTCCCGGGCAGTGGGACTCGGGCTTCAGTCCTGGGCCCTAGCAAGTCTAAGCCAGCCCTGGCGACCCCATTAAAATGGAGTCCCAACCCACTTTGGGGTCCTGACCCACAGTTTGAGAACTGCTGTCAGAGGGTTTTCTTAAGGCTTGGCTAGTTCTAATGAGTCATGCAAGTAGGGCTGGCTCCAGGGTTTTGGCCGCCCCAAGCAGCCAAACAAAACAAAACAAACAAAAAAAGCCGCGATCGTGATCTGCGGTGGCAATTCGGCAGGAGGTCCTTCGCTCCGAGCAGGAGTGAGGGACCCTCCGCCGAATTGCCGCCGAACAGCTGGACGTGCCGCCCCTCTCTGAAATGGCCGTCCTAAGCACCTGCTTGGTAAACTGGTGCCTGGAGCCGGCCCTGATGCAAGGGATTATGGCTTGCATCATACTTTTGTTTTTGTTTGTTTGTTTTCTTGTGTGAATTTAAGGGATCTTTTCACAAGTCAAGCTTTGGGTCTGTGCTTAAACTGGGCCTTGAGCAGCCATATCCATCCTGTTCTGTCTCGGTTTTTCCAATGCTGGTGCCGCCTAAAATTACATCCAGTATGCTTGCCAGTCACCAAAAGGTGATTCCCTTCCAATGCTGTCCATAATACAAATGGTCACAGCAGCAGCCACTTTGCTATTGCTTCCCTGCCTTTTTACCTTGCACTGCTGAAGTCATTTTAAAGACGTAACAGGTGAGATCAAATATAAGGAGCAATGTTGACTATTTGATCTTTTTTCTAGTCAAGACTAATTTAGTGAGGGCTTAGCTAATATGTGGTAGCTAAGGTCAACCTAAACTCAACCTCTTTTTCTAGTTGGCCAGGTGAAATGAAATCTTGCACTCGGTGCGGTGACATTTTCTATGCTTGTCTGCAATGCAATAATGTTTGAATGCTGCATTTGATCAACTCCAAACTTTCAGGGATTGTTGCAGGTATCAGTGGGCAGACCCCTATTGCTTTGGATGAAAATCAAAAAGCCAGCAGGGCAAAATGGGGGGTGACCAGATCCTCTGGCATCTGGTTAGCAGATTGAGCATCTTCAACCAACGACTGTGGCTGTAGATCAAAGAACCAGCTGATGGCAGCTTTCCAGCATAGCAATACCCCAATCTCAGCTCTGCTGCTGTTCCTAGTACAGTTTAAACATATTGACACCCTGAATTACTTATCTCCCAGAGAGAAAGAAAAAGAATGGGTTGGAGGTGGGGGGCTGGGGCGTACATACACACTCCTTGGCATAGGCAGGGGGCCCATGGAAACCCAAGGGAAGGGGGAATGAGGGATACACAGAAGGAGGAAGAATGAGGAACTCTGATATGGGATGAGCACACAGCCCCTGGCATGGAGGGCACACAGAGATCCTGTATGGGAGGAATGGGGGACAATAGTATGGGGGAGGGGGAAATAGGGAGGCACGCTAAGCCCTTGCCATGGTGAGGAAGGGGGAATAGTGAGCATGGGGAGAATGTGGACACACGGTGCCCCATGCATGCGGGCCAGGGGAACTATGGGTAAACAGAGCTGCCGGTGTGGGAGGAAGAATGGGGGACAAAGACCCTGGCTTGAAGGGAAGGGGGACATGGAGACCCTGGCATGAGGGAAGGGGTGAAGGGGTTGAAGAGAGTCCCTACAACGGAGGGGAGGGTGGCACACAGGGAACTTGTGGCTGGGAAGAGAGAAATGCAAGGACCCTCCAGTGTGTGCAAAGTGCTCAGCCTAGGGAAGCAACAAAATGTGCAACCCTCTCATTATGAGTGTCCCGATGCATAGTATTTTTCTTAAAGCTCCAGCTCCTAGGAGCAAATTTAGGTGTGAATCAAGATTACTTTTTTTCTTAGGCTAGAAACATTCATTATCTGGTTGTAGAGGAAATCTTGAAAACATTATCGAAATGCACCCTAAAGGCTTAGGCCAGAGCTATACACAAAACTTTTGCCAATATGGTAATACCGGGTGGGGGTGGGTGGGTGATTTTTTATGACATTTTTATACTGTATCTGCAAAAGCTCTAGTGTAACTTGTTTTGCTGGGGGAATCAGTAAAAGCTATACTAGCAATTTGCAAGTATAAACTATGTCTGCACTAGGAGGGTTTGCCAGTGTAGCGATACTGGTATAAAAACACATGCAACCCTTTTCTAGTATAGATTAGGGTCAGATCTACACTTGGATCTGGTCTATACTAGAAACCTTATTAGCATAACTGTTGATTAGGAGTGTGAAAACAATCACACTGCTAACTGACATAGCTATGCTGGCAAAAGCCCTAATGCTGATGCAGTTGTACTGGCAAAAATGTTCTTTTGCTGGCATAGCTTAGTTTTGGTTTAAGTTATACCAGCAAAAGAACTGTATAAACTGCATCTGAACTAGGGGGATTTGCTGACATAGCTCTACTGTTATAGCATACCTGTAAAGCACTCCTAGTGTGGACTCAGTATATACTTCCAAATCTGCACTTTGGCATGGATAACTTATTGTGGATAGCCCTTCCCTCTGAAATAAACTATACTGTCAAAAGCACAGTTTTGCCAGAATAACTGTGTCTACCCTAGGTGCTATTCCCGGCACAGCTATGTTGGTCAGAGATCACACCCCGTGCCTGATATAGATGTGAAAGCAAAACTTTGTAGTGCAGACCTAACCTAGATCTGAGAAATCAGCAGGCAAATAACTAGAATCCAGGACATAGCATCTGTTAAAAGGTAATGATTTTTTTAAACCACACATGATATTCTGGTGGCTCAGCACTTGTGAACTGGCAGTATGGGGAATGTTTCGTCATGGGGTCTCTGAGTACAGCATTGTCCTCTGTGCCCCACATCTATTATTAGGCTTGAAAGAAACTGATTTAGATTACACACACACACCAACGTTTACTTTAAAGCTTTTTTCTTTTATTGTTTTAAATTTTCACAGTTATGGGAATTTATTGGGGTGGGGTGGGGAGGGGTCAGACAATAATTATTTAATGGCAGTTGGCACTGAGATGCAAAAAGTTAAAGCTTCATAACTGTTACACAAATAGTCAATATCACACATCAAAATCTATCAGCTGAATATCCTTCAATCAAACTCTAACACAGAGATACTCAAATTGAGGCTCAGGAGCTGCAAGTGACTCTTTAATGTGTCTCCAGGCATGGCTCTTTGCAGCACACATTAAAACTGGGTGCGATTTAATTATTAACCAATCTAAGTTATTAACCAGTCAGGATGCTTTTGGTATGTTATTAACAAATTATAGTTGATAAAAATAGTAATACTTGGTCAGTCCCTTTGCTGTGAGAATAATACACACACACACACACATATATATATATATATAAAGAAACAATGAATTCACACTACTATGACTCTTTTGGGTACAGTTGATACTGATTTGGCTCTAGGGTGACCAGACAGCAAGTGTGGAAAAATCAGGACGGGGGTGGGAGGTAATAGGCGCCTATATAAGAAAAAGACCCAAGCCCGATTTGGCTCCTGCACCAGGAGGTTTGAGTGTCACTGATCTAACATGTTCTCAAGCCCCATTTTCCCGACTTGGCCCAGCTGTAGTTTTCAATCATTATTGCTTGAAATATTTTCTCCTAGGTCTGTGTATAGCGAAATCACCACTTACCGCATTTTACCCCTAAAAGTCCTTCCACGCCCGCTATTAAAGATCAAGGCACAAAGCCCCAAGGAGCCTGCGCCTCCTCCGGGCCCTGGGGTGCTGCCCGGCCGCCCCTGAGGGGAGGGGCCTTCTGGCTCCAACCTTGGCGCCCATCACCCTAGTCTCTGGGCGCCTCCTCTGGTGGGGGAGAGAGCTGCCGGGCGCACAATGGGGCCCCCTGCTCCCCTACGACTCAGGGCTGGGAAGCGCATGGCACAGAAAAGAGCAACTGCTGCTAACCCCCGGGACCGATGCTATGGCAACGGCCGGCCAATCACATAGCTCATCACGTGACACACAGCCCAGCCCCGCCCCTTGCGGTGGGTGGGGGCGTCACTTCCTTTTTGACCTTTCACCCCAAGATGGCGGCGCCCGTGGGACCGATGAAGTTTTGGAAACCCGGTGAGGGGCGAACGGGCCCTGGAGGGAGGGAGCCACTGGGGAGCAAAGGCCGGGGATAGGTGCCGCCGGTGCTAGTCCTCTCTGCTTCCCTTCGCCGGGACCTGGCCGTGCCGCCCGGCAGGAGCCTCTTGGGCCTCCCCTCGTCCCACCTCCCATTGGCGCTGCCCGGGGCTGGGGCAAAGCTGTTCAGTTCTTACCCTTCCCCACCACAGTGCCCAGGAGCTGGTGACTTTATGGTCTGTAATTATTCCCCCGCTCCCCAGAGTCTCAGGGTGGGTGGGGCATTTAGGTTCACCTTGAGCTGGCAGGGTTACAATCCGGGCGCCCCCATCATCTGAGCTGCCGTTCTCCCTGGTCCTGCCAGGCCCCCGGTCAGCGGAGATGCTGAGGGTTGATGGGTCACGGAGTCTGAGCTCTGCTCGTGCAGCTGAGGGTGGGCTCTGGGCTGCAGGGTAAAGGCACATTGGCAGGGCTGCATTGGGGGCACGGGTGGGAAGCGTGTGCTCCTGCTGCCTGGGTTGAAACTCCCCTGTGGATAAATAGGGTGGTGGGTCTTCAGGGATATCAAACAGGCATCTTTCACCAGCACTAAATTCATGTATAGCTCTAAAATAAAATAGAATTAGTCATCTTGTAAGCAAGGGACTCCCAACCTTAACTATAGCAGCGCTGCAGCTCTTCTATAATAAAAGCAAAGCAGAGAGCAAATCTAACTGAAATGCAAAACTGTTCCTGAAAGAATTATACCATCTTGTGCTTATGCTCTACGTTTTGTGTGAGGATCTGAAAACAATTTACTATCACCCAGAGGTTCCAGTAATGCACTTGCCCAAAGCAGCAATCAGCTTATGGAAGAGCCAGAATATAGACTGGTTAATAGTAGAAAAAGAGGCAGAAACATTTTGAATTCAAGTAGTCAATTTCCTGGGATATACTGAAGTCTCCTGTGTGTCCCAAATCCCCTGTAGCATGGTCACTGTACAAACACATGGGAAGATCGGGTCAATACACTGAAGATTAACAACAAGAAATGTATACATTGCTGTAAAATTAATCTAAAAATGAGGGAGTCTCCCTCCAAATGGATGAGCCTTGGCAAGTTGAATTAATTTATTTAAATCAGATGACTACCTGTCCGGTATGTCCAGGAGAGCGGTAACAGAAAACATATGGATGATCAGAGGAATTATTCCCTATCTTTCAGTTGGCATCCAAATGTTATATGATATGATGTTTAAATCTCTGTCTACAATGGGGATTAAATTCTTATTGGAACCATTTTTAACCTTTCTTTAAACTGGTCTATGTTAAATACAAAATGTAAACAGTTTGTTGAATGTGGATGGGACCTGTCTGTTTTAAAGCAGAATTGAACAAATATATTTTAAATCCTTCAGTGGACATGGCCAATAATGTGCAACACAGATCCTACAAAATGAGGGACATCTCAACTGAATAGCAGAGGAGAAAACTGCAGATGATGCATTACCTTAATGAGAAAAATCTTCTCCCTCCCCTCACATGATTGAGCATTTCCAGCTGTCATTAGTTTCCCAGTTACATGTACTGGGAATAAATAGATTTATGAGCTCAATTTAGTGAGTGGCATGGCTCATAAGCAAGTAGGGCTAAAAGTATACCTTAGAATTAATCTCAATCAAAACGGTTCCATTGGAAGACTTATTCTAGCATTGTGTGTGGATGAAATTGATTCTTATTGCCTATTCCTGGTTTTAAATGAATAGAGGCATTCCTGGGAAAAACAGTGAGTATGTCAAAAAACTTTCTTTAAAGCAGAAGAAAAGGAAAAAGAGAGGTGCCAAAAGTTAAGGCTTTTGTACATTTCTCATGAAATAGATGTTTCATAGAAGTTTTTACAGTTTTCTTTGAAAGACACAGATATATTGTGCCATGTTAGGAGACTTTAAAAAATGGAGATTTACATTTAATTTGGAACAAGTTCCTGTTTGTTAAGCATTAACTACATATGTTTATTATTATTACGTTAGAGATGCTTAACAGCACATGTTAGAAGGCAGTCAGAGTTCCTTTTCCTAAAGAACTTATTTGTCTGAGTTAGACTGAGATATGCCAGGCAAATTTCTATCATCCTCCTATTAAAATTGTCTCATGTCATGTAGGCACAGAAGGTCCTGGTGTCAGCCTCACAGAAGAGAGGCAGAGTGCTGCTGAAAGTACTGGTGTTTCTGTCATCTATAATCCCTATGCATCTCTTTCAATTGAACAACAGAGACAAAAGTTACCAGTGTTTAAGGTATGAAAGAACTTTTTGATATGCTGAATCTCATGCCTGCTGTGTTTCTTTTATAAATTGTTTTTGATCCTCTCTCTTAAACATCACTTTACAACATGAAAGTGATGTAATGGAAGTCACCATTCTTTTATTTCGTGAAATTTATTCTTTGTGTTTAATAGATGTTGGCAAAAGTGAATCTGCTCTTTTTTATTACAACCTTTATGTGGATTTATGTTCAAATATTATATGTTGTGCACTGCATTGATGAAGTTTAATGAATTAATAATTCATACCTTATACTGAGTGTATGTCTATATGTGCATTGCTCTTTGCAGAAATGTATTGAAAATTCTGTTGTACAGATTTGTTCTCCTAACTTGAATATGTTTTGCCCTTCCAGCTTAGAAACCACATCCTTTATCTGGTGGAGAATTATCAGACGCTGGTGATTGTTGGAGAAACAGGATGTGGAAAAAGTACTCAGATTCCACAAGTGAGTGTGCATGTAACTTAGCAAAATTGTATTCTTCCAGGAGATCTTACATAGGATGACAGCCAACTCTTGGGATTGGTGTAGAGACCTTATGGGGCAAGGGTGATACCTTAGGCCCAGTCCTGATATTGCAATGCATTGAGGTATGAGAAAGCCTTACACCTTGTCTCTCCCTTGCTATCAGCCAACAGGTTCTGGCATTAACAGAAAAAGGAGCAATGGTCTCAACTTGCAGTGGGGGAGGTTTAGGTTGGATATTAGGAAAAACTTTTTCACTAGGAGGGTGGTAAAGCACTGGAATGTATTACATAGGGAAGTGGTGGAATCTCCTTCCTTAGAGGTTTTTAAGGTCAGGCTTGACAAAGCCCTGGCTGGGATGATTTAGTTGGGAATTGGTCCTGCTTTGAGCAGGGGGTTGGACTAGATGACCTCCTGAGGTCCCTTCCAACCCTGATATTCTATGATTGCAACAGCATAAAATCCTTCTGCCACATAACTTATTGGCCTATGTAACAAAGGACCATACTCAGGAATCAAACTTGGGTCCACAATTCCCACTGCAAAAAGCTCCTGCTCAACTAGGAGGCCAACTTTTCTTAAATTTATTACTCCTTCAGAATTCTTTTAAATTCATCACCATTTGCAAAGAAAACATTCAATCAGGATCTTTCTAATTCTTTGGTCAAACAGTGACCATCTTTATTTCCTGTACTTCCTTGCCAGAAAATTGTAACATGAATGGAAGAAACATATTTGTATGGCACCTTTTCATATTCCATTAAAATATTAACCTTCTTTGAATGCTTGCACATGTCCATTCCACTTTAGGTGTGTACACGCCTCGAGCACAGTATATGGACATTTTTCTCTCAGTGATGCCTGTCAGGTCAGCTCTAGTGCTCTCTGGTGCCGCGCGCTCATGGCGCAGGTAAAAAAGGGAACGGCCAACCCCACGCCCTCCTCAGTTCCTTCTTACTTCCTGTGATGGTTGCTGGAACTGCTCTTCTTGCTACGACAAGCTGTACTCGGAGGTCTTCATTTTTCATCCATTTCCTCTGTTTCTTTCTTCACTACTTATTTATTTTTTGTTTGTACTGTAAATAGCTTTTGTACATAGTTTAGTTGGAGCTTCTTGCTTGTTAGTGGATTTTCATCTGCCCCTGGTGCCAAGGCATGCCTCAGTCACCGGGCTTCAAGTCCTGCGCCAAGCCTATGCCTTTGAGCGACTCGCATGCCAGTTGCTTAAAGTGCTTGGGTGAGGCTCATGTCCGGGACCATTGTCATAACTGCCGGGATTTTAATCCTCGTACGAAGAAGAACCGGGAGACCAGATTGAAATTCCTATTGATGGAAGAGGCACTCAGACCCTCTTCGGAGCCAAGCGAGTCAGACTCGGCACTGAGTACTTCAGCGTCAGTGCAGAGTGCTCCTCCCACCATGAGGGACTCTCAGTACCATTCCCTGTCACTGGTGGCGAGAAAGAAACATAAGAAGCAGCTGGCCAAAAGGGGGCATTCCCCGACTCAGAAAAAGGCCAAGCATGGGGAGCGCAGGAGTGTGACATGAGTCAGGTCACTGCCTTGCCCCCTCTCCATGTGCGGGTACCATTGATTCCATCCTGTTTGCAGGCTCTGTTGAGTCCAGTACCAGATAAGCTGGTGCCGGAGGGACAGCAAGACTCTGGCGTGATCACGGTGTTGGCCACCCTGAAAACATTCATAGCAGCCAGATACTTGCTGGTGCTATTGGTACTGCCATTGCCGGCAGTGCAAGAGCTGGTGTTGGTGGTGTAGGTGGGCAGAAGGGAGCACGTCACCTCAAGCTGCTGCTTGGTACCTGGTCCCTTGGTACCATCTAGGGGGAAACTGTCCCTGCTATCCTCGATGCAGGCCTCCCCACCTTGGCACTGATCTCTGGAACCGATGAGTACCACACTGCTATGGTCTCCGGAGGAAGGCTCATCGTCTGAGTCAGAAGTGGGGTCGGATACCCAACAGATGGGTTGCTGTCGGTACCCTCCTGGTCAGACCTATGTGGTGATAGACCTGGACGCAGGGGTACCTCCAAGTGCTTGATCCAGTGGGCACTGACCTGTGTCAAGGGAATGGTCATTTTGGAACCCTTGGGGTTTTCTCCTGATGTCAGGGGCACATTCCAGATGCTTATATTTGAAGGCTTCAGAGAGAAGGGTTCCTCCATCCCATCACACAGCACCTGACCTGGACTCCGGTACTGATCCTGGTACCGATCCATAGGACCTAGACCTGCGGGACACAGTCGGTGCAGAAGGAGAAGAGGAGGGCCCCTTGCCAGTGCAGGCTTCCTCCTCCTCCCTGGACAAGGCAGTGTCAGAGGCGGGCATGTCACACACCCCCCCCCTCCACCGGACAACTTCAAAGCTCATCAGGAGCTGATGAAGAGGTGGCCTTGAACTTAGGGCTGCATGTGGAGGTAGTCAAAGAATCCTCCCACAGCCTTGTCAACATCTTGGCTGCGGTAGGGCTGTCTAAAGTGGCTGCCTCTCAATTAGGCCATCATGTGACCAGTTAAAGCCTTGTGGCAAACCCCGTCCTCCCTGCCATCCACCTCAAAGAGAGCTGAGAAAAAGTACTTTGTTCCTGCCCAAAGGTATGAGTACTTGTACTCCTCCTCTCCTCCCCCCCTCCCCCCCGTTGTGGTCTCAGCGGCCAACAAAAGGGAGAGACAGGAGCTGCATGGAGAAACCCCTAAGGCGAAGGACTCAGAGACCTATTTGGTAAAAGGTTTATTCCACAGGAGGTTTAAAGCTCTGCATATCCAGCCAACAGGCATTATTAGGGAGATACAATTTTAATGTCTGGGACTTGCTTCCCCAGGAGTCCAGGCAGCACTTCTCTGCACTGGTGGAAGAATGGAAGTCAATAGCCAGGGCCTCTCTGCAAGCTGCTCTGGACACAGCAGACTTGGTAACTAGATCCATGGCCTCAACTGTGGCCATGTGCAGCTGTTCTTGGCTGCAGTCCTTAGGCCTGCCGATGGAGGTCCAGCAGTCTCTCCAGGACCTTCCGTTTGACAGGACCTCACTCTTCTCAGAGCAGAAAGAAGCAAAGCTCCATGCACTGAAGGACTCCAGAGCTACCCTCAAGTCCCTGGGCCTCTACACCCTAGTGCCTTTGAGGAAGCATTTCAGGCCTTAGCAGAGCACCCGTTTCTATGCTTCACCATCCCTCCAGGACCTTCAAAAGAAACAAAGCAGGGGTTTTACGCGCAGGCAGCTGCCCCCATACACCTCAGCATCTGTACCCGCCCCAGCCAGATACCTGGGGGGGCTCTAAAGAAAACATTTGATGGGACACCCTAGGGAGGCGCAGGGTCAGCCGGTCCCTTTACGCTGGTACCATGAGCGTGCCGCACCAGAGGGTGCTAGAGCCAACCCAATGGGTACCACTGAGGGAAGAATTTCCGGCGACTGTGCTCAAGGCACACATACGCCTAACATGGAATGGACATGTGCAACACGTCCGAAGTATAACAGTTACAGAAATTTAGTAGCTGTTTTTTTGTGACAAGTATTATAAAAAAACGACAACCATATTTGCTAAATATATAAAATTAGCTCTTCTTGCTACATGGCTACAAAACTAGTGAGGTATATTAACTGCTTCAGCATGAGTACTTGACTAATGCTATTCAGACATTTTTCCTGAGACAGGACTACTAAATGAGAGGGGCAGGGAAGGAATCACTAAGAAGAAATACTTACAGTTGTGAATTTTCTCTCATCTCAATATCTTAAAATGCTTTCTAAATGCTAATATACCTGTGAGGTAGGGGTAGTAGTAGTATACGTAATTTATAGTGGGGTCAACTAATGCACAAAATCTTCGTTTTTTTACGTGCGGTGTCACAGAGAGTCGATGTCAGAACCAGGAATAAATCTTAGAAGCCCTGATATCCAGTACCATGCTTTAACTGCTGGATACATTGTGTCATGTATGACTAATTAATTTCCTGTCTTCAATATTGCAGTATCTAGCAGAAGCTGGCTGGACAGCCGAAGGGAGAGTAGTGGGAGTGACGCAGCCTCGCAGAGTTGCTGCTGTTTCAGTGAGTTCTTTCTTTTTTGCTGTAAAAATTAACATTGTTGCAGCTTCAAGTTTAAATGATTCTTCTACTGATTCTCCTTAAGCAGAACGTTCAAAAGTTCTAAATTCAATAAAAATTGTACAGTTTCAGATCTGGCCTTACCATAGAAAATTTTTACTAGTCCACATGTTGGTTCAGGCTCATTTACTATCGATTTCCTTTGAATGGATGTATTGATTGTTTGTATCAGGTTATATAACTGAACATTAGTTTCCATTTATCTGCATCACTAAACTAGTGGAGAGACAAGGTGGGTGAGGTAATATCTTTTATTGGATCAGCTTCTGTTGCTCTTCTCTGTACTTTTTCCAGTTCCACTATATCCATTTTGAGATGGGGTGACCAGAACTGGGCACAGTATTCCAGATGTGGACGTACCGTGGGTTTACATAGTGGCATTATGATATTTTCTGTCTTATTATGTGTCCCTTTCCTAATGGTTCCTAACATTGTTAGCCTTTTTGATCCTTTAGTGACTTGTCTTTCTTGGATTCTTTCATTCTCTCTTGTATGAACTGGTTGCCTTCACTGCTAGTTTGGTAGCATCCCCTTTCTCTGTACCACATAGAATTATAGGTACTTCAGTCATGTTCCCTTCTTGAGGTCCTCTTTTCTAATGACTATAAACCTAATTTTCACAACATCTCAGAACATATGGGGCATTTTGTTTTTGTTGCCCTTTTCTGTATCATTACATTCAATATCCTTCCTGTAGCAAAGTCCCCATTACTCAATATGGGCTCTTCCTGCCTTTAATAATGCTTCCATGATCATTTCTACTGAGTTGTGCTCTTTTCTTCTGATATGCCCCTTGTTCTTCTCTTAATTGCTGCTAGACGTTGCGTTTATGTCCACTGCAGCATTCTCCCCTCAGCCACAATTGTTTTCTTCATCTGTGTTTTGCAGCTTCTGACCATTTCATACACAGACCTCTTTGCTATTCTATATCCTGTCCTAATTTCTTTACTTTACATTGTATGTGCCACCTGTCAACCTGTACCTATGGTAATATGGTGTCTTAGGAAAATAAATGCTTGGTGGGTTCCTGTTGCATTTTCATACTGGATCAGATCATTTATCTATCTAGTCCAGCATCCTGCCTCCAGCAGTGATCTGAGTCTAGTGCTTCTAGAGGGATGCTCGCCTCCATCTTTTCTCTCTCAACCTCCATCTAATATGCCTACCTGACTGTGTAATTCTGTACTTGACAGACTCTGTATATTGTAAAGATTTATGTTAAACTATAGTCTGTGTTCTCAATGGTACCTCTGCTTTTACCCCCTTTCCTTTTAAGGCTCAAAGACTGAGATTGCTTGATTATAGTTTAGCGTATTGCCACAGTGGGGTCTCAAGCTGGGAACACCTTTGAAATTTCTCCTGACTGTCTGGCCATTTGAGGGGGCTAGGAGGCATGGTTGGTGTTATTTATTACTTTGACTGGTTGAAATGGATTTTTTTAAAGAAGACTGTTCATCTGCTCTCCTCACTAGAGGATAGACATTGCCAGAGGGGAAAGAGGAAGTTGCAGAGCTATAAAGGGGAAATAATTTAGAAACTTTAGGACTTCTGTTTGAATTAGCTTTGCATTGTCAGCCCTGGTTATCTGCTTGAATGCTTGGTTTGAGAGAGGAAGGGAGCTGAGAAGATCCCATCTGAAGTAATGGGTTCATGAAGGAATTCATGGAAGAGAGAATAATAGAGAAAATGGGCGATTGTCTCTGCCCTGCACATAAAAATGAATCTCTCTCAAACATACACGTGGAGATTATTTTTAAAGCCTGTCAAAACGATTTAAAGAGTGTAATTCAAATGACTGTTGAAAACAATGTAATTTTGACCAAATTAATAGGATTAAAATGCACATTGTTTAGTTTTTCATTAAAAGTAGGTGTTGGACAGCAGATCTCTGGGTTCAGAAAACCAATAATATAGAATAGGATCTGATTAATCAAGATTGGAGCTTTCATCCCTAGGCTGTTGGTTTAAAATGGCCCAAGTTGGTAGTGTCCCATAGTCATTGCCGTCTGATAGTCATTCAGTGACACATGAGAAATATTTAGTCAGTTCACTTCCTGTATGTCACTATCACAAAATCGCCATCAAAACTAGTTGGTACACAGTCTCGGGAGAGAGGCCAACTATTGGAAAGACCATGAAGACAGAGCTACCCTTTTCCCTCACGAGTGGTCGTCCCAGTTGTGTCACATTGGCAAAACAATAGTGGGTTAGCTTGAATTACTTCTGCCTGTTCTCTATCTGTCTGATGGATAGAAGATTCTATACTCAGAATTTTTTTTTTTTTAAAGCGACGTTGTCATTTTATAAGAAATCGGTCAGTGCTGGGTCAGTTGAGGGACAAATGGGAATAATCGATTATTTAATTATAATACTAAACATATTTGCTTAGATCTCTCCTTCCGTTTTGCGTCACTTGTATTGTTGGCCTCTGATCCTGCAATTGATAGTGTGCAGCAGGCTGCTGTACGCGTATGGACCTGTGAGGACACAGCAATCT
Organism: Terrapene triunguis; assembly: GCF_002925995.2. Classification (NCBI taxonomy): domain Eukaryota; kingdom Metazoa; phylum Chordata; order Testudines; family Emydidae; genus Terrapene; species Terrapene triunguis. The sequence continues at coordinate 3,074,031 of NW_020664584.1, read as the reverse complement.
GCCTGCGTACTATCAGTTTTCAGACAGGGAGCTTAGACTGCAAGTTCTCTTGGGTAGGGATTGTTTGTTTCTCGGTGTGTGTACAATACGTAGCACAAATGTGCCTCAGTTCTAATTTAAAGATTTTATTTTAAAAGCATTTGTAAAATAGAAGACCAATAGAAATGCATTTACAGTTTATGTAAAATTCCAGTGCAAGCTGTTTTTAATTTAAACATTCCCTTGCAGTGTTTGAAACACAAACATTACAGCACTAAGGACCTGCAGGTGAAACTGAGTGTAAACAAAAAGTGAATTGGGCAGAAATGGTTTTTTTCATTGTCCAAGCTGAGAGAAATGCAAAAAGTCTATAAATAAGTAAATTGGATTTTTAAATTTGTTTTTTAGGTGTTAGTAGCATACGTAAAGAAATTTGGCTTACAACATATGATTTTTAAGTTGATTATATCTCTTTTTAAACAAATTGGGCACATGATTTCTAGATTTAAGAAAGCATTTTCAGCAACTGTATGCACAAATTAGGCATGGGTCTAAACTGTTTACAAATGTGTGCCTCTTTTTCTGGAGTGGTTACTTTGACATTTTAAGTTTGAACCTTACATTAATGTCTTCAGTCTTCATCAGTAAAAGATTAGGTATCAGAACTGAGCACTTCAGTCCTTCCCTTGGTTTTTGGGCCAACTTAGATCCGCCATTGATTAAAATAGTAGTTTTAGAGCAGAACCTGCCCACCTTCCCTACATACATAAACACACACAAATGTGCACATGCTCTCTCTCTCTCAAGATTGCTGGCAACCCCGATGAAATTTTCTGAAATTGGCATATTATAAATAAGGTATAAATTGGAAGTATCCATTAAATGTGTGAAGACTTTTATAATAATTATTACTGCAAAACATTGACTGAAAACATGAAAAAATATTGACAAACCTCATGTCCATATTTACCAGTGTTGATCATGTGGAAAAAAGTCTGGTTGAGCAGCCATGAATGTTACCACAAACAATAAATTACAGGTATTTTTCCATTTACCCCAATAGGAAATTCAGCTAAAGCTAATATTTCGGAGGTTATAAATGTTTGCACCGGACAGGGTTGCTGTTAATTGACTCAGCATGTTTGCAAACATAAAATATTTGTCCTCGCAGAAAAAGACAGTAAAGATGCTGTCCATGTGCATATGATTTTGCAAGCGATAACTTGTTCCTTTTTCATGGCCACCTGACTTGGATTCATGCAGTCTATTGAAATAACTTTTAAAAATTCAGTTTCAAATATTCAAGCGTGGTTTTTTTGGTTAGTGGAGGTTGTTTCCCTCCATTCTTTAATGCCTTTATTTTGAATTTGATAGTGAACGCTGTAATCTCAGGATTACTGGAGAAAGATTGTGTTTTGATTAGCAGTGCAGTTACCAAAGTGCATAGGCCTGGTAATCAAACTGTGGATTTCTGACTCCCCTTTCCCTGTTTTTCCCACTAGAAGTGCCAAATTACTCAAACTAAAATAATCTAAAAAAATCTTTTATGTGCCCTGTCTGCTGCAAGGTGGTTTAGGAAGCCTCTGCCTCCAAGCTTGGGCAATGGGCTATGTGTGTTTGTTACTCTGTCCTTCCCTCAGCTTTCTGTCTGTTTTGAGGGGCAGTCTCTTTCCCATGTTTTCCGTTTGAGTTCTCTATCACAGAAGATAGCTCCATAGCTTTCTCAAGCAAAAGCAGAGTGAAACTGATCTGTTTGTTGTTGGTTTCACTGTTATCTACAAGTAAAGTGACCATATATCCTGGGTTTTTTTCATCTGGTGTTCTAATTTCTTTTGGAAAAACTGAAATGTCATGTTTTTTTTTTTAATTTAATTAATCCTAATGTTTTTTAAAGTAACTACAGAATGTTTGTTCGGGACATATTGCTATACAGAGCAGAATTTGAGTCCAGTGGAATCAGTGCAAATGACAGTATTTTCACACTCCACGTTTCCTACCCCCTCCCTCCCCCCACTCCCAAACAAGGCTATGAAAAGGCGGTGGTTTACAACAGATTTCCATTGTACCGTTTCTCTTGCATTGCAAAACCTCTCTTCTCTTAGGTTGCAGGCCGAGTGGCTGAAGAAAGGGGCGCAGTGCTGGGTCATGACGTTGGATATTGTATTCGATTTGATGACTGCACGGACCCACAGGCTACAAGAATTAAGGTGAAACTTAAGCAGAATGCCGGTATCCTGAAATGGTTAGCCGAAGCTCTCAAAGTGCATTTGTGAACATTAAGTAAGCTTTGTAACACCCAATGAGTGGGATAGATAGTACTATACTCATTTTGCATATGGTGAAACTGAGTCACAGAATGGTGAATTGCACAGAATAATACAGTGGGTTAGTAGAAGAATGAGGAACAGGCTCTCAGGTCCCTGCCATAGTCATTAGTCACACTGCCTTCAATATTTTTAAAGTTTAATAAAGGAAGTGGTATAGTGCTTTATTATAATCCTTATTTCTGGGATGGTGGGTTAGTTTATTGAAAAGAGTTTTTTTTTTTTAAGGGATATAACTTGAATTTTCAGTCTTAATTTTGTATTTTTTTTGCTCATTGTTAAGGACTTTGTCAGCTTATGTAAGGTTCTTGATTCTACCCTCTGTGTGTTTGCATATGTTTAAAATGTTTAAATGGTTATTTAAATCTTAATAAAATGAATAGAACATTATGTTCTATTCTGCTAATACCAGCCGCCACCACTCTAAACCCAAAGGAGCTTTTCAAGGTGGTTATGATCAGCTATTGCTCCAGTGCTAGTGTAACCCGAGATACCAGTGAAGTGGAAAGGAAGGGCTGCAATGAATTGAAGCTAGGCTATCCTAGCCACCTTAAAGATAAAATTAGATTGAGAGAATGAACAAACTAGCTGAAGGTGACTTCATGTGGGCTGTAGCTTTCTGGTATCCCCCCTCACAGCTTTGTTCTGTTATCACATTGGGGAATATTGAAATTATTTATGCTATGTGGAGAAGAGAGTTTGTTTTATTTTCTATGGAATAATAACAGTGAATAGGATTTATCTAATACTTTACCTTTATTAAAAGTATTGTCAAAAGCTTGAATAATTCAAAGTAATTTTAAAAAGCAATATAAAACAATAGGAGGATGTGTATTTACAAAACAGTTCTTAAATATTTTTTAGTACTTTGGTGCTTATGGGATTGGTAAGGGAAGAAATATGTAACCTTTCGCCTCAAAGTCATCAGTTCATATCTAGCTCAGGGCCGTGTCCAACTCATGAGTAAACTGAAAAGGTTTTGTTTCTAAGTCCAGAGCAGCTAGAAATTATTGTTTTTGTGAAAAGATTGTGGTTTCATTAGCTAAGAGGAAAATGTCCATATCACAAAACATCATCTGTATTCTGATCTGAGTTACCTGACACTTGTTAAGCAGTTTCCTTAGAGGTGCCGACATCTGAGCGGGCACAGAGAATGAAGCTTTTCACTCTACATGTGGCATTCTTTAAGGCAGGCTGAGGCATGATGGCAGGCCAGAATGAGGAACTGCTGTCTTTAGTGCTGTCAGTCCATGTTTTTGCACAAGAACTAACTTAATTTATAAAAAATTAAATATGAATTTCTTACACAAATTTGATCTGCTTATACTTGGATTGATTTGGTGTCCCTTACTTGTAGCTCTTACTATTTTTCAGTACTAGCGTTCAGAAGCACATGTCTGTAGCTGACACTGCAGAGCGTGAAAGGCACATAGAAAATGTGTCAAAGGCAATATAAATAGAATTTTGTAATCCAGAATACTTGTTAGTTTCTTACAAACAGGTAATATAAATAGCCTATCCAGCTGAGCTTGAGCCTAGAGGTAGGTTATAGATGACTCGTTTTTCTTGGTGTTTGATTTTAGTTCCTGACCGATGGTATGCTGGTGAGGGAGATGATGGCTGACCCACTATTAACGAGATACAGGTAAAGACATGTTACATGGAGCAGATCCTCGCTGATGACTGGCAGACCCATAGCAAATGTCTGAATTTTTTCCGGCTAAAAGGCAGTTAATAAACATCCCAAAGACTGAAGCTGATCTTGGCGTTTGAATGTCAGCCTTATTAGGGAATTATAGGAAATAATTTACATGCAAACAGTGCCCCACCATTGGAAGGTTTCTAAGGTAACCAAGTAAACCTGGGTAACCTAGCCCAATGGAGGGTTTGCTTTTGTTCATTTAAAGTTGAACATCTGCTCCTCTGACTATGGTCACAAGCAGCCATTGGACAGATGCACCCTCGCTCGTATCTGAATCTCTGCCTCACAGAACCACTATGCAACACAGCACCACTTAGTGCCTGCTTCAGGAGGTCAAGAACCAGCAGCAGAGCTGTGGGAGGAAGCTTGCGTACTGTAGCATATGCTACACTAAATTCAGGGGAGTGCATGAAACAAAGACTTGGCATAAGTACAATTCTGAGCATTTTGTTTCAGTCCAGAGACATTTAAGCAGAGTCAAGAAATAAGCCCCCTGGAAAATGAGGTTTATAGTAGAAAGGGAAAACACCTACCTTACAACAAGGGTGTACTTTGAAAAAGTCTCTGTGGGTGGGTAGGGAGGCAGTGGTAGAATTCAGTTTAGGTTTGGGTTTTTTTCAGTTTCTTTTCAGCTCAAATCATTTTTTTTTCCTTACTGCCATCCCTGCAGACACAATCTGAAAGTCAAGCTGGGTTCATTGCAGCCCGTGCATCAGTAACAATAATTTGCAACCAAAATTTAGTTAATCTTTATTATCCACAAACCAGAATAGAATACATCTCATGCTTTTATAGCTGTGCTGGCTCTGCAGGGTCAACACGAATAAAAACTTGTTTTAGCTGGTTGACTAAAGAGCTGCAGTTTTTAATATAGTGACTTTTCAGAGCAGAACTGCACTTTCACTGCATAAACTGAGCTACTGAGAAGATGGTGCAAATGAAAACCAAAATCAAAAGAGGAAAAGCAGCAGATCACGTCCCTAATGAAAAAATAAATGTTGAGAAGCATCTTTGGATGCAATGGCTTTGTTAGTAGGGATAAATGAATCTCATGGAATTTGCTGTTCTGTTAACTTCTCACTCTTGTTTGGGTTTGCTAAATTAGTTTGCAAATCATTTTGTTTGCTAATTTAAACTCACGTTTCCCCTCAGGATTATCACTAAAAAACAAACAAAATCCCTAGTGCCAGGAAAGTCTGTATTGTGTATTAAGGATAGAAGAAATTCCCTCTTGCACCTCTTCAAAAAACTAGCTGGCATTGATGATGCTTAATATACAGCCTGTGTTCTATTTCCCCTTCCTGTTTCTTTTCCCTCCCCACTTCATTCCATGTTTCAATCTTTATTCTCCCTCCCCACACACATACACAGGATTGTTTTTTCTCTCTCTGCTCCTCTTCTCTCCACAATCTCACTGAAGTAGAATGTGAACGGTAACATCTGAGTAAACTTTCAAACCCATGATATTCAAGAAGGTTTAAAATTAGGCAAAAGAAGCTTGCCTATCCCTACTTGTAATGCCTGGTGTTATGGTTAGTAAATTAAAGCGTTATCACTGGTAATTTGCTGCATTTCCCTCTGTTTTTGAGAGGACTTTAGTTACAAACATACGTTGACTTTAATGAGTGATGTGCCTAAAATTCCAGGCACTTCTCTGAAAGTGTAGGGATTTTGAGACAGGATGTCTTGGTTCCAAAGGCAATCAGATCTGATTATTGAAACCTTGTCTTTCTGCTTTAACAGTGTCCTCATGCTGGATGAAGCCCATGAAAGAACCCTGTATACAGACATTGCCATCGGTTTGTTAAAAAAGGTTATTCCTCACTAGCTTCCCTTTTTAGTTTTTGTTTTGATTTTCACCATTAATCCTTTAATCCTGCTGCACGGCTTGGTGGCCCTGTTGGGAAAAGTTTCATGAGCAAAGGTTTATAATGCATCTATTGGGCTAAACCCTTTCTTTATACACAGCTTTCTGCCTTCCCCAGCTGGCGCTCAGGTTCCACCCTGTTGCCTCCACAACACATAACTCCTCTTTTCTTTTATCCCACATGGGCGTAAAGTAAGTCTGTTTCCATGGCAGCTGATAGTGTTTCCCTATAAGCAATCTGGTATGAAGTGATTTGTATCCTTGGAGATACTTTCTCCTGATTTTTCTGGCATGAGGAATAGGATTACAGAGATCATTCTGGAACAGGCACCAGTTAGCCTATCCCAGTGTTTGAAAAAAGAGTCTTGCACAGTCCCTGCTGGATGAGCTTTAACTAATTCAGTTGTCGTGTGGCTTGTTAAGTATTTGTAACTAAGAGTTAATGATGGTCAGGATGTTGTAGGACATCTCATGTCTGTTAATCATTCTTGGGTGAGTGGCATTTCTCCATTAATTTCTTACTGTCTGTCTTAGATTCAGAAGAAACGAGGGGATCTTCGCGTGATCGTAGCATCAGCCACACTGGATGCAGAGGTACAGTTTACGAGTTTGTTTTAAAAATTAAGTGAGCTCAAGTGGAAGTTTCACTTCTAGCAGTAAAGACATCTCGTCCTACATGGTCTGCTTATCTGGAGAATTGTCTGAATGGTGGTGATGGGCAAAAAGAACCTACAAGTAGTGAAATTGCTGTGTTTCTATTTCTTTGCAGTTTTGTTTGTTATGTAAGCTCATTTTTTGGCGGGTTATTTTAATATGAATCAGTTTCTATCATGTATTTGTGGCTATTTCTTTCCTAAATGGCTGTTTTTATTTAAAGATGTTCCTGCTGCTTAATCTAGCTTGTTTCCTGTCTAATAAAACCAAAAGACTTAAGCCCTATATTGGTGATGACAAATTGACACAATCATTGATTATTAAAAATGTAAGATTATTAAATGATCTACTGCAGTAGAACCTTGCTATTTCTCACTAGTAACTCAACAGCCCGTTGAGAATTATAGAATTTAGCTAATTAGCAAATAAACACAAAGTAAGACTAATGCATCAAAAAAAATCTACATTGTTCATTTAGCATTTAAATTTAAGTTAGTGCTGATAATGTGCCATACTTGGTAATATTCTACATGTATATTGGAATATATTTTGTAAAAGTATGAGATATCATTACAATACTCCATTAAATCTTTGAGGAGTTCTGTACTATCAAAAAAGTGTTAAATTTCAAATATCTTGTAGGTAAGAGAGAGACATATTAGCCATGTATTTATATGTGACTCTCTCTCTCTATATATATATATATGTTTATTATATCTAAGTATATACATTATATTTATATACAGTATATTTGTTACACATTTGTTATTAAATGGATATATTTTGAAACCTTGAGATGTAGTTAACTGCAATAATTACAGAATCCCTTATGTTCTTAATGTATTGTTGATAACACATATGTAAGCAATTTAATATGTTAAATTAATCCATTAATAATTAACATGTTTTAATAAATATAAATCAATTCCTTTCTGAAACACTTTAACTCTGATTTTTAAAAAGACAGATCCATGGTCTGCATGTGCTTGATTACTGTGACTGAATGTGTAAATTGTTAGTTCAGCTGTAGGTGTACAAAAGTGTGCACATAATAACTACACAAAAGAGTTCTAGGCAGGGATTTCCAAAGGGTCTCAAGTGATTTAAATACCCAACTTCCACTGAGACTAAATAGGATTTGGGCACCAAAACCCTAGCCTTAATTTTAAAAAAACAAGGACTTCAACTTTATTAAAATAACAAATTGTCAGATTTGGAAAGATGCAAGTGACATTAACTTGACATTCTTCAGTATTCTCTGGGATCTGCCTCGGTTCTTTCAAAAACTGACTTAAAATGGAAAAATTTTTTATTTGCTTTATCAAGAAATTTAGAGATTTCTTCAATCAAAATGAGACCAACGACCCCAGTAAGGATACCAGCATGATCCTTACCGTGGAAGGGAGAACATTTCCGGTGGACATTTTTTACATACAGAGGTCTGTTCCTGTTTAATTCTTGTAAGTGGTGACTAGAGAAATATGCACCTATGACTTCAGATTACCTAGTTAGTGTCTGGGGAGTTCTCTGGGGGGAATTCAGTTAAGGGGACTTCAGTCATGCTTTCAAAATATTCCTACATGGTTTCGGTACTAACACATTAAAGTTGTAAAACTGAAATTGTTTTGCAGTTGAATGTGTCTTTCTCCTATTTTGTGAGCATCAGGAGCAGACTTCAGTGGAGAAGGGCTTCAGGAACCTTCCCCTGTTCCCTTCTCCTCTGGAGCAGACTTCAGACAAGTGCTGCAGGGACTCAGTGGCATCTTCATGCTTCTCCTCCCCTTGAGGGTGCAAGCCCAGTGTTATTTCATTATTTACCTCCCCTCCCTCCACAGAAGGGATATGGGCAAACCTGGCAGAAGCTTCGTGCTCCCTCTCCTCCACAGAATGGGATGGACAGGTCTGATGGCAGCAGTCAGCTCTTTTAGCCCACGCGTATACAGTGCTCAATTTGCATTTTTGCTGATCAAAGAACTGTGGGTGTGATCGGTACATTGTCACATATTAGTGAGTTATGTACCCCTCACCCCAATGCTGTTTGCTCCAGATGTTATTGGGGGATGCTTAAAATGAAACAGTAGTAATAATGAACTGCAAGGAGAAGAACATCTAAGAAGTAAAGGAATTGCTACTCAAATCTAGGTAACAGTGTCTTCATGCACCATGCTGGGGATGAACTACTGCACCTTCTAAGCATCACCACCACTTGTGCTGCATTTGGGTTTTATCTAAAGATCTCCCATTCAACTAATGGCCATCCCCCGCCTTGAGCACAATGTGGCCTGGCTACCATGACGAGACATACAGTCTAAGTTACAGACAAATTGGTGGGTCTGGATTTTTGGTTTTCCCTCGGTTTGCTTTGAAAGAAATGTGTCTAGCCTCTTACAAATAAGTCTTTTCTCAATAATGTCTAAATTCTACAGGTGAGTTACACACCTCTGGGGGAGAAAAGGTTTCTAAAGGAAACCCGGGCAGCCCCTTGATATCAGTGGGGTCACTCAGATAGCAGTCCATTACGATCAGATGTTCAAACGAGCCTTCTAATTTATGCACCTCCCTCTTTGAATACCTGCTAACTCACATTTGTACAAACATGCCTTGACATGTTATCACATTTAGTATGGGAAAATGTCACTCTTCCTGCATGTAAATGGGAGCATATCCAAATTTTACAAAGGTCCTATAAAATAAAGCCTGTAGAATATTAGGAAATGGAAATGCTTGTGGCCAGATTTTCAAAAAATTTGCATACAAGACTTAGGCAATTAGGAGCCTTTGTGAGTGCATTTGCAGTAAACAGTTTCACCATTGTTTGAAAATTTAGCCCATAGTATTTGCACTAGAATTTCACCTGAGTGAGTCGCTTGTCATGTGTTAGGAAACAAAAATATTTAAAATATTGCTTTTTATGTATACTTTTACTATAAAAAGCATCATACATTGTTGTAAAAGCTTATGATAGTATGAAGGGAACAAATGGGATGCTTCTGATTTGGTGGATATGGGATACAGGAAGGTCCAAGGGTTGACTGGTTAATTTCATGAAGATACATAATGAATTAAATGAACACATGACTGATTTGTAATGTCTATGCAAAGTTAACAGTTTGTTCCTTTCTTACTAAAGAGAGAAGATTGTATTGGTCCATGTATTTAAGTCTTGGTTGTGTGTTTGTTTTCCACAGCCCTGTTCCGGATTATGTCAAATCAGCTGTGGAAACTGTGATGAAAATTCACCAGACAGAGAGTGATGGAGATATATTGGCATTTTTAACTGGCCAGGTACAGACAAAAGGGACGCTGTTCTTTTTTGCTTAAAGTCTCTACTTCGATGTATGCTGGAGTTTTCAAAGCACTCATCCTTGGTATAACTCTGCTTCCATTAACTGGGATTTCTGAAATGAATGGAGCAGGGTTAGGCCAGTCCTGAGCCCTTCTGAAAATCCTACCTGCAGAGTAAATTAGATTTCTCAAAGTCAAACACTTGGTGCTATGGTGAGTTATGTCCTTTGATGTTACAGTGCACTTTCATTCTCACTATCCAGAGAAACCATGCAAAACTTTTACGTACTAGTCTAACTCACCAAGTTATTAAAATGCCAGTAAATCCTCATTAATCAGTAGAAATTCCAACTGTGGTGACTATTAAGGTTTTAAGTTTGTAAGATTGTGTCAGTTAAGTTAAATATCTTTAAAATGACTTGACCAGTAATATTTCAACCTAGCTGGTACTTCAGATAAAGAAATATTTTCCAACTTGCTTTTTAATTCCTGCTATTGTATAGATTTTAATCCCCTTCTGACAAGCTTTTTATTACTCTATATGGGTGCTATGGAACAATGTGACTGCAAAGCCAACGACTGTACAGTAACTATGCTACCTTGTTAGTGTAGGTTCCTACTTCAGATATGAGCAATTTGGGGCTGGGACTTTCTCTTACTAGGGGTTTATGTACACATGAATTTATTCAGGAATAGCAGAATAGGTGTCCACAAATAGAATTATTCAGGAATAGCTATTGCACTTTAAATTAATATCCTACCTTAATCGAAATTAACTTTCAAGTGTGGTCAAGTCCTATCCATGTGTTTGTATAGCGCTTAGCACCAAGGGGGCCCTGATCTCAGGTGGGTCTTCTAGGTGGTACTGTGATGCACAATAATAATAAAAGTGGTTTAGCCAGTTGTAAGCCACCTGTGGTCCGTGGGTCGTATGTAACCCATCAGGGTAATCTGATTGCAGGCCGCGAGACATTTTGCTGATGTTGACCGTCTGCAGGCAACCCTAACCCGCAGCTCCGATTGGCTGGGAACGGAGCCCTAACCCTAATCACTGGGAGGTGCGGGGGGGCCATGCCTGCAGATGGTCAACGTCAGCAAAATGCCTCGTCTCCTGCAATCAGATTACCCTGATGGGCCGCATGCGGCCCACAGGTTGCCCACCACTGGGTTTAGCTATCCTGTGTTAGGAGTGGGAAAGGTTGCAGGTGAAGGAAGCCTGTTGCTGTCTTGCATGCCAAATTTCTTGTTTAGTGCAATTTCTTTTCCTGACCATGTAAATAAAGGGAACAAGCAAAGCGTTATGGGTAACATATTTACATCTCATTTTATTTCTTTTTAGATTGTTTACATGCTTTTCTTTTAGGGGTTGAATTGGGCTGTCTCAAGGAAGCTAGGCAAGTTGGTGCTATTTGTAGTGGCTGACATCTTGTGCTCCAGATTTCAAGCTTTTTTTAAAGAAAAATTCTCTAGCCGCTATTGTTGCTAAATTAAGTTTTGAAAAACTGAGCTAATTGATGCAGTGGTGTTTTGTCTCAGTTTGCAGGCAGCCTGAAACAAAAGTTTTGAAAGGTGTCAAATGCCATTAATTTCAGTTGGGTCCAAAATCTGAAGCTAAGGCAGTTCAGATGTCAGTATTGTTAACTATTTCACTCCTGATCAAAGCATAAAAGAGAGAAGAGGGATGATTGCAATATGAAGTTTTTCACAATCTAGTAACAAGATACTAGCAACAAACTTTGTGTGTACCTTTTTCTTATGCAACTGGGAGTGAGTTGTGCAATTTTAAGGCTTAATCTCTGTTGGTCTGTCTTCTGGTTTGATATGGTTCTAGGAGGAGGTGGAGACCATCGTTTCTATGCTAATAGAACAGGCTCGAGTCCTTTCTCGCTCTGGGATGAAGAAACACCTTCGTGTTCTTCCCATGTATGCTGGGCTGCCTTCCTCGGAGCAGATGAAAGTGTTTGAGAGAGTTTCACACAGTGTCAGAAAGGTAAGGCTGCCATATATAATACTGCTATAGCGCCTGTCATCCAGAAGGGTTATAGATTGTGTAGATACTGCCCACCCATCCTTAGAATGAAGCAATCTCTGATTTTGCTCTAAGCAGTCTTTATGCCCCAGCTATCATTGCCTATCAGTTTTCAGAAGGCAAGTGAAGACTATCAGTATAGAGGGAATCATTTCATGTTCAGCGACTGCAAACTCTTCTGGCTTCCTTCTATTTCTTCCACCTTCTCAGTCTTCCCAGAATGTGATGGTTATAATCATCTTTCCCTTCCGTCCACCTGATCAGTTTCTCCATTCTTAAGTCTCTGCACTGGCTCCCCAGGTGTTTCTGCATTCACTTCAAGCTTCTCATCCTCTTCTTTAAAGTACTCTGCACTTGCCTACTTTTCCAGTTGGATTTCTTCCTTCAATTTATACAGCTGAGACACTGTGTCAGTAATAAAAGGAGGCTTGGTGACACACTGGGCTAATGCTCTAGAATTGGATCTGAAGAAATTAGTTAAAACTTGTTTGCACGTGTTTGACTCCTGTTAGCCTGTAATGGACACTTTTCCACAGCACAGAGCTACCTTGCAATTGGGAACAATTGGCTTTTCTGTTTAGGTGAGGCCTTTGTCTGGAACTGAGATATATTGGTAGAACTGCCTGGGGTGAGCTATCATAGCTTTTGCCTTTGCTTGGCTTTAACTAGTGCTATATCATTGACTCGCTGTTGGAGGGGGATGAGCAATTGGAAAGTTGCCCTGATTGCTCATGAATCTGATCCTGGTCAGCAACGACGAGGATTTAATTTTTGCTGTTTCAGATGAACTAAAAATTAAACTTCTCTGTACTCTGCTCTAGCATTTTCTTGCAGTTCTTTAGATCGAAGGTGATGAATGTAACTTTAAAGGGAAACTGTCAGCTTAAATCAACCATCCCCATTTTTGTTGTTGTCACAAGTGACACCTGGGATTATAACAGACAGAAATTACAGAGAAACATTTTTCTCAGTTTTCAGTTTTTATTTGTTAGCACTTTGTATATAGTTAATTTCATGATTTTCCTTGTATTGACAGTTTCCCTGGTTTTTGGTGGGAGAGAACAGCAGTTTAAATAGGAAAATGCTTGTAAAATCATAAAAATTGACAGATTTCAAGTTGTCAGTATCTCACTAGTGTGATGTGAACTGCTTCATCTATGTATAACCTCTTTTTGCTCTCAGGTGCATTCCATGTAGCTTCTTTAACTGAGTTATTTCCAAATTGTTCCTATCAGAGTCCTATTGCACTGACTGCAGGTTTTAACACTAATAGAAGTGGAAGGTCGCAAAATAACTTTATGTTCTCTGATACGTTTAGGTGATAGTGGCCACCAACATCGCTGAGACATCTATCACAATTAATGGGATTGCATTTGTGATCGACTGTGGCTTTGTGAAGCTTCGGGCCTATAATCCAAAAACAGCAGTCGAATGCCTTGTGGTTGTCCCGGTATCTAAGGCATCAGCTAATCAGAGAGCAGGTCGTGCAGGCCGGAACCGTTCTGGAAAATGTTATAGACTTTACACAGGTAGGCGGTGTGTTGCACAGGAGATCTTGCTGTTGTGGGATTTGCAGCTTGCTTTACCAGTTTCTATTCACAAACATTAAATCATGAAGTAAAGAATTGGAATCTATGTTTCAGCAGGAACTAGTGACTTCCCTTCACTACTCACATGGATTAGTTAACCCAGGTCTCTAAACAATGCAGTCTTCACTGGCTCTGACCAAGGGCCACAGACCCCTGTCTGGAAGTGATTCAGCATTTCTCAACAAGAAGTATAAGTCAGTTACATATATTCGATCAATAATAAAACAAAATAGATAGCATATGGCAAATACATAGGTGAACTGATTGTCATTATTAAACGTTAACTTGGTGTTTATTTTACATTTTCTACTCTTGTGATGTGTGCTCGTGCTTCATCCTGGACACCAGTACAAATATTTTAGTTACAACAGCTGACAAAATTAGGTCTCTTCACATCTCACCAATTCACTCTTCCCACCAGAAGCCTTGCATCATGACCTGAAAGTCAACAGATTTGTTGAACAGAGGCAGGAAGCAAATTCTATAGTTAACTTCTCACCAAGAATGCACTGTCTCCATTTCACTTGCAATTAGATCAGGGTGATGTTAGTATAAAGTTCCTTGGCTAACCGTGATGGTCTTTGCATCATGCGGACAGCATGGTAATCATCCACCAGAGGCCTCATACTAGTAGGTGTTAATCAAATTAATCAAGTTATACTGTATTAAGTTGAACAGTTACAAAGGAGTAAACATGTAATAAAATAATTAAAACTTCAGGGCCAAATTTTCCAACAGCTTCAGAAAATCTGCCCCACAATATATGCAGGCCACACCCCGTTGTATGCAAATAAACGCACCCATGCATGCATGTTATACAGGTTTATAGACATAGTACCCCATTTGTGCTGCACTTTCAGAGGCTCTGAAATTGAGGCCCTTTAATAACATGCAAAAGCAGGCTGATAGAGAGACATGCTGTGAGACCAGCAGCAATTGCAAACCTAAGATGCTGCTCTAAGTCTGGACCATGAAGTCCACTAAGCAGTGCATTCTTGTTGATATCTCTGGGCTGCTGTAGGCTGAGAATTTACTCCAACTCATTCTACCTATTTATCTGTTATGTTTTGTTCTGTATTATGTTTGAAAAGGCTCTTTCAGATACTGCGTCTACCAAAGACGTATGTCTGGAAATCGTCTGAATAATTAAAGGTAAAATTCCCTGCTCATGTGATTCCTCTTGCAACATTAGCTGTCATAAACAAATGCTTAGCTTGTTGCGTGAGGCTCAGTGAGGCTGGTGTAGTGAGATTAGTTGTTATAAATGATTCAGTCAGTCAACTGGTAAGCTTCAAAAAGCTGCAGTCTAAATATTTAGCTCTTGGCTATTTCCTTTTGTGAGGGAAGGCTTTTCAGTATAACTGTGTAGCTGCTTGCATGTTTCAGATTCCCGCTCATTTTACTGACGCTTTAAGATTTAAATAGGCCTAGTGTGTCTTTAAATGTCTAGGCTATCAGCTACAATTACAATTTTAAATGTAAACTGGGTCTATTCTGTGTATTTATGAGCCCACTGCTTGCAATCAGAGTACTACCATGGTTACTATTGCCTTAGTTCTATCAAGAGAGTGTTCCAGCACTGTGTGGGAGTGAGAGTAGGGGGCACATGCTCTGTGTGTGGTTAAGATTAATGATCATAGTAAGGTTTATGTAATACCATATTAAAAGGCATCTTTCCAGTAGGCTGTCTGTACACTTCACTGTGTAGGTCTCTTGTTATGTTGGTCTGTGATTTAAAACACTCCATTGTTATAATGCATTTCTTTTGAACTGTAGAATGCTTTTCACTAGTGTAGCCCTCATTCCTTTGAAAATCAGATACCTGTTCCCAGATTCCAGGGAACAGCCATATTGCAAGCTCTTTCTCATCTGTGATCCCAGATCTGACGAATGACCTCTTCCATATCTGAAACAGCATGTAATGCACTACCTGGGGAGACAATCAAAATAATACTGTGGCTCCAAAGTCAATAAACCATAGTACTTAGTGTGTTTTATCAGTACTGCGACTTAGTATGCTCAGTGGGGAGAGCAACTTTTCAAAATGACTTGTTCTTCTTTTGTGTTTTTTCTAGCCACATGCAAAGGCTTTGTCTTTTTTCTTATGTTGAACAAAGACTTTCTACCTCTTATGTATTTGTCCCACATTAATGGACTTTTGAGGGTTGAGTGTACAGTGGGGTTGGTTGTACTCCTATCCATGCTAAATTATGTTATTGTAGCTTACTTTTGAACTCTGATGAGTTGATACAAATGTCCAGATGGCTCCATACCTGGCTGGAGTAAGCACTATTCTACTGTCAAAGCCACTTACGGCAGTGTTGAGTAGGAATTTTGAAGCAAAGATCTTTATTTGCATGTCAGTATACAGTGTAGTGTTCCAACATTTTTCATGGAAACGCCAATATCTGGACTCTGCACTCACAAGTATACTCCAAATCTTTCAAGTTATTACCAGAGTTCTTTTGTATGTTACATAGTAGCTCAAACATCATGGCTATTGTAGTGATTTTTAAAGGGAGTAGTGCTGGCACAAATGTGTAAAGCTCTTATTGCATATGAATTACTTTGTGGGCTGGGAGAGCCAGTTTAATTCTGATAGTTTTAGCTAAGTCTTCACTGCAAAAAAGGTTTGTTTTTTACATCAAAATAGTGAACTTGATGTAAAATCCTAATGGAGACAAGACACAGGTAGTTTTTACCTTGATGTAGCTAGTTGAAGTCAATACTGGGTGTGGGCTATAGGTTTGATGAAGTCACAGCATTAGAATGGCAAGTTAACTGACTAATGTAAAATACAGCTTTTGTTGACCTTGTATAAAATATTTTTCCTGATTTGGGCCTTATAAGGAAAATATTTTAAAAAGGGCTCTGTAAAATAGCAAGTGGGGGTTAAAATACAAAAACCCAAATAGTAATGCTTTATATGCTTTTAAAAAACTCATTGCCTATGTATTAATAACAGGACCCTGAGTTATTCTTCCCAACGTGAACAGATATTTTCCTCTTTGTAAAAAGCCTTTGCAAGCATTTTTCCATTTAATAAAAATGTTTGCTTTCAGAATGTGTGCACACTTGTTTG
Source organism: Terrapene triunguis (assembly GCF_002925995.2). NCBI lineage: Eukaryota > Metazoa > Chordata > Testudines > Emydidae > Terrapene > Terrapene triunguis. The sequence continues at coordinate 3,057,520 of NW_020664584.1, read as the reverse complement.
TTATTGTCTGACTGCTTAGAAACACTGATCTGTTAAGAAAAAAAGATTAAATATTTAGTTTTGAAAAATGTGTATAAAGTCATTAAAAAGTTAATTAAGAAGTATGTCAAATGTGGAGCCTATCAACCCTGACAGTCCCTATTTAAATTGTTTTATTTTTATATTTAATAATCATTTTGCCCACTAGGATTCAAATCGCATAAATGGCGTGGTGAGAGGTATAAGTTTCTTTTATTTGACTTCCAGTCATTTTTGGTGCAGTTAGCACCTCAGTAGTATGTACACTCCCATTAACAATGCTAAACTGAAACTGGAGACAGTGAGAGGATATTGGCTCAATATAATCAATGTTTGAATCTGAAACATGATCACATGGAGCTTTGACTTCTCCCCTCACAGAGGAAGACTTTGAGAAGTTGCCTCAATCTACTGTTCCTGAGATGCAGCGAAGTAACCTGGCCCCTGTTATCCTGCAGCTGAAAGCTCTGGGGATAGACAACGTGCTCAGGTTCCCCTTCCTGTCTGTAAGTCCTGGATTCCTGTTTGAAATTCTGTATTACAAGGGTTGTCAAACTTCTTCATAGTGTGGACCACATGACAGAAATATCTTGTTGAGCACCTCCTTTTCTATCTGTCTTATGGACCACCTCCTAATCAATATACCATTTGTAATCATGTAACATTCCTGTGGTAGCTACAGTAGTGGCTTATGTGATTGGTTGGCTCTTCCTTGTTTCCTGTTGATTCTACAGATATCCAGGCTCTTCTTTGCAATAAAGTTTCTGGATGCCTGTAGATGCACCTGGAAACCAAGACAAAGATCCCATATTATGTGACCTACCTGCTCTCTGTAGACCATCAGCAAGTGCTGTATAGACCATGTGAGGCCCAGGGGTCATTGTTTGCTAACCAATACTCTGTTACTTTGGAAGAAGCAATTGATGACCTAATACCGTGTTGTGGAGGAGTATCAGGTTTCCATGATTCTGCCAGCACTACTGAAATGCCACTATTTTTAGACTGTTGTACAGTTTGTATTTGAGAACAAAGAATGAGCAAGAATGACTTTGAACAACTTAGAAGGTGAAAACCCTCAATTTGTCCAAAGTAGAATTGTGGAGGCCTTTCCATGAAGTGGAGAAAAAGATAAATCAACAGTATCAAGCCTCTGCACTAACTTTAATTTTTATTAACTAATGACAAGTAGCAATCATTAGACTTTGTTTAGTGAATCTCCTTGTAATGTTTCCAGTTACATCTGCATTGATAAACCCAACACAATAGAATTTAAATTGAGAGAATTCAGGAAGCCATTGGTCTGACACTGTAATAGTATCACTATATTGGACAATCCAAGTTTGTGTTTTTAGCTTGGACTTATTCCATGTAGTCACAGGATGTTGAGAGCATCATAGTGGGGATGCAGGAACCTGGAGAGGGTTTTGAGTTGTGGGTCTAATGAGCCAGGCTGGTCAGTTGAGGATATCAGGTGATGCTCTGAGACATCTTCCACCATTCTGTAGGAGCAGGCTGGGGGAAAGTACTGCATCTGGGAAAAACGGAATATAGAGGGCTCGAATTGGTGCCTTTGAGGCAGGAATACTCCTTGAAGAAGGGCGGACTTAAAAATTCTCACTAGGAAATTTCACGTATTCCCATATCAGTGACAGCTTAAAAAAGTTTGTTTTTTCTTCACAGCCGCCCCCTGCACAGTCTATGGTGCAAGCATTAGAGCTGCTGTATGCTTTAGGAGGTGAGCATGCTACACTTTCGTTGTTGTATTTATAGTTTGTTACTAGAGAACAAATCCAAATCAATGTGTGTTTTACAGAGTCATTTTTTTAATGTGTGTGTGTGTGGGTATTAACTTGAGTAGTAACCAGATCTTTATTTTCGAGAATACTATTTGTACTAGATTCTATTGTGGTCTCAGTCCATGACTTTGTCAATGTACCTCAGTCTTGACTTGTAAGTATCTTCTATTCCTTTTCCAAACAAGAATACCCCAGGAGTTTTAGAAAGGCTGTAAACTCGCATGCACAGAGCATAAGCCCGTCTTTAACTGATTTCAGAGTGGTAGCCGTGATGGTCTGCATCCGCAAAAACAACGTGGAGTACTTGTGGCACCTTAGAGACTAACAAATAAATTTGTTAGTCTCTAAGGTGCCACAAGTACTCCTCTTTAACTGCTGTGATCTAGGAAGGAAATATTGTTCCATTATTGTCTACTGCATAGTTTCTTGCACTTGCCTCTGAAGCATCTGATATGTGCCACTGTCAGAGATGGCATACTGAGATAGATAGACCACTGGTCTGGCTCGCAGTGGCAGTTCTTGTGTTCCTGATTTTACAATATTATGAACTAGGTTGAGGATACTAAGTTGATCAGTACCTAAACTTAGGCACTTAAATCGACATTTGTTCACTTGGATAAACTGCTTGGCACTGAAGTTCTTAATTGATACAGTGGATATGTATTTCATTTTGTGTTGCATGCTACAGCGGTAACAGAAACTTGTAATTTTACCAGTAAAAAGATGCCACCTTCACACTCGCATTAAGAACTTTTGACAAGAAAGCTAGGGAGTAAAACAAAACCATACCTATCCTCATTTCAGAAGTATCCGAAACAAAGACTATGTGCTTCCCAATTGAAACATTGGGAAGAGGGCAGTAAGTCTGAAATACATTGTGCAGGCTTCTGCGGCTCCAAGAGGCTTGTGTTTGTTTTTTCCTTGTACTCATAGATGCCATGCTTTGACATACAGCATTAGAGCTGTAAGTTCTTTTGTGGACATGGTTTTCCATGTGCTCATTCCGTTCAGTGAAAAGAGGACGAGAGAGTTTTCACCTGTGAGCTAGTTGATTGTTGGCAACCCTTTTGAGCTGGAAACCAGTGCTCTCCCCATTGGCTCAGAAGTGTAATGCAAGGGTAGATACACAGCAAAACCAGCTTAGGGAGGACTGAAACTGAGAGGGAGATAAGATCCCTGATTAGCTCTTTGATGTTCTGCCAAAAATCCTGCACCCTTGGACAGAATCGCAGAAAGGTGCAGAGATGTTGTCCACTGGTTTCCCACATGTTTTCTAGAAGCTCAAAAAATGCTGCTAACACTGCCATTTGGCTCGGAGCGGGTTGTGTGTTTTGTTCAGATTGAAACTGATACTCTCAGATATCCAAGAGATTTTTTGTTTTTATTTTGGAGGCAGTAACTGCAAAGTTAAAGTTGTGTTGGTGTCTGCAGTTACAATAGGGATTAAATCCCTTTTTTATGTGAGTAAACTCATGTATATCTGCACATTTATATTACTATTTTTACTGCGGGGAGCATCAAGAAGCCCATTCATGGATCAGGACCCCATGGTGCTAGGCGTGGTACAAATACCAAACAAATAATGATCCCTGCCCCAAAGAGCTCACAATCTAAGTAACTAGTTCTTCAGGTAGAGAATGAATTTTAGTTCTTCAGGTAGAGAGTACTTCGATTGTAAGCGGCAAGTCTTTTCTTTTTGTAAAATAACATAACTCTGTACTCAGTAATAATAATTTGAAAATCAAACTGTCATCCTTCTGTTCTGTGCATCATCACCAACAACCATCATTCTGGAGCTAGAATGTAGCTGCTGATTTAGCTACTGATGCATGAGGCAGAACAGATTGCAGCTAACTTTTCCTGTAGCTGGAATAGGCACAGTAGTGCTGATGATATTAAATTATTTTTGTCAATGAGCCAAGTAAATATGACTCCGAAAAATGGCACCCTATCACCCCAGAGACCTGTTCTGTATCTGCTAACCATGTCCAATCTTTTCCTCTCTTATCAATGCTCTTTTTTTCTAATAACTTGGAAGCAAATTCCAAAAGAGTAGGTGGACGTTTTCCTACAAAACTTACTTTGCAAGGTTAAATGGCTTCCAAATGGTGTATACAAAATACATTACAGAATGTATCTCTGTGACCATTGTATTGCTGCATTGACCTTGGTGGTTACATATTTCCTGAATTACTGGAGGTGCCAGTAGAATTTTGTCATGGATTGAGTGGCTTTTGTGTCTGCAAGAAGCCAGTGTTTATGTAAATATAGTGTTTGCTAAAAAGTATCGAGGGCTCATGGGAAAGTTAATGGGTATTTATAAGAGCTCCCGATTTCCCAGTTGGATACTTGCTAGCTCAACAAGCTTTTCTGTGAGTTTCTACTACATATTAGCTAATGGCACAAAGATTAAGATCATTTTCTATGCTATTTTGGTCTGCTTTCTGAATACTTAGTATTATCCTTGCAGGTCTGGATAAACATTGTCGCCTAACAGAACCTCTTGGTATGAGAATAGCAGAGTTCCCTTTGAACCCTATGTTTGCAAAGATGCTGTTGGAATCAGGTAGGTAAAAGGCAAGGTGCCATCAATAGTCTTGTGTTGAGTATAAGATACTGTCTACCCAGGGACAATAATATTTAGTGTATCTAAAAGAAGCTATAGTCAATTTTGGTGTGATACATAGTTAAGACGTCAATAAACCATTTGATACCATCAGTGCATCCCATGGGCCTTCCTGTAATCTTAACTTCAGAGTTAGTCTATCTAGTATAACTTGGCATATTTATATTCATGACCCGCAGTATTGCACCAATGTACCTTACAGGGTTTGAAAGTGATTGGTCCCCATGCCAGCAGAAAAATGCTTTGGGGTTGGTTGTACTTTTGGATCAGGGCAACATCTTTTACAGAGTTGTTCAGCTTCCACAACGTTACCTCTTAGGTAATAAACAATAAATAATAGTTCCCAACTGCAGGTCTCAGTTATATAATAGGAGGCCCCAATCCTGCAAAGACTCATGCACATGCTTAATTTTATGCATGGAGAGTAATCCTATTGAAGTTAATGGGACTAGTTATGAGGATAATTTTAAGAACATGTATGAGTCTTTGCAGCGCAGTGAGTTAATGCTTTAACCTCTTATTTCTGATTACCTGGTTTGAAGTGCTTGCTAAGGCCACCAGTGAAATAAGTTCAGCTTCAATTCAGTCTCCAGTGAAAATATGTATTAATCACAGAACCAATGTACATTTCTTCACAGTTCATGCCCTGTTCTCAAGGACTGAAATATAGAGAATGGGGTATATTAGCAAAGCTGTGTGTTGGAGTGAATCTGCCCACACTGTACTGCAGGCAGAACTGCTTTTTGATATCTTTCACAAGCTCCATAATTTGCCAAGTTCTCTTTTAAAGGAAAAGAAGGAACAAACCTTTTTAAGAAAAGTTGTTTTTAATGTATGCTCAGTACATACAAGCATACTTTGTAACAAAGGTCTCTCTTAAGAAAATGTAAAAAATCATACATATTCTTTATTTCTGTACTCTTAAGTGCAGACAAAAATGTAACAGGCATTTCCCAGTCCTTGATTCTAAGGTCTGTGTATGACAACATGCAGATGCGATGGCAGAGCTGATTGCATGTACCTGATTGCTGCTGCACGGACTGAGTGATCCACTGCTGAGAAATTCCTAACTGTCCCCCCCTCCAACTCCCCATCATATGTTACAAAAAGGGGCTTTTTATCAGCAAAGTCCTCCTTTGCAATGAAATAAGTCCCCACCCCCCATCGTTGCTGTAAAATACTTTCTTCTGGAAAATCTAAGAGTAAATTTCTCCTTCCTTTTTTATGATATTATTTATGTTTCATAATCTTGGAAGCAAGAAACTTTATTTTCTTTCACCACTTATTTTACAGGAAACTTTGGCTGCTCCCAAGAGATCTTGAGCATTGCTGCCATGATGCAGATTCAGAACATCTTTATGTTCCCTCCAAACCAAAAGGCTCAGGCTGTAAGTTCGGTCTCATAATTTTCTTCACTTAATCCACTCAGTAATTAATATCTGTTAGGGACATGCAAAGTCTGACGTGCTAGAGTGGAACTGAGGGTTTCTGTCCGTGCCCATACTGCTTGGTAATGGAGAAAGGGGAAGCTGTATGGTAGTGAAACCTGAAGACAGTCCTTGGCTAATGATGGAGGCCTTGTACTACAGAGGGTTAGGAAAGTGTTTGTAAATGTTAGGATCATAAGTTGGTATTAGTCAGTTTTGGGGAGCATGGAAAGGAAGATTGTCCATTTTGAACTTCCCTTTGAGAGAAAAAAGTAAATTTATTTTCAGGCTGATAAAATTATTTAATATGAAATGGTTAATTCAGAGGTAGAAATACTGCTGAGCATAACCTTACATACAGTAAGTAAATCCCATTTCCTTTGTGCAAATGAGTTTTAATTTCAGTTTTAGAGCTCTGCCTTGAAAATATAGTATGTTGGATAGTGAAACATGCATATCGGTTAAGGGAGAGTTGTTACATGATAAGAGTTAAAGGTCACTAAATACTCAAGACACTAAGAACTGAGGGCAGCAGGAACGACCTTTGAAAAAAACTAATTTCTGTATAAAAATGCATTTCTTCTCTTTTTTCCAGATCAGGAAACACAGAAAATTTGCTGTGGAAGAGGGAGATCATCTCACTATGCTTAATGTTTATGAAGCTTTTATTAAAGTAAGCAGGTTAGAGTGCATGTGGATTCCTGAGGATGAGGAAGGGGAGAGGGTGGGTTCCAGTGCTTTTAATGCCTGATGCTCAAAACTAAGGGCAGGTCTACGCTAGAAACCCTACTTAGCGCAGCTGCAGTGCGTCTGGTGAAGACGCTGTATGCCGACGGGAGTGCTCGCCTATCGGCATAATTACTTCACCTCTGCGAAAGGCAGAAGCTATGTCAGAAGGAGAGCATCTCCCCCTGATACAGCACCAGTGTGGACAGCGCCTAGGTCGCTGTAACTTGCGTCACTCGGGGGGGAAGGGAGGGGTCTTTCACACTGCTGGGCAATGTAAGTTAGATCGACTTAAGCGTTAGTGTAGACCTGCTATAAAAATCCTAGAAGCTTGAGCCTATGTAAGATATGGACCCAAGTGTCTAATATACCTTTTTGTTTAATTAATTAACGGCTACATTTGTCACAGATGCTCACATAATCCCACTGCGTTGGCAAGACATAAAGTCTGTGGCTGTGTAATGCACAGGCCCTTAACTGTAACCTCCATATCTTCAGTTATCCTGGGACATTCAAAGGAACATGAGAAATTCATGTTCTCATTTATTGTCTGTTGATAGTTTTGAATTTCAATGAAAGTTGGGCACCTAACTCCTGCAGGCTTCTTTTGAAAATCCCATCCCTAATCATTATATAAAGTCTTGTCAATGGCTTAAAGTGCTTGGTGATCAGTGAGGTTTAATTGAAATCTTAGTGCTTGTCTAAATACTCAGGTTGTACATCTTTAACTATACCAGGATAGTACATGTGTAGGGAAAGGTAATAAGCTATACTAATGTAAGGCACGTATATAACGTGCACTAGGAGCTCTACCCTAACCGAAATTGTTACACTGGTACAAAAACTGTGTGTAGACCAGGCCTTAAATGTATTTTGAACTGATTGTCTTTGTGCATGTTGGAAAACAAAGTACAAAGATGTCTACTTATGTCTTGGGCCAAAAAAAATTTTTTTTTGACTCAGATTTAATTTATACTGAGATGAAGCACATTTATGTGATAGTATGAAATAGCTGACACTGTTCTCCCCCACCACATCCCAAGAAATGACTCAAATACATTAGTAGGAAATAAGTGCTGGAAATGTGTTTATGAATTGGAAGCCATTATTTCTATTTGAAATACACTGTGCAGGAAGTGGCAGTTCACATGCATACTGGCTGCAGTTAATTTCCCACTGCAAATCGGTAAATACCAGAACACAACACAGTGGTTGGGGAACAGAACTAGACTACACTTTGCAGTAGGGAGATTGACTGTGGCATTTGTAACTGTTTTTGTATTGTTGCTATACAGCACAGCAAGAGTTCTCAGTGGTGTCAGGAACACTTTCTAAACTACAAAGGGCTTGTCAGAGCAACCACTGTGAGGGAGCAGCTGAAAAAGCTTCTTGTCAAATTTAAAGTACCAAAGAAATCCAGTGAAGGTAGGAGCCACTGAATGAGGATTTTTGTGTCATACCTGTTGGAGTTTATCTGAATATTGAGTCGCCCAACTGTCAGTTTATTTTCTTACTACATTCAAGAAATACTGTATCTTGCCAGCCTAAAAATAATGTGTGTTAAATAAAACTGGGATTTCAACATATACTTTTCCAGAGCAGCACCTGAGCCCATTTTTACAATTAGAATTTCTTCAAACCTTGGTGGCTTAATTGATAGCAGCAGTGTTGTGTAGTGGTAATTAATAATGTCATAGATAAAACCTAATGGGAGATTTTCAACCCCCCTCCCCCATTTATACCTTTGAAAATCTCTCATTATGATCAAGGCACTGTATAGACATTTTGGAGCTGACTTTCAGTTGTGCTGAACACCCCTAGCTCCCGTTGATTTCAGTTGGAGTTGCAAGTGTTCAGCACCTCTAAAAATCAGGCTGCAACCACTTAATCCTCATAGTACCTTGTGAGATAGCTATGGTTGGTACTATCTCCAGGGGAGGTAATCTGGCACCTTTGTTTTTTACATAGTAATTTTACATAGTTTATTGTGAAACTGAAGAGTGGGAAATAAAGAATCCTGAGTCTCTTGTCTTAAGCTATTCTTCTGAAAGCCCCAAAGTTGCTTTTGCTGAAAGAGCAGTATTTAGGGGATTTTTCGTCATTGCATCAGCTTAGTTTATGAAATACATTTTGCAGAATAACATGTCAGTCCCGTCTTTAGGTGACCCAGATCCTGTTCTGAGGTGTATAGTTTCTGGATTCTTTGCTAATGCAGCTAAATGCCACTCCACTGGAGCTTACAGGTAAAATATGTATGTAGATCTATATAATTCCTTAGAACTGTCCTTTTATTTAGCATGCTTCTATGAATTGACAGATCTGGACAGTCAACAAACAGATGCTTCTCTAGATAGACTAGCAAGAAAAGTTTTGTTGGCTCATTAAATTAATGAAGTCTTGCAATGTCACATGTAACAGTTTCCAAACGCTGTTTGCTTGTTTATTGCCTCTCTTGTTGGTTAAATGATGACAGTAAGGTTGATAGAGGGGAATTGTTAATAGTTACTAACTAATGTGCTAATGTGAGCAGGAACTATAAATGCTTCAATTCCATAGCACCTCCAATGCACCTTAATCCAAGCCTGCAGGACCTTGTTCTTGTGATGTGGGCAGAAAATCATTCAGTGTTAGGGTTTGTCTACACATGAAAAGTATTTTGGAATGATGTAGGGTATGAATTTAAAGTGAATTAATTATTCCTGATTAACTCCATTTGTTGATATTCTTATTTTGGAATAAGAATGTCTATAAATGGAGTTAATCAATCAGGAATAATTCCTCCTGTAGACAAACCCATAGTATGATAACTTCAAACTTTTTCACTGGTGTCTTGGCCAGAATTTGGGCCTGATCTCTGCAACTGAAAGGCCAGTGCATTAACTTTGCACCTCTTTAACTTGCTCCAGCTCTTTCAGTACTCAAATTTATTAGCATTTTGACTGGGGCTGAAAGGTCACCAATAAATAAATTTTAAGAATAAATTTGCAATTGCTAAATCTGACATAATTCCCTCTCTTCAAGGACTATCCGTGATGACCAGGAACTGCACATCCATCCCACCTCAGTGCTGTATGCAGAGAAACCTCCTCGCTGGTAAGCTAGAACTGGTTTCACTTGTCTGCCTAGACCAGGAGGCACTCCACATCAGGCATTGTTAGGAGATTCCCATTAATAACTCTGTTCTGCCTCAGTGTAGCAACACACCTGGAAGATCCTGGTTCCCAGAATGTAAGTTCAAAGGAGGTTTCCTCTGCAATAGTCTTTAGGCAACACCCAAATAAAACTGCTAGGTGGGGAGGATATGGAAAAGCGGCATTAACGTGGTACTAAAAAGTATTAAGAGCTGTGAAGATGAGAGAGGGGAGCCAGGTGGCCCCTTCCTAAAAAATACCAGAATCCAGAGCCTTGTGCTGCAGGTAAAATCACTCACAGGAATTGCTCTCTGAGGAGGGTCCCTCGACTTACTGGGAAGGCTATCTTAGTTCAGTGATGTTGAGGTTTATGTGGAGGCTGACAAGGCCATCCCATTGAAAAAGACATATTTGAACAATACAAGGTAGTAGTTACTTTTATTATACACTTATATAGTGCAATAAATGTACGTGGCACACTGGGACACTGTTACTCCTCCAGGAAGTTTACGATCTAAAATGGAAGAGACAAAATACTTCAGGAAGATGTGACAGTATAAACAGATTTGTGGAAGAAGTGAGTTTTAAAATGTGATTCTAGTCGCATGTCCTCTTGGGATATTACATGTTTGTGTGTCATTGATTTCCATATCAAAAGTGCTCAGTAAACAATGAAAATGTTTTTCTAATTGGCAGCCTAGCAACTGCAGCCTGGGCTCCTGGAGTGAAGCTAGGTTCTTGCAACCTTGTGCATCATCACCAGTGAGAAAAACTTTGCAGGCTAAATTAGGCTCTCAGTGACACCTGTGCAACTTGATTGTCTTTGAATTGTACCCTCAGTGACACCTGTGCACAGCGTTTGCACAGGTGTAGCTGATTGGAACTTAGCAATCAATTCTGTTGATGCTCAAGATGGAGATAGAATTCAGATCACTCAGTCTTAACTGTGCTGGTTCTATTAGAACTTACCTCATCCATCTTCCTTCCACCTCCACTTGTTTAGTTTTGGTTTTAGGGCATGTTCATGTGTGAATCAATATACTGGGCTATGGACAATGTCCGTTGGGTTGATTTGGTTTTGTTCTTTGTTGTTAGTAAGGGAAGAATGTTGTCTTTTGCTCTGTGTTTTGTCTATCAACTGTGAGTATAGTGACTTCTCACTTCTTGTTTTAATTTGGTTTTCCTCAAATTTTAGATGCATTCGAATGGGTCAGTGGGTCTTAGGGAAGAGTGAGAACTTTCCTCTTGCTTCCATTCACTAACCCTCTGCTCTCAAAAGAGTTCCCCCCTCTAAGCAGCGTGGCGATTGCTTTGTCTTTTTGTTGTGTATGGAAGATGGCGCCGTGTGGTGAAGTTATGAACTGGATGAGTGAGAGAGCAGGGTGTGGGGATGGAGATGTTTTAGTCCCCATGTAGGGTGATTGTAACAGGCCTTAGAGAGAACTTTCCTGCATTCTTGGCAATGGCTGCCTAGGATGTAGCAGATTATTTCTAAACTGGTGTGCTTGCTTTCTAAAGCTCGAAGCAGTGTATGTCCTGGCCGTATTCAAAACACACTCTTCCTCCCGTAAGCCTTGTCCTGACTCGTGCCTGCAGTCAGGGATCCCACTGTCCCATTAGGTTGTGGATTGTTACTAAGCTCTGATTGGCCTAGGCTTTTGCACTCAACCCTCGACATCCTTCTCAGTCACGCTCTGACCACAACACCTAAAATCTCCCCGTCAGAGGTGTTTAGTATGAGAGCTCTTGGCCCCATACTTACAAGTGTCCCCTCCCTTTTCTTCTTGTTACCCCCCCACACCCCACCCCCTTGGTCTGTTCTTCCTGATGGTTTTTGTGGGGATATTTTTTTTTTTACTGGAGTTTTAAAAATCTTTTTATCGCCCTGCTATACAATACTCTGAGCACCTTGGTGGGCGTGGGTTGGAGGGTATTTTATAATTGACTCGCCTCCCGCACAGCAGAGACTACCCAATGGCATCTTATACGTGAAATAACTCTGTAATCTCTATAGTGTGGAATGTTCAGACAGTCAGAGACAAGTCCCTCTCTGCTATATAACACAGGTTGTTTTTTCCTCTCTGTGTTTTCAGGGTAGTCTACAATGAAGTCATACAGACCTCCAGGTACTACATGAGAGATGTGACTGCTATTGAATCCACTTGGCTATTGGAACTGGCGCCTCACTTTTACCAAGAAGGAACGGTACGGACTCGACATAGACACCAAATGGTATCATTGCTGTATTGACAGCTCTTGTACTTAAAGCTTTTTTTTTCTCCAGTGTTTTTCTTTTGTTTGATGGGAATAGAAATGAATTGGGGTGTAAGTCATTTAAGGGGATTTAATATATAAAACTCTGCTTTGCAGTACCCTTGCAAGAGCTCTGTTTGCCATACAGGAGTACAGCCTGTCTAGACGCTAGCTCAGAGTTGCATTTCTCCATTTGATGTCCATTTGGAAATTCAGCACAGAACTAGTCTATCCTCAGATATATGTGTTCAATAGCACTTCTCTCAGCAGTTCTGTTGACTTGCTGTAGGTAAGTGTAAACTTGAGATGGCCTGAGTCTTCATGTGCCTTGAAACGTCTTTCTTGGCAGAACCCAACACTTTATTATTTCAAGCAAATAAATGATAATTGCTCTCTTACTTAGGAAAATAAATTAGAGGTTAAAATTTGGAGTCATGAAAAGAAGCATCCTTCTATCGATAAACTTAATATAAGTTCATTTTTGTACTTAGCACCTTTACATGAAAGAGATTGGTTCAAGACCTGAGGTAGCCGGATGTATAGTTATATAACATGTATTCCTGAGGCCCCAAGGCACCATAACAATTAAATAGCAAAAATTAGGCTTCAAGCAGTTAAGTTGGAAGTTGATTAGAGCCACAGGACTTGAATGAGGAGTACTGGCTTGTTCTTTCGGTGTGACCTTTTAAATAGTACATCCCTTATTTATTTATTTATTTTGCTTCCCTGTACACAAAGTGGCTCAAATGCACAAAGTGAAATAATAGAAAAATGAGCCAGGTTGGCAGGTACCAATAATGACAGCAGGCACCACATTTTCAGACAGATGTTTCTTATTTTTTCCAGTTGATGCTATCCCTCTAGCTAAAAACAAAAGCTTTTCTCTGGGCCTGAAAGTAGCCAAACTCTGGCCCTAGCCCCCTGAAAGGAGTAAGTGCCACAGGCAGGAACACTCAGCAGAGAGAGCCCTGCCACCAGTTCTGAACAGCAAGAGCATCCAGCGGATAACTGCTTCAATGGGGAACAGGGGAAGAGGTGACTTCTTAGGTAATAGGGTCCTAGACCTATGGCACATCCTTGAATAGTATCCAAAAGCAAACAGGTAACTAATGCAGAACATGAGGCATTGGCACAATAGCCTTGTAGCATCTCCGAGGCAAGTTGCCACATTGTGTTCCAGCTAAAACTTCTGAATCCTCTTCAAGGGTAGCCCTATGCAGAGCTTGTTGCTGTAATGTAGCTTGTGAATGATGGGTATGTATCAATCACTGTGGCAAGGTCTCTCTCAGAGAGAGGAGATGCTGCAGTCTCTTGATTGACACTGCATGAATAAAGGCCCTACAAGTTCTTGCTATCTGGGAACACAGGAGCAGTGACAGATTGAGTATGGCCCCTAAAAGTCATGAGTCATATCCACAAAGAGCATACATGTACATCTTCAGTAGCTGCCACTTATTCCTGCCAACCTTCATCACCTCGTCTTGTTTAGACTTTGCTCTCATTCATCTACCCACCTTCATTAGGCACTGTCAGAGCAGGCTCGATGTAGAGTGGAATATTAGCCCTGTGCTCGTGACACTGAAGCTAGTCTCTGCAATAGCAGACTGTACATAAACACTGAACAGTAGGGGTGACCAAATGGGTGTCACATGTGTGATCATGCAGGGAGGAAGACTAATTACTCAGTCCTAACCTTAGTGGAATTTGAGAGGTACTTACTATAAAGCAATGCCAAACAGCCTCATTCCACATGCATCATGAGATTCTGTGTGAATCTTCATAAAGCTCTTCTGATGGGCAACATTCCAGCAAAACAATGATGTGGGAGTATCAGTGGCAAAGAGCCAAATTCTGGTACTCTTCAGGGTGGCCATAAAATGGGCACACAAAGAGCAGTATTATTGTGAGGCTCTATTCAAGCCAGCCACTACCATCTGTGCAGGAGCAATCTGCATGGAATAGGAATATGCAGCTCCACTTGTGGAATAAGCCTCTTCTGATGTGAAGGGATCCAGAATGGAAACCTGTGTTAGTCTGTATTGGAATGAGATCTGGTATTGTGATGCTCAAATGCAGGACAATACTGTCATAAAAACTTCAGACATGATTTTTCAAAAGATCAAGTGAAAATTACGTGCCTAATTTACCTGAGCAAATTCCACAGTTGCACATGCAAATAAGAGAATTGGGTGTGGAAATGTAGCTAAATAGCCATGTATATGTGTGTGTGTGTGTGTGTGTGTGTGTGTGTGTGTTTTGTGCACACTAATTTTGCACAGTTTTGCATGCATATTTGTGAACTTGCCCTCTTGAAAATCTGATCCCTATTGTCCATATCTCTTGGCAACACTGAAGGAGTTTTAGGGAAGTGTATCCTCTTAAAGATTTGATATGCCTATGAGAGCTGCTTCTTATTACATGACCTTGTGAGTTCATTTGTTAGCAAGACATAGCAATGTGATTACAGCAGAGCATTGGCATTATGTTCATGTAAGTGATTTCAGAGATTTTCTAAAATGTGCAACTTGGATAATTCATCTGTTATATAGGATGCTTACCATGCTATAAATAGACTTCTCCGGTGATTCGTAGATTTCAAGGCCAGAAGGAACCATTGTGATCATGTAGTCTGACCTCCTGTGTAACACAGGCCATAGAACTTGCCCAGAATGATTACTAGATTGAAGGGTCTCTGCTGGGTATTCCATAATTCTCTTGGCTGAGGTGGTAATGACACTGCAAGGCAGGCTATGGGCTTCTGTTGCTGCTGTTCAACACATGTGCCTCAAGCATGGCATGAGAAGGAAATGAGCCAACATTCCCACTGTATCAGATCTGCCTCTGGAATCCTTGTGACTCAGATCTTTACATGGATTATGATTAATTTGAAAGAGTTGGTGTTTTACACTATACCGATGGCTTAGGACCTCCCTATCTGGAGTGACCATCTCTCTCCCTGTGTGATACTGCCACCATTATGATAATTGAAAATGCTTGATCTAAAAGCTCCGTTGGTTTAATAGAGAGGGAACTGCTAGCAGAGTGTTCTCAGTGATGACTTTAGGACTTCACTCCACCACCATCACCCTCTTGTTTGGTCTGAAAGAGATCAAATCTGTTCAGCTTTGCCACATGCCCTAAGAATCATTTTCATCCTAAGTAGGGGAAGGTTTTGTTGTTTTTTCTGCTTGCCTTTCCCCCCTTGCTGCAAAGACTTAGGTGAATTTGCTGAATGTATAAAAGGTAAAAATTGTTTTATGTTCGATCTGTGGTGCCTAGAGCCTTGGTTTAGTTTCACTTTGCTTTTTTGGGGTAAAAATCAGAATAAATGAACTACTTAATTTTGTTATAGCATATTTCACTGAGGGCTTTTCTACACTGCCCTTAAATTTGGACTATGGGAGTGTGAATAGTGTGAGCACCAAAGTGCTGTGCTGTAACTTCTCCGCGTGGACACTGCGAGCACCAGCTAAAAGGGGTTCCTAGTTTGCATTAATGTAGACCTGTGTGAAGAGGATTACGTTAGTGGAAACTAGGAACCTTTTCATGGGCACCTGCAGTATCCACACAGGGAAATTACAGCACAGCACTTTGGTGCACATCGCTGCTCACACCCACTGTGGGACAGTGTAATCATAAACCTATTCTCAAAACCCAGTGTGCAGTTAATACAGAGTTAGTAGCAAAGGAAGCGAGAAATTACAAGCAATAGGCAAGGAATAAAATAAATTAGTTATTTTTTGGGGGCGGGGAGGGAAAGCCTTGCTATGGCCCTGCCTGTGTTCTGTAAGACAAACAGGAGCTGCAGGGGAGAGACCGAGTGAAAGGACAGGGTGGTGGACAACACTAGGTGAGCAGGGAGGGGTAGAGAGAGGAGGTTTGTGAGATAAGATTGGGCAAATCCATGGAGGGTTTAAAAAAAATTAAGTGCTCCTAAGTCCCCCGTGGGGTCTTCTCTTCTGTTAATCGTGCAACATGCTGTTTGCATGACACTAATATAAACCCACTTAGGTGATCTCTGCATTGATGCTATTCTCACATAGGTGTGATTGTACTAGCTATTTGCAGCCAGTTTGATCCCACACAAAGACCAGTGAATATGAACTGCGACACTCCCATATGAAAGAGTTCTTGTTGGCTGCATATATTAACATACAGTTAGCTATGGATGTTTGAAGAATACGTTAAACTTTCCTCATTTTTAAGGAATAAAAAAATTTCCCCCACTGGTGATGACAGAAGAGTCCACAAGGGTACAGGGAAGAGGCACTTTCAAAGAGGCACTGGGAAAGCTCACTAATGCACTATCTTGCTGAAGTGTCTTAGGTGCTTTTTAAGACACACAAATGACAGATGTTAATTTATAAATAGCTCTGCTGCTTTCTGTTGCATGGACTAAAGGTACCAGAACCTCTGTTTTATCCTTGGTGCATCCCATAAAAACATATGAATGGATGTTTGCAGAAGCAGTGGTATTTGAGTACTGCAGGCAAACAAAAATAAATCACCCAAACATCTGTAAAGTTGTTGTCTCCTGTTGAAACCACTTAGGTCAAGACATCATCGACTGAGAGTGCTTAGCAGAGAAATCTCTGTGGCGCACTAAGAAGTTCCAGAAACATTGGAACCTTGATACCTTCAATCACTAGATCTAAAACAAATTATCCCTGATCAAAAAGCTAATTATGTTCTTATTTTTATTTTTTCATTTCCTCTGGTTTGGTCACAAGCATGGGCAGTAATCTCACATATGCTTCACTCCTTAAAGTGAATATACCTTTGAGGGATTGTACCCTTTCTTGGATCCTCTTCAGTGTGCACTTTCTCCATGGCACTTTTTTCCTTCCTATTAGATTTTAAGGGTGAAATATTCAAAGGGCCAACAGAACTGCAGCTGCAGCATTAGTAAATATATCATTTTGCATGTACACATCTGGTAATTGCACCATCAGGCAGGTAGCTAGAGGTAAATACTATTTTGTGCATAAACAATCTGCATTAGTAGATACTGACGAGTTGCTGCTTCTTGCAAATTGTTTAAGTATTAATGTGTGCACTAGGACCAGTTAAATACCTTAGGGAACATTTGGCTTTTGGAGTTTCTGCATTTATTTCCAGAGGAGCATTAAGATTTGATGCATTTTACCAAAACCAAAAAACAAACAAAAAAAAAACCCACAACCACAAAAACAACAGGATTTACGTTGAGTCTATAAAGTATTCTGAGATACAGATATGGAGACTGATTCAATACACTGTACTTGGATTTTTATGAGATTGTGCCATATGTACTAAGCACCTTTTTTTCTTTCTCTTGCAGCATCTTTCCTTGAAAGCAAAGAGAGTTAAAGTAGATGACCACTGATTTGGTGTGCCTGTTGAGCCTTGTGACATCAGATGCAAAACCTACCGCTAATTCAAAGCTGGCTACAGTCCATTCAGCAGTCAGTTCATTAGCAACCTGACCCCACATCAATTAAATGTTTAAATGCCTGCCAGGATCCTGTAAGGGTTTATGCATGACCAATACATTGTAAACCTAAGTAGAGCTTGTGTTGTGGACATATTATTCCTTGGCCTAATTGACCACTCTCTGTAACCTGGATATGTTGCTCTTTTTAATAGGTAGACAAATGATTAGAATATAAAGGGGGGGACACAGGACCACAAAGACTCAAAACTTCCAGGAAAGAAACCAAATGCTTAGCATGGCACAGCACCCTTTGAGAGAGAGGACCAGGGTTCAGGATGCCCTGCTTCCCATTCCTTGGAGCACTGTGAATATTGCTGGCCATCCTGAGACTGCCTGCTGAAAGTGGGTAGATGGAGGACAATGAGTTGGCCCTTAAAATGTAAGGGGCTGCCATGGAAACCTTGATACTGTGTTTAACTGTGCCTAATTGGTATGATGTTGCCCTGAAGCAGCAGAATCCTCCTCTCTGTGAGTCGAGCTTTCCCCAGCCTGTAACAATTGTTCTGTAGATAGTGCTGTTTTTGAAATTAAAGCACTATTCAGCAGTGGGGAAAGCTCTTTGGGTTTGCTGTTGCTCAACCATTTAGGAGAGGGCTACATTTTGGTCAATCGTGGGATGTTTGCACATGTTCTGTTGTGGAACAGGATTTATGCAGACTCACAGATGGGGCTTAGCTTTATTTTCTGAGTAAGAATAAATGTGCCAGCCTCTCTTAACACTTCAAACCCTCATGAGATTTCAGAAGGGAAACCCCATAGGAATGCTGCTTTTAGCAAGATTCAGCTAAGATTAAAATGCCCTGTACTTCCCTTGATCAGGAACATAGTCCTTTATATATTTTTATTAAAACAATCTGCTCTTTGCTGTTGAGGACTCTCCTCCTCTTATGCCAGTGGGACAGGGGTATTTTCAGCAGCTAGTGGTTTAACTGGGACCCCATGGCTGTCTTTTTCATAAAGAACATTACCCCTTTGTGTTTAAGCACAGTTGCTTGGGTACATGTGTATTTATTTTTCTTACCCTTTTGATGATATTTATTTTAGAAATGTGGTTTGAAAGTTTTATTTTTGTAAGGACATTGGTTTGGTTGATGTGCTTCTTTGGAACATGTTAACTATAATTTTATTTCCATTTCTAAGAAGTGTGTAAATAAGTGAAACTTTCTACATAGAATAAATGTCTTCTTGCCATAGGGCTGCCTTGCACATCATTTCTGAAAACTTCATTTACATTGCTGCCTCCCACAAAGCTTGTTCTGTCGTGTGAAGTGTGTGGTCTGTGCAGTGTCTAGGTCCCCATCGCCAGCACAAAAAATAAGATATGTTAGTCTCAGTGTGTGGCACTGGGAGTATGACAAAGTGTCATCCCCCCATCTTGGATTTCCCAGTGCAACCCATCCTCTCTGTATTTTTCTCTTAGATTGTAAGCTCTTTGGGGCAGGGACTGTCTCTGTGTACTGTACCGTGGGAAGAACACCAAAAGCACTAAATAAAAAGATCCAATGTAGTTTTTTCCTCTTAAAGGGGCAGAGAGCGAGAGCTGAATACAAAGACTTGTAAACTTTCCATATTGCTCTGTCCTCTGGAAACATTCTCTAGAGAAATAAAATAATTGAATCAAGAAGGCTTGAGAACATATCCCTTCCCACACATCCAACTAGCTAGCTAGTGATTATTGCCACTCTGCCGTGATTGTAGCATGCTGATCTGCATTGTGATATGGCCGTGCAGTGAGCATCCAATTAATTTGGCATTTCTGGGAATACCAGGTGCACTTGAACTCTGTGCTCCAGAGGCTGACACTGCTACGTGGCCAATGTTTCTTCCTGTTGCAAAATAATTTGATTCTTGATCATTTGAGTCCTTGTACCCAGCAAGGCCTTTGTGACTCATGCAAAGTTAGGAGCACAGAGATTTGAAAGTGGTGTTACAACATGTAACTAGTTGAATCTTCAGTTGAACAAGTGGAATAAGTCTGTGTAAGAAATCCCAGTCTCCCCAGTAGAAAAATTACTTACGTTTCCTCTGTCCTGACCGTGCTAGAGGCAGCACACTGTCAGAACAGACATACTTGATTCTGAAGATTTGGGCCAAGAGTGACTAATGATACTGGCTGCCTTAATATCTTGGTATCCAAACTGAGACAGCTTAACAGAAAAGAACGGAGTACAATGCCCCCACCTGTCTGAAAACCAGGCCTCTTTAAAGGGCTTTCACCCACAGCGTGAGGCTAATAAAATCACTAGTTGCTTTGTGAAATTCAGGCCTTAGGCTTTGCCTGCTTGATTTATAGCACTGTGTTTTAAATAAGTTTGGTTGCAGAGACTGACAGTGCTGGCTTGAAGCAGGCTCTGTGCAGTACAGAAAGTCTTAGCAGAAACATCATTGGTGCTGAAGGGAGGGTGATTAAGAGTATTATGTTCTTGCATCACCAAAGCTGTATTTGAAGAGATGTTTCCTGTAAAAATAAAGCAAGTTATAGCTCCCTCACTACCCACTGAAGTTAGATGTTAAATCACCCTAAAGCAATAGAAGGTGCTGTTAGTATTTCTGCATAAGATCTTCACTGTATTGATAGCCTACTATAAAAAAGGATTGCCAATGGTAGAAATAATATGAAGCTAATTGGAATAGAAATTCAGTCAAAGCAATAGCAATTGAAATGCAAATCACTTCCCAGAGATTAACAGTGGCTGTGACAAATTGATGGGGAAGCAGTCACAGCTGTGGCCCATTCTTCAGCCAGTCCTAGGAAGAGGCATGCGCTAAAATGAAAATGAAAAGCTCAGGCAGATGGATTTAAGGTGATGCAGTTTCTATTAGTTCTGTAGCCATGCCCTGTTACACAAGTGCCCAGTATATTAACCAGATTGCCTGCAGATTCTAATTGGCTTATTTTATTTAAAAAAACAACAACACTAGAATATTCCTTTAATTTCAGGATACAGTGCTGTACCTTAACTCCATTTTGTGCCCTTGTTCCTGGCCATGACATTCACCATCTTTATGGGACCTTTACATAATCTGTTCATTGCAGATTAGTTTGCATGTATTCTCAAACCAAAAAAAAAAGTGTTTTAGTGCATTGCCGGAATCAAAGCAGGTGAACTCTGCTCTGTTATTTCTATATGCCCCCTGACTAATGAAACACCAGGATCTTCTCTACTCCTCTGTCTAATGGGTCAGTGCAGACCGTGCATGTTTATCCTGTGCCAGCAACTGGAGACACAAGACCAAGAAGGGAAGGACTGGCAGCATGGGGACCCCCTCCAAGCACTTCTGCCGGAAGCTGAGGTGGTAGATAAAGAATTTTAAAATAACACCAGCCTGACCCTTTTTGAAAGGGGGAGTATTTCTGAACCCTGAGAGAAAGCTGAGGCCTTGAGTTCAGTGAGGAGAATGGGAGAGACAGGAGGAGTCAGCAGAAAGGAAGCAGTGAATCAGGAGACGCACCTGAGGGGAACAAGATTAGCTCCAGGGTGCATAAATTTCTTCACACCAGTCAAATAACTAATACTAAATTGTGGAGGAGGAAGGTGGCAGACACCCTGTTGCACCTGGACATAAAGGCTGTCAAGCTGATTGCACCTTTCTTATGAAAGTGTCTTAGACCCCCTAAACCGGATCATGACTCAGTGGCTCTACCCTCTCACTACATAGGTCCTCATTGTTTAAACTTGGCATTTTGTAATAGCAGAGGCAGTCTACTATTAGTCAGCTGGCAGAGAGCAGGTAGCAGAGCAGTATCATTCTGGACACTTACAAAGGTGTAGAAGTTGCCATCATTTCAATGCTATGCTTTGAGCATCCTGTTTACTAGAAACAAAGCTCTCTGATTCCCCTCTGTTAAGGGAGATCAATCATTCCCCTTACAGTGAGGATCAGATGTTTCTAAACAGTATTTTGAAGAGCTAGCACTAAAGAAGTACTAATGATTACAATATTGTTTGGGGGAGGGGATATTACTACAATGAACTGTAGTATTTAAATTAGGAGGCTCTTCATCTAATTTATTAGAGGCTGTTTTGTCATCAATCAGCACAGTGCCTGGCTTGTGGGGAATTCCCCCACTCTAAACATGAAGCAGGTTTACAGCCTGTCCCACATGTCCACAAAAATCTATTCTGATCTGAAAGTGTGGTTCTGCTCTGAAAATTGCTAACTTTAATCTCCTTACATTGCAGATCTGCCCCTTTGTGTATCGATGTCTGAGCTGCTTTCTTTAGTGACTAAAATCAAGTTTTTTTTAAATGCCACTTTACTGCTGTCAACTGTTTGGATCCAACTCAGCTGTGCGAATGAGCGTGCAGCTGTTCCTTCTCAATATTGTTACTACTAAGTACCAGTTATCAGGCCAGACAGTCATTCTTGAGCAAACCCAGTACAGGCAGTAGGTTAGGCCAGGTGTCATTAGGAGCTTAATTGGATGAGTTTAGGTTGTGTTGGTTTTACTGAGGGCTGATTTTGGTAGCAATCTATGACAAGGAAAGAAGCCAGCTTGACTCTCAGATCTAAGGATGAGTTTACAGGACTGGCACATATGGAAAAAAAAATCACTTGCAAGCTGAGCACATTTGACATGGAAGTCAGAGAAACAGCCACACTGTCCGTTTGTACAGTCCCCTTTCAGAGAAATGAACGCTGACTGCAGTTTGAGAAAGCCAACAGTAAGTGGCAGCAGATCACAACTTCCAGAGCCAGTTTCTTATTGAAAAGGTATTTGGCCAATTTTTTAATCTCTACTTCTTCCTTCCCCCATTTGTTGAACTTTAGAAAAATTGACAGTTTCAAAATAGTTGAGTGATAAATAGAGGGAGGGGAAATTGAAACAATTTCATGGGTGCAGGTAGTACTAAGGAGTGGGAAACCAGTGGAAAAGATGGCCCAGATAGCTAGGTAATACCTCTGGCATCAGACAGGGTAGGGGGAAAAGCCCATAAAACACAATTTGTTATCTAGGTGGACTCTCCCAACTATCCATCCGGTCATTAAAATGGCAACTGTCATAGGCTGTGTAGGGAAGAATATGCTGGTGGAGGAATGAAACTTTTTAGTATTGCTCATTTATAGTTGTTGCCTTGTTTAACTTATTAAATACCCAGAATGTTTAGCCTCCACACAATTTTAAAAAAAAATCATATTGTTCTTTTGGTTTAATACCTTGGACTTCTATGGTGGCTTCTAGCCACAGATCTCAGAGTTTACAATGCATTAAGCTTTGCAGCCTTCCTGTCCAGTAGAGGTATTATTCTCATTTTACAGATAGGGAAACTGAGCCACAGGGAGGTAAATTGACTTCCTCAAGTGCCCAATTCCTGAAGTTAGTTTTGTGCAGCTGCAGGGGTCCCCCTGTGTGGAACTCATTGCAAGAGCTGGACATGCATGAGGGCAAACCCGAAGCAGAAATAACTCATAGGCTAATCAGGGGTAGGCAACCTATGGCACATGTGCCGAAGGCGGCAAGCGAGCTGATTTTCAGTGGCACTCACGCTGCCCGGGTCCTGGCCACCGCTCTGGGGGGCTCTGCATTTTAATTTAATTTTAAATGAAGCTTCTTAAACATTTTAAAAACCTTATTTACTTTACATACAACAATAGTTTAGTTATATATTATAGACTTATAGAAAGAGACCTTCTAAAAACATTAAAATGTATTACCGGCACACGAAACCTTAAATTAGAGTGAATAAATGAAGACTCGGCACACCACTTCTGAAAGGTTGCTGACCCCTGGGCTAGGTATTTACTAGTATACTGATGTAGTACCAGGCTCAGGCTCCCATATGTTTAACTAGGCCAGTCTTCTTTGTCTGTGTTGAGATAATTGGTTTCTTTTCTCTCACAGCCCTTAACTTAGTTACAAAATACAGCAATACGCTTGTCATGTTAGAATGGTGAAGCTATTTTGCTGAGAGCTGAGCATTAACCCCCTTGATTCACCCATGAGGCTGGATTAACTTTGTCCTGTAGAGCAGCGTAGTTAGCTAATTGCTTTTCAGTCCTATTTGCCTCATTATAGGAAAAAAGAGGCAACCCAGCTGATCCCCATAGGATTCCCCTTATCTATAGCTATCCTCTGTAAAGCCCTGTAGTATCCAGTGTCTTTCTCCTGAGAATCTCAGTGGTTGCAAACCTTAACCGAGGTGTGGATCAGCCTGGACTCTGCAACAGCAGCTCCACCCAGTTGCATCTGTTGTAGTAGACCACAGAGTCGGTCAGCCCTAGGACACAGAATCAGGTCCAAAATTGGATGGGGAGGTAATCTAGAAGGCGAAGCATTGGTGCAACATGCATTTTTCCCTTTGTTGCTAGGTAGGCAGGCTGCTGCGAGTTGAACTAATAGTTTATATATAATCTCCACTGTCAAAGCCAGGTTGAAAATGTTTTGCATTAGTCCAGCCTAGAGATGATAGCATGAGTTGCTATGGCTAGGTCTATGTATGAACAGAAGGGGTGCAATCTTGGAGAGAAAAGGCATTACTGGCTACTGCTATGAATGTTGGTAGTGTACATGTACAGCCAAGTACATCGCTGTAGTACTACCATGTACATGTTTCCATAGTGACTGGATTTTCAAGTGTTCAGTGTATTGGATGCTGAACTGTGCAGGTGAGCACCCCCAAACATAGGAGGGTAATTTTTGTAAACAAATTTTTCCAGTGCACAACCTTTGTCTCTTTACTGCCCTACAGTACAAACTTTTGTAGGACACTTCCCTAAAAGAAGTCAATAACCTGTATGAGGGCAAAAGACCACTTATACTTATTTGTACATCTGCATATCCAATCCTACACAGCCTCAAGTTCCTATTTCCCTGCAGTAATGCCCTCTCTTCAGTCTATTTCATACAGAGGAGTTTAGCGTGTTAGCGCAAGAAAGGCTTCCAGGCTTCCTGTACAGTACATTAACTGAAAGATGCATGAATAAGCACCAAACTTGACACTAAAGTCCTTTCACTATTGCTCTTCAGTTGAGCTTTGAAACCTCCTACCCACAGGAACCTTTCTCCCAGGCCATTCTTCCTGCATTTGAAAATTCAGGGCTAACAGCTCTGAAAAGCTAATTTATACCCTCAGCAAGTTTAGTGGCAGCACAAGCTCCCATTACTCCTTACCAGCAGCCCTCAATCCCAATCTAGAGAGGGTACCTGTGGGGGTTGAACTGGGAGTCCAATCTCCATGCACCATTTGCTGCGTGGCCTCTCCCCCTGGACTGCCAGCAAAGGGGTCAATTACTACCGGCTGTGGTTGTTTTGGAGCTGTGGATCCTTGACCACTGGGAGCTGTACTGAGACCCACTGAACTCATTCCATGTGGGTTAGGTCTTCTAACAGCTAGCAAATGCCAACGTTTTTCAATCCCTACTAACTTGACTGGGTACCTAGAGGTGAAAAGTTATTATTAAAACAAACACAAGTAGATCTTTAATGAGGTCAAATGTAAAACAAGGAGTTGCAAAGGTCTCTCAGATTTTCTAAGCGTTTTCAGGTAGTGTGAGACTTTTCCCGCACGCCTGGTGGCCAACAGGTTGATTCCACCAACTGGAATAGAGCAAGCTTCACAGAACCAGCTGGGATGGATAATGCTTAAGAATCAGATATTGCTCTCCTTCCCTTCCACAGGATGTAACAGGCTATCAGGAGTTTTTAAATGACCCAGAGAGTTAAGTGGCTAGGAGCCCTACTTATCTGGAACCTGCTGGACAGAGGAAGGATAGTTGGGGTTAGAGCATTGGCCTGGAGCTCAGGAGATCTAAGCTTAATTGCCACCTCTGCTGCAGACTAAATGTGAGCTTGGCAAGTGTGACTTAGTCTCTGTGCCTTAGTCCCCTCCCCGCATCTGTAAAATGGGGGCAGTCCCTCCTCTCCCTCACCCTTTCTCTTGGTTATTTAGATAGCAAGCTTACTGGGGCAGGGATCTTTGCACTGTGTGTTTGTACATCTCGTGCCAAAGGGCTGGGATCTGAGTTGAGGTCTCTAGATGTTGGTGTCATGCGAATAAGTAGAGAGTGTAGGAGGCGTGCATAGAGCCGCTGATGAAACTCTTATCTTCAAGGATAAAAAGAAAATGAGTAAAACTGTGCGAAGAAGTTGCTTAATACTAAAAGAAAGGAATCAGAAATGTGGTGTCAGCATCTCCATCTCACACAGCCTAGAAGCTCTTTGGCATTTTAAGGACTGACTGTTAGCCAGGGAGCCAAACCCTGAGCCAGCGACAACAGACCTCTGACGTTATGAACTTGCCATAGATTAGGGTTAGTGTTTCTGCAAAGCATTGATCGCAGTAACAGGCCTGAAATGTAAATACAGGCTCAGACAGCATAAAGTAGTGTTGCTGATAGCCACTGATAACCATCCAGTTGGTCTGAACACCAAGAGGGGCTCTTCATTGCTCCCCTGGGAAGGTGCTGGTCGGGGAGGAGAACCCAGGGACGTATTTCAGAGCTAAATTACATGTGTGCAGAGCAGGCAGGGGATGAACTTGTCTTACTAGAAACTGTTTCAGTTTCTTGGAAATTGCAGCTATTGGTCACTTAACCCTTTGCATGGCAGGAAGATTGCTAATGGGAAAGGGACTTTCTATGATCAGGTGCCAGAGAGGGGGATTGATCAGATGGTTAGATGTGAGGGGGCTGGGAGGGGAAAATGTTCTGTTCTGCTTGAGTGTAAGTCTTGGCAGAGCTGTTAATTTCCAACTACACGTAGGATAAGAACAGCATCCCCAGTCCTGTAGATCTCCCTTTCCGGCTTTACAAAAAGCTCATTCTAGCACCTCTATAGGCATACTTGGGGTGTGCTTAGCTTCAGCTGCCTTTGGGGGCGGTGTGCATAGGCCTTTTTGCTCTTTAAGTTCTTAAAGAAATTAGCGCTGGTGGAAAGGCTGGGTTACCAGCTCTGTAGAGTGAAGCTGTCTGGGTTTCCGCAGAACAGGTTCAGTGTATGCAGTGCTAGTGCCAGCATTGCATAGCACTCCACACCTTCAGCTTGGCTCCAAGCTGCAGGGACCACTTATACAGAGGGGAGGATTTGGGGGCAGTTCAGGAGGAGGAACAGCTGGGGGCCAGTTCGCCGACCCCTATATGTAGCAGAATCACCGATCCAGTTGGGCCACATTTCCCCGGCCCCAGTCCCCCATCTCTGCCCCCACACCTAACACGTAGGATGCTGCAAGGTGAGATATAGAGCAACTACGGCTGTTATATAAGAAGGTGGGTGTGACCAGCGTTCCCTCTAATTTTTCCCACCCATGTGCGGAAGGAATTTTGTTATGTGCACCAATATGGAAGTGATGTGTCACACATCACCTCCATATTGGGGCACATAACAAAATTCATGTGGCGGGGTGGGGCTGAGGGATTCGGAGTGTGGGAGGGGGCTCAGGGCTGGGGCAGAGGGGTTGGGGTGTGTAGGGGGGTGAGGGCTCTGGCTGGGGGTGTGGGCTCTGGGGTGAGGCCGGGGATGAGGGGATCAGGGCTGGGGCAGAGGGTTGGGCTGCAGGGGAGCTGAGGGCTCTGTCTGGGGGGTGCAGGCTCTGGGATGGGGCCACCCTGGGGCTACAACTGGGAGAGAGGACTCTCCCCAGCTCTCTCTCCCCGCAGCAGCACCTGGGCTGGGGGGGAGGGGCGCCTCTCCCCGGCAACTCCGGCGGGCCTGGGCTGGACTGGGGGAGGGGCACCTGTCCCCGCCATGGCAGCTCTGATGGGGCGGGGCCGGGGGAGGGGCTTCTCTCCCTGGCAGCTCTGGAGGGGTTTGGCCGGGCCAGGGGACCTGCACGGCCCTAAATAGCCTGCTGCATGGCCACATGGCTGCACAGCTTACCTAGGGCATGACTGACAAGGCCAAAGATCACCTTCCAGTTTGGGCTGCAGGGGAGAGAACTTACTGTGACTGGCTGCAGCTCACAGCAGGTGGTTCTTTGAGTTTTGTCCCTATGGGTGCTCCACTTCAGGTGTGCATGTGCCTCTTGAGCCCTTGACCAGAGATTTTTCAGTTAGTGGTGCCTGTTTGGTCCACGTATGCACCCTATGCATCCTCGTGCTGGATCCTGAAGCTATATAAGGGTGTTCAGGCAAACCGTCCTCAGTTCCTTCTCAACTGCCTCGTCCTGAGACAGAGCCCTAGAGTGTCCATCTTGAGTGTGCCTCAGCTTTTCTAATATTTCTGTAGTCGTTATGATTGTTTTTATAGTTAATAGTTAGTTGTTAGTGTACTTGTAGTCAGTCAGATAAGTAGTGGGATGATTGTTGTCCTCTTCTTTCCCCTTGGGGAGTCTAAGGCCTGGTCTACACTAGGCTTTTATGTCGACTTTAGCGCCGTTATATCGAATTAACCCTGCACCCGTCCACACCAGGAAGCCATTTAGTTCGACATAAAGCTCTCTTTAAATCGATTTCTGTAATCCTCCCCAACGAGAGGAGTAGCGCTAAATTCGACATGGCCATATCGAATTAGGCTAGGTGTGGATGGAAATCGACGGTAATAGCTCCGGGAGCTATCCCACAGTGCACCACTCTGTTGACGCTCTGGACAGCAGTCCGAGCTCGGATGCTCTGACCAGCCACACCCCCGGGAAAATTTGAATTCATTTTCATTTTCCTGTCTGGGCAGTTTGAATCTCAGTTCCTCTTTGGACATCGAGGGGAGCTCAGCAGCAGTGGCAACTATGCAGAGCTCTCCAGCAGAGATGGCCGTGCAATCCAATAGAAAGAGGGCCCCAGCATGGACTGATCGGGAAGTCTTGGATCTCATCGCAGTGTGGGGCGATGAGTCCGTGCTTTCAGAGCTGCGCTCCAAAAGAAGGAATGCTAAGATCTACGAGAAGATCTCCAAAGCCATGGCAGAGAGAGGCTACAGCCGGGATGCAACGCAGTGCCGCGTGAAAATCAAGGAGCTGAGACAAGGCTACCAAAAAACCAAAGAGGCTAACGGACGCTCCGGATCCCAGCCCCACACATCCCGTTTCTACGAGGCACTGCATTCCATCCTGGGAGCGGCCGCCACCACTACCCCACCCCTGACCGTGGACTCCGAGGATGGGATATTGTCCGCGGCCGGTTCCTCAGCGGACGGGGAAGAGGAGGAAGGAGATGAGGAGGACGAGGCAGTAGACAGCGCTTACAACGCTGATTTGCCCGACAGCCAGGAGCTCTTCATCACCCTGACAGAGATCCCCTACCAACCCTCCCCAGCCGTTACCCCAGACACAGATTCAGGGGAAGGATCAAGCAGTAAGTGTTTTAAATATCCAAACATTTATTTACAACATAACTGGCATATTTAAAATATTAACAGTAGCTAAAGTGCTTTAAAACATGTAAACATTT
Organism: Terrapene triunguis; assembly: GCF_002925995.2. NCBI lineage: Eukaryota > Metazoa > Chordata > Testudines > Emydidae > Terrapene > Terrapene triunguis. The sequence goes on along the minus strand of NW_020664584.1, from coordinate 3,028,748 downwards.
ATTTGCAACAAAACAGGAAGATTGAAAATATTAACAGTGGGTAAAGTGCTTAAAAACATGTAAACAGGAAAGTCAAACAAAAGGGGAATCAGTGCAAAGTGTATCATGATTACTCCGTCTTTGGGCGCCTCAATATATAGTCCGAACCATTTTAAAAAAATCTCACAATGTCCGCTTCATGATTATAGTGCCCAAAACCCTGCAGTCATTTGTCCCTCCAAGGGCACCTAAGCCAAGAACTGGTCAATGTAACCGGGGATCGAGGCGACATCCTCCGGGGAGAACTCCTCATACACCTCCTGCAGGTGTTTTTCAAGCCTCATCAGCAGGTTCCTGGGCAGGGACAGCTTATTAGGCCCCCCGTGGTAGGACACGTTTCCCTGCCACAACGCCAGCAGGTACTCCGGGATCATGGCCTTGCACAGCAGTGCAGCAAATGGCCCCGGTTTCTGCAGGCTGTCCCGGAGCATCTTCTCCTTCTGGCTCTCGGAGACCTTCAGGAGGGTGATGTCAGGCATGACTCCCTGCTGTGAATTAGGTAGGGGAAAGTTAGTATTGGGACTGCTTGCCCGTCCCTTTACAGAACTGCAACCGCCGGTTTACAGCCACGCGGTTTACAGCCGCGAGGGGCTGGGACAGGGCCAGAGTTCATGCTTGCAGGATTGCTGCCAGCAGAGACTCGCATTGCTTTCTATGTGAAAGGAGGCCAGTGCCACTCTTAAAGTTTTAAGCGGCCACAAGTCTACGGCTTACCATGTTTGCCATCTAGACAAAGTCCGGTGTCCTGCCCTGCTCCTCAGCTCGCCACAGCAAGACCGCAGGCACTGTAGGCGAGGGCCGAAAATTCGACCTTGTCCTCAGTGCGCGTGTGATAGGTGCTCTGCATGGTCTTGTTCACAGAGAAAGACTATGTTCTCTGTTCACAGATACATTGCTCTGTCTCAGGAATTCACTCCCTTTTTCCAATTCCCACAGCCACATCTGCCCAGAGGCTAGCGCACATTAGGAGGAGGAAGAAGAGGACACGGGAAGACATGTTTGCTGAACTAATGGAATGCTCCCGAGCACAGGCAGCCCAGCAGACACAGTGGAGGGAGAACTTGTCCCAAATGCACCGGGCAAACATTGAACGGGAGGAGAGGTGGCGACAGGAGGACAGGCAGGCTACTCAAACGCTGCTTGGACTAATGAGGGAGCAAACGGACACGCTCCGCCGCCTTGTGGATGTTCTGCAGGACCGGAGGCAGGAGGAGAGAGCCCCGCTGCAGTCTCTCTGTAACTGCCCTGCCCCGCCACCAAGTCCCATACCCCCCTCACCCAAAGTCCAAACACGGAGGGGTGGAAGGGGCCGGGAAAAATTTCACTCCACCCCTGCGGACTGCTCTACCACTAGAAGGCTCTCATTCCCCAAAATTTGAAAAGTCCTTTCCTACCCGCCTCACACAAGACCCCGTCCAAGTTTCACCCCCCCCGTTCCATGTGCGGTTGTTAATAAAGAATACGTTTCTGTTCATTTCTGTTTCCATCCTCTTCTTTTGGAGGGGAGTCTGTCTGGAGGGGGGGGAAGGGCCTTGGTCATTGGACAGGACAGTCACCTTTAGCAGGGGGCAGGTGCAGCAGCAGGGCACATATACAGTGCAGTGACTAGTTATCCTGGTCAGTCTGGGAGGTGGTTTTCATGTTCTGTGTGGTGGGGGCGGTGGTGTTGCTCTGTGACTTGGTGGCGGGGGAGGGCAGTTACAGATCTTATGCAGCGGTCCTTACCCTGGATCACAGAGCCGCGCAGCAGGGGATCTGTAACCCTCCTCCCCCTGCAAGACAGTCACATAGCCGACACATACACGCAGTCCCGGCCAGGAGGGCTGGCAGGCTCCGTTGAAACAACCAGTCCACCATCGCGGAGCCTGTCATTCCTGGAGTTTAGAAGCATCATTTGCATCACAACCCTAAACCCGCTCCCCGCCACAGTCTGCGTCCCAGGTTTAAAACATTCCCGTGAAAACAGTAATAAAGACAACGGTGTCCATGAACAAAACAGAACAGATTTTATTTTTTGGGAAGGGGGTGAAGGGGGTATGTAATTGGAGAGGATAGTCGACGGCAACTGGGTAAAGAAACGGGGGCAAGTTCAGCTTCTGTGTCCACAAACTTAAAAGTCAATGGGTACCCTGCTCAGCCTTGAAACTGGCTTTCAAAGCCTCCCGGATGCACAGCGCGTCCCGCTGGGCTCTTCTAATCGCCCGGCTGTCTGGCTGGGCGTAATCAGCAGCCAGGCTATTTGCCTCAACCTCCCACCCCGCCATAAAGGTCTCCCCCTTGCTCTCACACAGATTGTGGAGCACACAGCAAGCTGCAATAACGATGGGGATATTGGTTTCGCTGAGATCACAGCGAGTGAGTAAGCTTCTCCATCTCCCCTTGAGACGGCCAAAAGCACACTCCACTACCATTCTGCACTTGCTCAGCCGGTAGTTGAACAGTTCTTTTTCTGTGTCCAGGGCGCCAGTATAGGGCTTCATGAGCCAGGGCATTAGCGGGTAGGCTGGGTCCCCGAGGATGACTGTAGGCATCTCCACATCCCCAAGAGTTATTTTGTGGTCTGGGAAGTAAATACCTTCCTGCAGCCGTCTAAACAGACCAGAGTTCCTGAACACGCGAGCGTCATGAACCTTGCCCGGCCATCCGACGTAGATGTTTGTAAACCGTCCCCGATGGTCCACCAGTGCTTGCAGCACCATTGAAAAGTAGCCCTTTCTATTGATGTACTGGCTGGCCTGGTGGTCCGGTCCCAGGATAGGGATGTGAGTCCCATCGATAGCCCCACCGCAGTTTGGGAATCCCATCGCGGCAAAGCCATCTATGATGACCTGCGCGTTTCCCAGGGTCACTACCTTTGGGAGCAGTACCTTGACGATTGCCTTGGCTACTTGCATGACAACAACCCCCACGGTAGATTTGCCCACACCAAAGTGGTTCGCGACTGACCGGTAGCTGTCCGGCGTTGCAAGCTTCCAGAGGGCTATGGCCACTCGCTTCTGGACAGTGAGGGCTGCTCGCATGCGGGTGTCCTTGCGCTTCAGGGCAGGGGACAGCAACTCACAAAGTTCGAGGAAAGTCCCCTTCCGCATGCGAAAGTTTCGCAGCCACTGGGATTCATCCCAGACCTGAAGCACTATACGGTCCCACCATTCCGTGCTTGTTTCCCGGGCCCAGAATCGCCGTTCAACAAAATCCACATGCCCCATTGCCAACGTCATGTCCTGGGCGCTGGGGCTCGTGGTTTCTGACAGCTCTGTGCCACTCTCCGACTTCAGGCTCTCACGGCGGTGCCGTAGCCTCCTCGCCCGATTTCTCTGCATCTGCCTCAGGGAAAGGTGTATGATAAGCTGCGAGGTGTTGAGAACGGCCACAAGTCCAGCGATGGTCGCAGCGGGATCCATGATCGCAGTGCTGTGGCGTCCGCGCTGTCACTGACCAGAAAAGTGCGCGAACTGATTTCCCGCCGGCGCTTTCATGGAGGGAGGGAGGGCGTTAGTGACGGACGGATGACGACAAATTTTTTTTACCCAGAAGGCATTGGCGGCTCGACCCAGAATTCCGATGGGCAGCGGGGACTGCGGGAACTGTGGGATAGCTGCCCACAGTGCACCGCTTCCAATATCGACGCTCGCCCCGTTAGTGTGGACTCACAAAGTCGAATTACTGTCCTTAGTGTGTCCTTAGTGTGGACACACACGTTCGACTTTGCAATATCGATTCCACATATTCGATTTAAGTAAAATCGAATTACCCTCGTAGTGTAGACATACCCTTATTGTTTTCCTGTCAGGGCATGCTTGCTTGCCAGGTTTAAAACATTGCATCTTCTGCTGAGAGGCTATACCTGTGAGTGACGGCCACTCTAAGGGTACGTCTATACTACCCGCCAGATCGTCGGGTAGTGTTTGATGTATCGGGGATCGATTTATCGCATCTCGTCTGGACACGATAAATCGATCCGCTAATTGATGCCCGTACTCCACCTCGGCAGGAGGAGTAAGCGGAGTCAACAGAGGAGCCACACCAGTCGACTCGCCGCCGTGAGGATGGCCAGGTAAGTCGAACTAAGATACTTCGACTTCAACTACGCTATTCGCATAGCTGAAGTTGCGTATCTTAGTTTGAACCCCCCCTCCCCCCACTAGCAGGACCGGCTCTAACTTTTTTGCCGCCCAAGGCAAAAAAGAAGAGTGCCGCCCCGCCGTAACACCCCCCCCCCCCCAACCGCCGCGCCGGGCCGCCCACCCCCCCCCCGCCCCTCCCGAGCGCCGCACCGGGCTGCCCAAACCCCCGCCCCTCAGCGCCTCGCCGCGCCGCCCAAACCCCCGGAGCGCTGGGCTGGGCCTTGCTGGCCAAACCCCTGCCACCCCCAGCGCCACGCCGTGCCCCCTAACTCCGCCAAAGCCCCCGCCCCCTCAGCACCGTGCCACCGAAACACCCCCATGCTGCCCGGCCGAAACAAAAAAAAACAAAACAAAAAAACCCCTCAAGCGCCCTCCCCGCCACCCCAACATTGGCCGCCCCTTCTGAGGTGCCGCCCCAAGCACGTGCTTGGTTGGCTGGTGCCTAGAGCCAGCTCTGCCCGCTAGTGTAGCCCAGGCCTAAGTGTGCCTGTTGCTTGGGGGAATCCCACATTACCCAGAAGTGCGACTTCTGCCTGGCCCTCATGTCCAGGGCAAGGAGAAACAGTGAGATTAAATGCAGACTGCTAATGATGGAACAGTCCCTTTGGCCAGCTTCTGAGTCAGGTGAGGAGACACATCCCCCGCTTAAACATCTGTCTCCAGATAGATCCAGTGCCCCTTGTACCTTGGCGCTGGCTTCCCCTAAGAAAGGAAGACTCTGGAGACTTCAGGGAAGGCTTCCAAAAAGATGAACGTGGACTCTCACCTTAAGGAGCCAGCTCTGAAAACGTCCAAGTCCCCCCTGAGATCTACAATCTCTGGAGCCGTGACCTCTTGACTCAGTGCTGTTGAGTTGAAGGACTCCTCCTCTGGTACCAGCAGGTCTGTAAAGTTCCAGAACATGAAGGAGAAACATGGCTCTGATAGGGCCTTGGTACCTTCTACCAGCAAGGAAGGCAAGCATAGACATTTGGGACTGGGACCCGAGAGGTCTGGGTCTGCTCAAAGGGGTCTGGGCCATCATTCCCTGGAAGGTGCCTTTCTTCTGTCTTGGAAGAGGGTCTGTTCTATGCATTTCCTCCAACACTGCTTATAGTAAGGGGTGACAAACAAAATCAGACAGGACAGAGCCAGACTTATCCTTACAATGCTGACCTGGCCGAGACAAGCTTGGTACCCTTACCTGCTTCACCTATGTCTTCAACCATTGTTCAAACTCCCAACCATTCCTCATCTCCTGTCACAGGATGCGAGTCAGGCGCTTCATCCCAACCTAGCAGTTCTCTGGGATGAAAAGATGGTTCATGGCATTAGAGTAAAGAGCTGGGATAAAGGTAGGTTTGTATCCAGATTCTGCTCTCAGTTTTGAGTTGGGGCTGTTTCCCAACTGCCTTAATGTCAGCATTCCCAGTGCTTCTGTAACAAGTCTGGGGACGGTCATCCATGCACACTTGAATTCTGAAGGCCCGCTGTAGAAGGGTATATTGTAATGCTTGTGTTTCAACAGGTTACCCAGACTGCTGGGAAAGACCCCAAGTGGTCAAAATTGGTGCTGGTAATACTACGGTTAGTAAGACCCTTCTCTGTAGCTCCTGCCCCGTTTTTCCTCCGCAGACATTCTCCCTCTGAGAGTCTGTTACCTGTACCTCTTAGTACCTGTCCTGCTGCCACAGTTTGCTTTTATCTCTATTTAACAGAGGTTACAGTTTGCATGACGAGTGCTATACAGAGGAAAGATGTATTGTACAGGCCAGGAGGAGAGCCAGTAGACTGGGAAATATAGTAGACTGAAATATATGGAAGACTACTACTCAGTTCGTGGTCATTTGAGTGAAGTTTCCATTAGGGCTTGGAATTCTTCCAGGAGACCTTGTACCTAAAGTGAGCAATAATTCCTGTCAAGGCAGGTGTTTCAAGCTGTACTAGAAACCCTGCCTCAGGTGCATTGTGAGTCCCAGTGTCCTGGACAGGACAAAATTTGGCCATTCCCAGGCAAATACTGCAACTGGAGATAGTGACATAGAGAACTCCAGGACAGCTTCCATAAAAACAACTATGGATGCCCCACTGGTCTGCCATCCCCAAGGCTGGTCCTGAACTGGCAGGCAGTGCTACAGCCTTAGAGAGCTGTGCAGTATTGATTTCTATGGAGCATGCCTTGCTTCTTGCCATTTCATAAATACACGGCCATGTGGAAGCTTTGATTACATGGGGTCCTCCTTCCACTTCCCAAGAGTTTTATCATAGAGGCTGGGACCTAGTTAAGAATTCTGGGTTCTCACCCTGGGCCTGTTACTTAGTGGGCCATTCATTTCCCTTCTGTACCTTATGTTACTCAGCTGTAAAAATGGGTGCAATATTTATCTCCTAAGGGACTGGGGGACTTTAATGTTTGTAAAGTACTTTGAGATCTGTGGATAAGATGCCTTATGGAAGAGGAAAGGTTTTTTGACAAGTTGGCCTGAATTAACAATGGTTCTAGTTAGAGCTGGTTGAAATCGTTCACGTGAAGATTTTTCCTGCTGAAAATGGGGTTTTATTGAAAACTAAATTTTGTGGGAAAGTTTCATTGGATGAAATGTTTTGATTTTGACAGAAAAAGCTGAATGAATGGTTTTGTTTTGAGTTGCACTTCTTGTTTGTTTGTTTTTAAAACTTTTTTGTTGTTTTAGATTTTTTTTTTGCAGGGAGGTTGAATTTGGGTTTACTCCCCCCTTTACCCCATTATAGAAAGGGAGGGAAAGAGAAAAAACACTCCCTTGCTCCCCTCCACCCTCACTTTGTTCAAGTGATAGAAAAATGGGTGCAAAGACTTTTTTTTCCATTGGAAAAGTATGGAAAGAGTTACAATGAGGGACAGTGAGGTTTCTCTACTGCTCACCTATTTCCACCCCTTCCTCCTCCCCCACCGTTTTCCCCACCGGAAAAAAAGTGATAGAAACAGGGAGAACAAAGACCATTTTAATTAGGCACAAAATAAAAATTTCCTGCTTAAGACCTACCCATTCTGAATGAAAAGCTTTCATGAGCCAGCTCTAGTTCTCGTGATTGAAGGCATTGTATAAGGCATTCAGATTGCTGAGATTGTAAGCAGCTGTACTATTACAGTGAAGCAATACGAGCAGATCCATGTATGACCTGTTGAATTGCTCTGCTGATTATCTACAGAAAATCAGGGTCCTAGCAGTTCGAAATACTAGCCGGGCTCTAATCGCCTATTCTGATCAAAGCCCTCAGGCTGCAGCTCTGCAGGTTCTCTCTGCAGCCCCACATAACCAACTCTCCACAGCCACCCTCTCCGCAGGGCTAGAGCTCTACTGGCTACAGCCCTTCCAGCTTCAGCTCTCCACAGCAACATTCGTCACACCCACACATGGCGCAACAGCCCTCCAGCTATTTCAAAGGAAATGAGATTCTAGGCTGTGGGAATTTCACAGTCACTGATTCTGCATTAGTTTGGCTGGATTGGTCCAAATTTGTCCTGTGAAGGGGCCGAGGCAGGAGGTGCTGAAAAACTCCTTATTATTAACTAGCTGCTATAAAACCTTGATGTTTATTACCCCCTGGTGTACATCTTTATCACGATGCATTCCCTATGTTCCTAAAGGAGGAATACTGCTATACTATGGCAAATATAACTAATGAAAGTGGCCAGTGTATCTGGATTAGCAGTAATGGCTGTAGGAGTTTTTGTTAAAGGGCCAGCTTGTTTGTGAAGCTCAGTCCTTTGTCTATGAGAGGAAGGGTGGTCCAGGGGCTAGCACACCAGGGACTTGGTGGACCTAGGTTCAAGCCTTTCCACCACCACCACAGACTGTGTGAACTTGGGCAAGTCACTAAGCCTCTCTGTGCTCAGTTCCTATTTTGAATAGGGGGTTAACAGCACCTCTGTACTTCATTAGGGATATTGTGATACTATAGTAGGGTGAAAAATCGGGACAGGGAGTGGGAGGGTAATAGGCACCTATATAAGACAAAGACCCAAATATCGGGACTGTCCCTATAAAATCGGGACATCTGGTCACCCTATACTATGGTGATGGGGCCATAGAAGTACCTAAGATAGATAATTTGCCTCCCTTTGTGTGATCCAGTATTACTGGGTGCTAAGCCGCTTTCCTGGAATCGCTGGCTCTCACCACTTTTTGTGCTGGCTCTGATCCCCTTAGACTTGGGGAGTTAAACCCAGGAACTCTGGGCAAAAGTGAAAGCTACAGAGAGTCTAGGATGCTGACAGCAGAGACAGCCAGGCTCGGAGGCACTCAAGTAACAAATTGAACAAATTGAATATCTTAAGACGACTCTGGTTTATTGTCCAGATCAGGTCAGCAGAAAAAATATTGGGAGGCTGAACAAAGAGACAGGCTTCTTTAGTAGATAAATGGACTGATCATTTCATATTGAGGAACAATCTCTAAAACATAGTTTACTGCGCAGTTGAGGGCTGAGGCATTTGCTGATGCCAAGAGCTCCTCCTCTGACCCTAGGCACAAGTGGAATTAACTGGCGCAGTGTTTTCTGATGGTTAAACTCCCCGAAGAAGACACTCCATTTGTTACCAAGGCTCTGATGAAGTAAAGTGTGGTTCATATGTACAAGGCCGGCCTTCAACTCATCTCAGAATGAATGGAGAGGTAAAATTGAATTTTACACTCCTGCTGCTATGATTAATGTTCGGGACGCCAGGTGCACCAGCCAACCACTAGGGGGCATTGAAGGTTCACTTTGTGCACTTCTGTAAAGACAAGAACCCTGTCTTAGCCCATTTATGCACAAATAAAGGGGAGTCTGTATAAATGAATAGCTGGTGTACGAATAAACCTGTTGGAGCAATAAATTCTCTGCACACCCATCTCACCAAAGCTCTTTGATAGGGGGCTGCCCCTGAGAAAGGAAAAAACTTGTTTGGGGAATAAAAGGGCACATCTACATTAAATCAGACAGCGTAATGCCATGCCAAAGATACAGGGCCGCAAGGTGCAGGCTCTGTAACATGCGTGCTGCCCCTGACCAAGAAATATTAAACCCAGTGAAGCCGTTCAAGGGAAACGCCAAGTATTTCCTGTGGATGTGCTCCTGGGATGGAAATCTCCCTCTCCAAGCTGGGGTAGCTGGCAGCCCCCTCACTCCGGTGCCACACCATAGTGAACGGAGAACTCTCTGCACAGACCTGTTTGAGGGTTAGCACTTAGCGCTTTTCTAGCCCCAGAGGATCTCTGTCAGGGAGGTCTGGTTCTAGGAATGCTTTAGAGAAGGTTAAAAGAGGGCACAGAGAGCTGTAAATGACTTGGCAAAGGTCTCATAGGGACGAAGTGGCAGGAATAGAAAAAAAAACAGAGTCCAGATTGGCTCATCTGGGATGTACACATGGGATCCAGGCAGCTATCCCATGTAAAAAGGGGAAGGGAGATAATACCTCTGTAGCACTACCCCCTGCCACTCCTGGGCAGCTCTGTGGGACCCTGGCATTATTCCAGGGACAGGTGCTCTGTGAATCTTATTCCTCTCCCCCAGCTCTAGTGGGGAATTGAAGCTTCTAGGCAAGCCCTTCATTGCCAGAGATCTCACTCCTGGCCTCCCGCAGGTCTTGTGTGGAATCTGCAGTTTTGTGTCAGAACCTATTGCTCATTCTGCAGTGGAAAACACTATCCCCTAATTGTCCCTTCTCTGCCCCGTTCCTCCAGCCTGCCTGGTGAAGACTCAGCTAGATGACCTACACAGTTCATCTCCTGAAGCTCTCCTTCAGGTTTTCCCATGGGAGATGAGATGATCTGGTCCCAGTCACAAGAAAGTGCTCCACATACCCCTCCCCCATTAAACGACTATCTGTTGAACTAGTTTTCAATAGCATAAACCAATCGCTATATGCTGAAACATGATAAGGTTAGTGCAAATGGGTACTCTCACATAGGAGTAAACTCTCAGGGCACCAATCCGTGAAATACAGTAAAGTTGACCTAAGGTAACTGATCTTCTCTGAGCCCCAAGACACAAGGTATTTCCAAGCAGTATCTAAGACCTGCCTTACCTAAAGGAACAGGCCTGTTAAAAGAAATAGGCTGTGTTTTATCAGTTTAATGGGATTTTCCTACAGTGCTGTGTATCAAGTCTTTGCCCACAAATACAGGGACTGAGCCAGGAAATGTTTGCTAGTGATTGTAATGCTTGCTACTACCACTAGCATGCTAGATAGGTAATCCATCCTGTATGGCAGTGGTGGGCAACCTGCGGCCTGTGGGTTGCACGTGGCCCGTCAGGGTATTCTGCTGGTGAGACACGAGAAAGTATTTACATTGACCATCCGCAGGCATGGCCACCCATAGCTCCCAGTGGCTGCGGTTCGCCGTTCCCGGCCAATGGGAGCTGTGGGAAGCGGCGGCCAGCACGTCTCTGCAGCCAGCGTTGCTTCCCGCAGCTCCCATTGCTGGGAACGGTGAACCGCGGCCACTGGGAGCTGCGGGCGGCCGTGCCTGCAAATGGTCAATGTAAACACTGTCTCGCGGCCTGCCAGCGGATTACCTTGATGGGCCGCAGGTTGTCCACCTCTGCTTTGGATCAAGTTTTTTTACAGGCTTCAGGAGTCTCTTAACGTGTGTGCATGCAAAAAGGAAGTCGCATGGATAGAGGTGCATTTAATGTGAGGGTTGTTTTTTCTAATAACAAAACTCTTCTACATGAAGGATGTGTGAGACTCTTTCTGCAGTTACCAAATGGTGGGAGGGGAATCTGCAATTAAAGATTCCAAAGTTCTGGGAAGCAGGAGCATTTGTGGGTGGGTGACATTTGTGCCCTAGAATATTTCTCAGTCATGAGAAATATTGATTTGATTCTCCATGGGCCAGCACCTTATTAGTTTTAGAACCAACTATTTAAAATTGATGATGTAGCATGATAGCTAATGTAGCATGATAGGGAAAAGTTCTGCCATGCTCCAACTGTCTCATGACAATATACAGTGCGATTTAAACAGATTGGGGCTTGGAAAGTCCTGTGGGAAGATCTGAGCTTTGAGAGTTTCCCAGGAGATCTTTCATAGTTGGTTTAAGCTTAGATTACTTTAAAGTAGAGAGAGGAGCTTGGGAACAATTCGCCAGGAGGTTCAACGTTTTTCATGGAACATGAAGTGCACTTTATTTTGCCCAATAATGTGTTCCTCAGCCCAGTGTCGCAGGAGAAAGGTGAATGTAAGAATTCCCCTCTTGGCTAGGAAGGTGATTTCCCCCACTGTTCATCTTCGATTAATTAGCTAGATGGTGTTTAATCCTATGCAGTATCTGCAACTGGCAACCTCTGCCAGTACTAGACAGATCAATGTGTCAGATGACATTAGTGGATCTTTTTTTTTTTTTTTTAAAAGAGTATGTGGTTTTGGTGCTAGTGTAAGTGACAGTCCTGGTGAATCAAGTCATTTTGTGGTACAACACTAGCAATGGCAGTGCAAGCTTCTCCCATGCCCCACCGGCAATGTGGCTCAGAGTGAACCCTGACCAAGAGAGTCAACTCTCATCCTCTCAAGTCTCAATTATTGCAACATCTTTCTCTCTGGCCTTGACAAATGCAACCTTGTCCTGCTCAGATCTGTTCGGAATGCTGCTGCAAAGATCATTCTCCTATTCCATCACTCTGACCACCTTGCCCCTCTCTTTGCATCCCTCCACTGGTTCCCCCTTCTCTATCGCATTAAATATAAGCTGCTTGTCTTCGCTTTCAAGGCCATTTGTGGCCTATCCCCATCCTACCTTCTCTCATTCAGTATCAAAAGATCGACTCCCACCTCCAACAGGCCCTTGATGCCTGAAACAAGAACCTTTGTGCTTTCTCCCCTCCCATAAACATCCACAAAGCTCCTTCATCCTCCTCCTTCAAAACTCTCCTTTGCTTCAATGCCTACAAAAAATGTAATAAGGGTTAGGTTGCTGGTGTGCAGAGACCACTGTCTGCCATGCTGACCGGTTCTGTCTCATTGTTTCCTTCTACACCCCCAACTGTTGTCTCTTGTCTTCTACTGAATTGTAAACTCTTTGGTGGCAGGGACATCTTTTGTTCTGGGTTTGTACAGCACCTGGCACAGTGCAGTGCTGGTCCATGAGTGGGTCTCCTAGGCGCTACCACAATACAAATAATAATAATAATTAATCATCAGCATAAAAAGGCACAATCTCTAGGGATGAGATGGCAGTTCAGTCTGCAGGCCCATTCCGTGTTTAGCCTCTCTGCCGAGACTGCTAACAAAGGCGTTTGCTTGAGACAGGATATTTCCAGGGTCACCAAGATTGAAACTATCAGTCCATTTGACACAGGTTCCCCCAAGAAGAATTTCAATCATTTACATTTACATTTACATGGCAGTGGTGTAATGTATGGCATGAGGCATTCCCTGCCCCAAAGAACTTACACCTAACAGCTTGTGCTTGCTACAAACCTGGGCTGGAGTCCAACTGGGGGGGATGGGTTCTATAGCCACTACTTGGCCTGACCCAGCTGTTACCATTACACCAAAATTAATAGCAAATCTTAGCATATTAATTCTAGGTAATGAGGGACCCAGGAGCAGCTGAATCATATGTTTTTTCTCACAATAGAGCATATAACAGGGCAAATCCTGTCCATGATAATCTCCCGTCCCCCGCAGAGGTAGTTCTTCACTGATAGTGTTACATAAACCCCAGCCCTTTTGCATTCGCTCTTTAGGAATGAGCAGGCGCCAGCAGTTGGGTGACTTTTGGACTCTGTTGTAAGTGGGTAGTTCATGGTATTATGGCGAGGCCGTAGCCTAACAAGGCAGAAGAGTTCAGCACCCCCTGTTTACTCCCGGTGTCAATGAGGCGGTGTTTGTGTGGTTCCTGAGAGCAAAAGACGTGGCCATTGTAAACACTGCCATATTTTGAAGGACGGGTCCTGAACAGTGACTCTTACACTAACTGCGGCATTGTGAGCCATTACTGTAGCGTCTAAAGGGGCTGCTGGACCATGTGGATGGTGGGGGGAAGTCTGAATGTGTGGCAGAGAGATCTCAAGGGAAGAATGTGAAGAATGGAGTCCTCCAGAGTAGGGTTCTGTGGTGGCAGAAGGCTTTGCACCCCAGCACGGAGAACTGAGGGTTAGGGTTATGTGGGGGAATGGCTGGATGAATTTCTAACAAAGGTTCCAGCCTAGCAGTCTCCCCATTTCAAGCGTGCGAGGGTGGGGTAGGGGAGAAAGCAGGAGCCCAGGTGATAAAGAATAAACAGCTGAAGGATAACAATGAGTCAGGCGAAAAAAGGAAATTGTTTTTCTGACAATCTGCTATTGTGTGTGAGTGGGGGAAAATCCCTGTAAGAACAAGGCACCTAGGAGAAAGGGGATAAGTTAACATTAAATGGGCATCCAGTGACAGGGGAGGAAATGGTGGGACAGCTGGAAACGCAGTAGGAGCCCAGAGAAAATCGATACGAGATAAGCGTTCCAGGGGTAGCGCTGTTCATCAGGTGACAAAGTTAAAGGCAGCCAGACACTAAAAGTGAGAAAATATCACTGACCCCCGCAGTATTGATCAAAGAGCTGAGACGCTCAAGGCCAAACTCACTAATAAAGTGAGACGTATCAGCAAGGAGCCCATCAGAGCAGATGAGTTGGCTTGCGAAGGTCATAAAAATAAAATAAAAAAATAAAACCATAGAAAAAGCTTAGCTTGTGAAACTTCTTGTTAACCACCTTGTTCATCTTGTTAAGTGCAAAGGGAAGAAACAGCTTGGTGGAGAGGCTCAGTCAGCGGGTTTAAACCCCCTCCCCTCAAATTTTGATATATTAATAAAACCCTCTGCAAATTGGGTGGATCTAATGTTTGTGAAAAAGAGGAGCTAATAGCAATGTCTAGAGTCAGGCACTGTGCCGGCTTCTCCTGCAAAGCACCTGTCTGAGCAGATCTAAGCCATTTTGTCCAATTTTGTTTACGGAGCCTTTCAGATTGAAGTCCCCCCCCCCCAATTACTCTTGCCCATTTAAAACCGGTGTTGGCCAAACACACCCAAGTTTTGGCGTGGACATTGGGGGTTTCACATGGAAATGGTTAGGCTGGTGTCCCATACACAGCTGGGGACGTACCCACAGACAGGAGCCCTATGGTTGTCATGGGAACTCTGGGTAGACTAATGATCAGAGCTCACTTGTACCACCCCAGTGAGGATAACTTTTGACAAGTGTCCTGGGACAGAGCCATTCTGTGTTGTCTAATGGGACTAGTCTGGGGACTTCCCATCTTGCGCTCAGAGTTCTTTTCCTGAAGGCCATACCCTTGGATTTTAGGGGAGTCACTGCACCTCTGTCTCACTTTCCCAAACCCGAGGAACAGGGAGAGTGAAGCACCTTTGTGAGTGCCTGCAACTCCTTTTGGGAGCTCCAGGCCACACTCGACTTTGTAAAGCTAAAACCCTTCCTCTCATTTTTGCCCCTCTCTAAAAATGGGAGCATGACCCACCCAGGGCTAGCTTTGGAAAGCATCAGGTGATGACTGCTTTACAGGTTGAGGATCAGTGGGCTTTGAATCAGGCCCTTGGTTAGTGGGTTTGTCATTCAATTACGAGCTGTCATGTAAGTAGTTGGGCATATGCCAGTATTTTTAGTTTCCTAAGAGTAACTAATCTTATGGTGATTGAAAGATTTATTTATATTTCTCAAACCATTTCTTCTTACAGTCCTTAAGACCATCCAACTGCACTTGTGATAGTGATCGTGTGTGTAATGACAGGTCTGCCATAGAAAATGGGTACAACTTCCAATGGGGTCAATGAATCAGCTAATGTAGGTACAAATCTCTTGTAAGTGTCCTTGGATGACTGGATCTAGAGTCATAGATTTTAAGGCCAGAAAGGACCATAAGATCATACAGCTTCCTGTGTTATCACAGCCACAAGTGCAACAACCAGAATTAGATCCAAGACAAAAGTGTTATGTGCCACAGGTAGAAAACAGGAAGGACCGAGGTGCACCAGGGCCTGAGCTCTCTGCAATGGTGGGGAATTGATTTAGTGAGTTCTACTCAGGTGATTCTAGCAAGTGACCCGATTCATTCCTTCCATTATCTTTTTGATAGGGCTGCCTTTGAAGAGACTAATTAAGCAGTGATTAGGAGTAGCTATAGAAGCTGCAGCACAGAAAGGGATGGTTGGGACAGAAATGGCTGTAAGCCACCTTAGTATCCTCGGGTTTCTAGGCTTTCTAGGGACCAGAATAGCCCCCTGTATAAGTTATTTATGACAATGTCCTGATGGCTGCATATTGCATGCTGGGCTGTCTAGAGCAGCCCAGAATATCCATAGCATCATATGAAATTACTCCTGTTCAATGTGTCCCTTACCATCCCTTGTACTGGGGATTGCCAGGGAGCCCGCATAGGATACTTTTGGCAGCCTTGGGCTGGGAGAATGCTCCTTTGGAACTTTGAAGCCTGGGTCTGGCCTCTGAATGCTACTTGCAATTTATGTAGCGGCCACAGAGCAATCTTTTTTTTTTTTTTTTTTTTTTCCCCCTGCAAAGCCCCATGTGTCCATCTGAACTAGCATCCATTTTCTGCTGACATTGATTTTGCTTAAGGAGGAACAGGTAGAGAAAAGAGGTAGGCTGCAGAGGGAGTAGGGATGTGCTGGGAGCCAGCAAGGGGAAGGTAGAATCAGGTATGGAAAATGGCTCAGTAGTGAAAGGTGATCTGCAGTGGAAAATGAAATGGGGATGGGTCTGTGACAGCCTGGTACCCCAATATTCACCACTGTCATGCAATTAGGATACGTTTTGTACAAAATATGCCTTGTGAGGTATCATTCTAAAAGTCTTGATCTGCTAGACATTAATATCTGATTGGATTGTATGTGAAGTTATGAAGTTTGGGTATGTATGTGTTACTGAAACATGTTATGAGGTTGAAAACACCCACAAGCAGCCTTTCAGATGTTAATGGCTTATTGAGGAAATGCACACAAGCACAATAATTACCCTAGGAACTGTGTACAATAGAAACCCCTCAGAGATAGCACTACACAATGGAACTGTCTGACCCAGGTCACAGCAAAAGAGCTTTCCAGCAAGTGGGAAGAAGATATAAAAGGGGGAAAACGACATCATGATGGGACCTCACTCTCCCTACAATAACATACCATGGGGCAAGGACTTAACTGTGGGAAGTAATGGCCCCAGGCTAGAGGGATTTTTATCCTGTGTATGAAAACCTGGGAAAGTCAAGGCAACTTGTGCTTTAAGAATCTGCCAGCGTCTTTATCTCTCAGGGTGAGAATTTGCTAATTCATATCCTACCTGTCTAGTGTGTCAAACTCAGTTTGTGGTTTTGTTTATTTACTAAAGTAATCTGCGTTGATCTGTTTGCTATCACTTATAATCACTTAAAATCTACCCTTTTGTAGTTAATAATCTTGTTTTTGTTTTGTCTGAAACCAGTGTGTGGAAATTATAATGTGGGGCAGAAAGCTTTTGCATATCTCTCTCCACATTAACAACAAGGAGTCTGGTGGCACCTTAAAGACTAACAGATTTATTTGGGCATAAGCTTTCGTGGGTAAAAACCTCACTTCTTCAGATGTATCTTGTTGTTTTTGTAGATACAGACTAACACTGCTACCCCCTGATTCTTCTCTCCACATTGAGGGAGGAGGTGAATTTTATGAGCTTACGCTGTAAGTGCAGTGCAAGACGGTACAATTTTGGGTTTACCCTCTAGAGGGGTGTGTTCACTTGAGTACTGGGCAATTCCTTAGCTGAGCCTTCCCATGCAGAGCTGATCTCAGCATCTGTGTGTATAGCTGCAGCTGGGTGTGTCCGTATCTGTGTGTATGCTGGTGAAAGGGCAAGCCTGGAAAGCTTGGCAACTTGTCACCGCACCACAGTGTGAAAGGGAGCCCAGGCTGGTGGGTCAGGCGGACTTAGTGGTACCCCAGTTCCAAGTGGTATCCCGGGGGGAACCCATCACAGGGTCCATTTTTGCTGTTTTTCTGATGCATATAAAGAGGCCTGGATGGGTTTTCCTCCTGCTTTCTTAGTTTTAGAAAATTCAAGAGTATCTAATCTCCCTCTGGAGGACACCTTGGCTGACTCAGGTATGTATTGAGAGGTCTCTGACCCTAATTGAAGGGGGAGGGGCACCAAATCCTCAGAGCTTTTCTCCCAATTGTCAAGTTAAATCGGGGATAACAAGAAACAATTGCATGTAAATAAGGCTATGTCTACTAGAGCGGTGTGAATAACTAACTTTTTTCAGTTTGCTGGAAGTTTCAAAAAATTAAAGAAAAAATTTAGTTTTCAGTTGAATAAAATGTTCCATTCAACCTCCCCAAAACAGGTTTTGTTTAGATTTTTTTAAAATAAGTACTGTAGTCTCTTCACATGGGAGTGTCTCTACCTGTCTCAATTATTCAGCTGGTTTTCTTCTGTCCGCTGTTGTGTGAACACACTCAGGACTAGAGGCAGCACTGGTAACCATGTCTATAGTTAGGGGATTGTCTGACAAGTCTCATTTTAAGACTATTTTCTGTTACCTCCAAGTTTGCCAAACTATAACCCGCCAGGCTGAAATTTTCCATGCTGGGGGTCTGCATCAGGCTGATAAATTTAAAAAACCAACAACTTTCAGAAAAACCCTGCTCAGTTGTTTTCTAGAATCAGGTTGGAAAAATATACCTTGTGCATGTTCAATTGTTACAACAGTTTCATTTAAAAGCTTTAGTGCCTCTGTTCCCTGGAGAGGGGACTAAAAATTTGGCGGGGGGACGGGAGGTTGTCCTGCAGCCAGAGATGTGCCTCTTGCTGTGAAAATTTGCCTAAATTTGTCCAAAGTACAAGCCTCCAAAAATAGCACTTAGCACATGCTCATTAGCGGTTAGTAGCATTATTCTCTGAAGATTTCATCTGCGCTGAGCATGCTCCATTCACACACACAGCTCCTGTGCACTGCTAGGATTGTGCATATGTCGTCCCACAGAGCAACTGAATGTGCCCCATTTCAGGGCTACAGGATCTGAGAAGGACCTGTCCCAGAATTGCTCCTCCTGGCTGCCAGGGGCTGCTGTGGCACCAAACTAAGAGCAGAGTGACTATCTTGAGTTCACATTGGTGCTTTGGTCAAAAGAAGCAGACTCACTGCTGCACACAGATGAGGAGTAGATTGGGGAGGACAGTTTTGGAGCTGGGGGAGAGGAAGAGCAGAAAGGTCTAGCCACTAGAGAACACAAGCTGGAATTGAACCCATGATGTCTCATCCTCCTCTAATGGCTGATGCACACAGGATAATAGCCTACTACTGCTACCAATTACTAAGTTAGTTCAAAGATAGAGAGGTCTGTGCTGTGGATCTAAAGGTCTTAACTCTACTGATGACCATTGTGGGGCAATGTTTTTCCACATAACGGAATTTCTGGGTTTTCTGTTTGCTTTTTTAAAAGCTTAAGAAACTACATTAAAGTTGCGAAGTCAAGCACTCAAAAGTTTGCAAAAGACAGAATTAAAGTTGCCTGTGTAACCTTAGTTCAACCCCCTTGTACATATGCATATGTCTTTAATTACACAATCACATACTGTTTTTCCAAAGGGACCTCTGCTACATTCAGTGTACTGGGTGGATGGTGCTCTGTGCCGAGTAGTGAACAAGAGTGTCTGCAGACCCCTTGTTCAGTTGTTGCAGAAGTTGGAAGGTGTCTAATGAATGAAGCAGGGCACTGTAGGAAGAGAAAGGAAGGTGCCATGGCTAAGGATGTTGAATGCCTCCCTAGAGAACTGGGTTCTATCCTTGCATCTCCCAAAGGATTCCTATATGATGCTGGGCAAACAATTTAAACCAAAATTTTCACAGGTAGCTGCTATGTGCCTCATTTTCTGGATGCCGAACTTGCATGAAACAGCTTAGTGCCTGATTTGCAAAAGTGAACCATTCAGATACTATGGTGATGGGTGCCAGAGAAAAGTCCACAAGGAAAGGAACACTTCTGTATTCAGTATAAGGTCTGCATGGTATCCAGATTCAGATGCTAGAAGTGGATCAATGTTCATTGCAGATCAGTAGCAGGCTGCCTGTGTTGTAGGTTAGTTGCAGCTGTCCTGCCTTCTTCCACCTACGCTTTCAAGGCAAGCTTGTTTGTCCAAACTTCTTGGTCAATATCTGATTGGGAGTGAGATTTTTCAAAAGTGATCTTAGGGGTTTCCATTTTTGGTTACCTGACTTGAGACATCTCGAAGGGGCCTGATTTTCAGAGGGTGGGGGCTCAGCACTTTCTGTTAATCAGGCCTTTGGGCACCCAAAAATCACAAGTCTTCAATCTTGAGCATTGCATTTTATTAGGAGAAGTAAGGTATGGGGGAACAAAGACCACACGGGCCCCTTTGGGATCCCAAAAGGTCAATAGCAACCATCTCAAGAGACACAATTCTCCTTTGCTGAAATAATGGTGGCTTGTCCCTATGATATGTCATCTAGAGGTCTTACAATTCCACCAATTAACTAAATACACAAGGAAGAGATGCTGGTCTAGTTCCCAGATCACACCTCGCCTCATCTTTAAAGGAACAGCACGAACCTGTCTGGCCACATTGGTCAGTGAATCTGAGTTTACAGCTGCTTTGCATTGCCATCAGAGCAGTGCATGTCAGCGAGTGTAGTAATTAATCTGCCCCTTAATTTGCAATTGATTTAGTAGCTTAGTTATCTGAGCTGCAGAGTAAATTTTTTTTATATTTAATTATCTTAAATATACAAGTAAACATCCAGAACATGAAACTGGAACTCATCTGTCATAACTAAAGGGAATATCTGTTTCCTTTTGACTGAGTTATCTATAGAAATCTGGCCACTGGCTGGGCAGCAGAGAGGCAGGTGGTGGGGAAAGCAAGGCTGTAACTGAGTAGTATTGATGGCAGGGGAGGAGCTGGTAGGGGTGTGAGAAGGGATGGGGGTGGCATGCAGGGGATTAAGTGGCAATACTGGGGGCTGTGCGGGAGGCCAGGGATGTACATTAGCCTGGCAGGGAGGGGGGAGAGTGTCCTGTTGGGAAGACCAAGGATATGCACTGGTCAGAGGGTAGGCAGTCCAGTCCCTATGTATTTGCCCAGCCATAAGGGTTCCAAAGACTTGCCATGGCACTGTTGCTTCAGCTGCACCGTGTTCCCAGGTAGCATTGCTGAGGCAGCAGCACAGTGGGTGTCCTTGAAGTGCAGAGACATCAGCACTCAGAGATTGGGCTCCTTCCTCCCCCACAGTTTTAGCCTACACTGGACCTTCCAAAGCAGGGGCAGACCTACCCCTCCAGCTGCACACCCCAGAACTTGGGCGGAATGTTAGCGATGGGCTTGTCTTGATTGGGCTTTAGCAGTTGTTCCCAGGGAGTTCCAACTGGGGTAAGCTACACTGGTGCAAATCATTTCTTACACCAGTGCAGAAAACCCCTAAGCCATCCAGAATTCTGCTGGAGGTGCCAACTGCAAGGTGGCCAATGCTTGTTTAACACAAAGCCCCTGGGTGTGTCATTGGCCGTGCGAATCAGTCCCAGGATCTCTGGATCTAGAAGGATGAGCTTCTATTGTCTGAGCTAAGCGACCTAAATCTGTTCGCTCCAAGGCTGTAGCATACTCAAACTTCTAGCGTGGCCCAGCCACTAGAAGAGGACAGAGCACCACACTGAGTAAGCCTGGGTTAGATTTGCATTCTCCCTCCATTATGCACAATAGACTTCAGCACTCCAACCCAGCAGGCTGAGCCCGTGGTTAACCACCTGATCCCTGGCCAACTCCTGCCTTGTCAGCCCTCTGATTTAACAGGGCATTGGCATTATTGTTTGCTAACTGCCTGGGAACAGCCCAAGATGCTTATTCCCCCTCCCTCCCAGCGCAGTGCTGAACTTCTGCCTAATTTGCTGCTACTACAAAGGCTTTCACAACTCTCCATAATAAGAAACAATAGTTCCTCTTGACTTAAACTGATGGGGCACCCGGACCTGGGCAGCGTCTCGTGTCTCCGAGAGGCCAGACCAAGTTGTCGGATAACGGATGATGTGCCACTGCCTGAGCGCCTGTGAGCTCTGTTAGATCAGCACTCTGCCCGCTTGTTGGTATGGTAACGGCCCTTTATTTAGTGGAACACGCCATCCATATCACCATCTGGCTATTTGTACTTGTCTAATTATTATTACTCTTTGCATTTTCTTCCAGTGGATGAGTAATGGAGGAGGGTTAGAGGGAAGGGAAGGTGCAGAGGGAAGAGAGCAGTGATTTGTGGGATAGGTATCTCATCTCTGAGAGGAGAGCATTTATCTTGTTGAGCTTCAGCTACAGGCAGGACAGTCCAGGAACACCAGTGTATGTATGTGTGTGAGTTTGTTTGTGTATGTACATATGTACACGTCAGCCCCAAGGTGAGTGACAGTGCTGGGGGAACTGTATTATTTACCATTATTTCATAGCATGAGGCAACAGATAATATTCATTCACATTCTGTTTCCTAAAGTTCGTATTCATTTACATAGAACCTGGGAGGAGATGTGAACAGAGCGGGGCAAGATTTTTTTGGCTGAAATATTTTTTCAGCAAAAAAATTAAAATTTGGAAACATCAAAAAGTTTTAGGAGTTCTTGTAGGTTGCACTGAATTGTTCATTTAGCAAAACAAATCAAAAACCATTTCTGAATTAACGGAAACGTTTCAGTTTGACATTTTGGAACGAAACTATTCGATTCTTTTTTGTTTGAAATGACTTTTCATTTAAAAAATTCCTTTAATTTTATATAGAAAATTGAAAAATGTTTAAAAAACAGTCCAGGTCTAAGTGAAAAACACTTGATTTTGTGAAATGAAACATTTAAAAAATCTGTTATATGCACAGCTCTAGTTCGGAAAGTAAACCAGCACCTTCCATCAAGATCTAAACAGTTGTAAACTGTACGTGATGTTCTGATCCTTATCCAAATTGTAGCTTCAAGCCCCTTCCTTCCAAGTGTTTTATTTTAATTTATTAGTAGACCTTGCAATAATAATAAACTTCTAGATTATTCAAGGCCGCATTCAAGGCCTTAATTGGGACAGTAGAAGTAGTTTTTTATCCAGTCTTGGTGAACTCAAGTATGTCATCATGCCCATTACAGCATAACCAATTATCTACCACCCTTTAGGAGAAGTTGTGTGAAGGTATCTCAGTGTTTTCTCCTTCTGTGCAGGTATAATGATGGATGGGTGAATAGGACTTTTGCCTTCCTTTATTTGCCATGAGGGACAGACTGCAGGGTAGTTTGACACCTGACAGATTTTGGAGACCATTATTTCCTATTACACAAAGGGCAAGAATAGATAAGCATAATGCTGTGTATGTCAGAAGGAAGCCACCAGGCTGGTGACAGCTCTATCGAGCCTGCAGTGTTTGATCATGCACTAGTCATCAGTGGTACCATATAACACTGCAGGCTGTTGCAACAAGTAGAATCTATCTGGGTCACACAGATAGTCCAAAGTCCCATGTTGATTGGCTGGTTGGGCCTGTGTTGTCACAGCAATGAACCAGTTCTCTCCAACGCACAGCTGGGACTTTGTCTCTGATACCAGAACATCGCACCCATTGTGAGCAATAAATATTAGGAACGGGCAAGTAGTATTTAGCACTTGCTATTCTGTGGGCCTCTGTTGTGCAGGAGGTCAGACTAGACGATCATAATGGTCCCTTCTGATTTAAGTCTATGATTCTTATCCTTTTAGTAGGAACTACTTTTTGTAGTGGATGGATACATTGAATAACATACTACAAGATACTTTAATGAAATGTAGAACTAAGGCGCCATACTCTAAGAGCAATAAGCCATCCCGGTTGCACATTAGTAGCTATTGATGCAGTTCTCAGCTTTTTTCACCAATTGGTAAAGTAGAAGTGATTTACGTAAGCGTCTACACACACATACACATGTTTAATCTATGACCACATCGAATTTCAGTTGTTATATGGCTCTCCATGGCTGCCTGGAATTTAATGATAACAGCAGGTATAGAACTGTGATCCCAATACTCCACTAGCACTGGCCTTCTACCACTTTAACTCAAAAACCCTTTGAGCAGAGTAGGCTCTTTGCAACACAGGTGAGTAGTTCTGATTCCATCCAGTGGAGGGGGGTGGAATGCAAATAGCAGCCAGTATGTTACAGTTCACACACCAAGCCCCTGTTCTCTGTGTTTGTGTATAGATAAGACCGTAGTAAACAGTTCATTCCTCTTTTTAGCTAAAGTTATATGAAAAAGGTAACCACTGAAAGTAATTCATACATATTTGCCACAAGCAAAGCAATTGCTTTTTTGCAAATGGAAAGTTGCAAAAAGAGCAGTTTTAAAATCTTGCTTTGCAAAAAATCGGCAATGTTCATAAACTTATTTCTCCAATTTTGTTGAAATATTTCCCACCACGTGAATACCCTTGAGTTTGCCGCTGTGGCTCTGAACAGACTCCTCCTGATCATTTAACTTTCATTTACTTTGTAAAAAGCCAGTCACATCAGACGGAAAGGCCATGGACCAAGTTCTGCACTGTGTGAACTATTGACTACAGAGAAAGAGTCTGGCCAAAGATGTCTGAAAGTGAGGGGAAAAAATATGTTCTATCTAGATGGTCTTAGACTAAGTGTTGTGGGTGCAGGGACTGTCATTTTCTATATGTTTGTACAGCTCCTAGCACGATGGGGCCCAGACTAGTTGAAGCCTCTAGGAATTACTACAATGTGAGTGAAAATACATTTCACTTTAAAAGTCATTTTGAATCTTTTCCTGAGGCCCAAGCTGGCCAATACATTGGATTCTCCCCCCCCCCCCCACCTCAAGCCCTGTAATTTTATTATCAAATTGGGAAACTTGATAGGTGTTTAATTACCCAGTGTGCATGTCCCTGGGCCCCTGGTGTTTTAGGTGTGAGGGAGAAATCTCAGGCCTTCTTTATCCATCATAAAGTTCAAGAGGGCATAAACCCATGTTTTCCTTTACATGTTACCTTTAATAGGTTGCTCCAGGGAAGGGGATGCAGTATGGATCAGATGGGAATTAAACTTAACACCCATCACAGTGATTCCTCTCTTTGGAAGAAATAGCCTTTTTATTTGAGAAAAATATTCCCAATATGGAACCACAGGGATTTACATACGGGTGGATATTTTATTCACCTTCTGGTTGCCTGTATTTAGCAAAAAGTCACCAAATCCCATCAATTTATTTATCTTAAAACAGCAAATGTATCCATTCCATCAACTGACGGACTATTGTCAAACACACTGGAAACACACTGCCCTGCCACGCTGTCCCACCCCACCATGGCATGCAGAAACCAATCATCCAGATTGTCTTATCAGTGGTCGAAAGGGGACCATACTGTCCCCACTTAAGAAAACTTCCAAGTTTCTCCAATACATTGTTGCTGCATTGGAATTGGGCTATGGTGCTGGGCTGTGTTCTTTTTTGGGGATCCACCCTACTCTTGCTTGGGGCCTGCACCAATCTTTTATCAATATCTAAAATCTGCTTTGCATTTGACTTGATATTCAATCATCAGTGAACTCCACCATCTCCATTGTGCTGCGCCGTGAAGTTCTCTCACTTGGTTGCAAAGATCTGTTTACATTTTTGTACTGAAGTGAGGGTTTTCAACACTCTGAATTAACTCCTTCATGTCAGAAGGATCTTTACTTGGAGTTAATAAAGAGCAGAAATACAACTCTCTGTCTCTCTCTCTCGTGTGTGTGTGTGTGTGTGTAATATAAAATGTTAAGGATTAAGGGAGATCTCCAGTGTTTGACATCAGAAAGCAAGTAAATGCAGTACCTGGTCTGATAGTTGATTTGCATGTCCAGAAGATTAATGCTTACTGTCTGTATTTACAGTATTTCATGCAGAAGCATCGGAGGGTACTTGGCAACCACTGTAAGTGAAAATCAAAATAAGCCACTGCTGCAATTAGGGCAGAGGAAACCAATGTATTATCAACTAAAACGGACACAACAATGCTTAAGGAAGTTACAAATATGAAGACCCCAAGCTCTGAATTTCTGCATTGTATTTCCAACACCTCTCAGATTCTACTGCAACTCAGGTGCCCAAATTCACAGCACTGAGGGCCACATTGGCAGCTTGCCTGGAGCCTAAAGCATGCTCTGAATTTTTATATACTGGCTTTGAGTCTTAAAAATTCACCTTCAGGATGCGCCTACAGGGGTTTTCCTTGGTTGCAGGGTCAATTGCATTGACTGACAGAGTTCCTGTAATATGAAACCTTCCCTTCCTGCAGGGACAGGAGGAGTTTTAAAGCTCCAGGACTGTAAAGCTATATTGTCTATTGCAGTCAAAAAATCAATGCACTCGACCGTAATATCTGCTTGTACTTGTATGTTCCTTGGTAAATGAATTAGAACTTGCTTGTTGACTGAATTTGCCAGCAATTACAAGTCATAGCTGATCATTTTTGGCCTCCCCTTGCACTGATGCATAGAGGGGACCTGCATCCTAGAATTCCAAAGGCCATGCTTTGCCTACCCCTTGGGTTACGAAACTCAACAGGGGGAAAAACAAAAGACCTCAGAAAAAAAGGCCCCTAGAACAAGCCAATCAGAGGGCAAACTGTGATAACGGCCAATTATGGTGGTATTATAAAAGATGGCATTACTGCACTGAAAGTATTGATTGAACCTTTGGCTGTTGCAGACATTGAAAGAGAGGAAAAGAATGAGGGCAAGATCAATATATGCATCTTTAGACCTATTTATCTCTGGATGATTTCTCCATTCCCTTCCTGTTCGATATGGCATAATTTACCTTCATAAAGTGTTCAGCGTCAGGGGTCCATTATCAGAGTAATCAGTTTTGATTAGTAGAGAAAGGGTACAAAATTGTTTAGCCTCTAGATAGAACTGTGAAAAGTGAGTAAACTATGCTTGACAGCACCTAATGCAGTTAGAATGTAGACTTAATTTGATTCCAATTCTTTATGGCTTTCTGTGATTTCAAGCATCTATTGGTTTGTTAGAAAAATATAATAGGAAATGGGCCGTGGCAGGTGGGAGGGGAGAGGGAAGAGAGAGATAATTTAAGTTTGCAGGATGCAATTTTCCTCAATATAAACATTCTAATGCAATTTGATGCCCATTGTGTTTTGGTGCACCAGGCGGGGAGCTTTTATTTTGCTTATTTATTTTTAGAGCTGTAAGTGTGTACATGGGATAACCCAGGCTGGATGGTTTGCTTTTTATTTCCACACTGCTTGCTGAGTTTTAGAAATGCTAACTGACTGTACAGGTCTGGGAGTCAGCACTCCTGTGTTCACTTCCCAGCTCTTCCAGAGATTGTGCAACACATTGAGTTAGCCTCTATCTGCCTCAGATTCACCATCTGAAAAATGGAGACATGAGGCTTAATTCATTGTTTCCATAGTGCTTTGTGATCCTTCATGGGGCTTGTAAGTCATTCATTCATGGGAGAGTGATTAGTCCTATTGAGTCTAATATCAGTGGAAGAAAAGCCAATTAAGATTTCATTAGACACAGTGACTTCTCAACAGCTGATTCACTCACTGCTCCAGTTCTTGATACTTGCAGGCAGAATCAGAATAGTGGCATATTGGAGACATCCATTCATTTCTCTCTGTTCCATAATTGATTGGTCCAAATCATCAGGCCCATCAATCTAGTTATGAGGACAAAACTGCCTGCCTAAAGCAGCCACCATATAAATTACTCTTCTGCCTGCTCCCCATTAGAGCCTATATGTAGAGTACGTTAGCAAATATGACCCAATCTTTTCCCATCTTTAATTCAGTTTAAGGGTGTTTTAATTGGATTAGTTCATCTGCAACCTCCTTTTGTCCTTGTGAGACAAGGAATGTCAGAGTTACTGTTTAGAAAGTTTGTAGGCAACTCCAATCGGTTTTGAACTGGAGGCATGTCTGTTTAAGCATTTTTCACCCTCTGTACGTTCTTACTGCAGCAGGAAGTCAAATATTGTAGCAGGATTCATAAGAGGACAGGGTAATTTTTTTAACAGTAGTATCACTAGTATTGATATAAAAATTCAGAGCAATAGTAGTATTACTATTTATACATGCAAGGATAAGAACTATTAAATCAGTTGCTTCCAGGTGTAGGAAGAGGGATTGCATTCCTTTGAGAGAGGCCAGAGACAAGATACCAAGATGGGCCAACCCAGGATATGTTAAGATAAAAGCACATTGTTTTTATTCCATACTCTTCTGTGATAAGAGCATCTGTTCCCGTACAATTCATTTACTGCCTGTTTTGTTGCTCTGCTTTTACAAGACAAATAAAAGTGGTAAATCCTTTAAATACTGAAGATTAGAGGAAAGGAGAATACTGACAGATAAGAAAAGTCTTTGTAGTTGTGCAGCGGAGTCCCTATTTTCAATCTCATCTCAACTCACTCCAAATATGCTGCCTGGCACATGGCAGGCTTGGGAGAACAGTGTTGCCAACTAACAGCTGGGCACATCTGGTGTATGGGGGTAAGACTATTCTACGAGCATTCTGTCCTCCGCTGCATTTTGCTTGCCCCACAGCATCCGCCCTCACTTTCTTCCTCTGATCTGGAGTCCTTACCCTTCCCAAATTGTGAGAAGTTCTGGTGACTGCAATCAGTGTGTAGGTCATATAACATTCAATCCCTGCATGCATAACATTCAGCACCTGCTACAAATTCTTCTTAGTTCTACAGTAACTGGTCTTTGAACAGCTGGTTTAGTGAACGAGGAGGCAGTCCCTTGATGCTGTGTAACTGGCTTGTGCTGTGCTGGGTTGCTGGTCTTTGCAGGTTGGCAGTCAGCACTGATACCTGCATGCAGCTCTGCTTCCTCTATTGGAATTGATAAGCAATATGCCAGGGGCCATTATCCATCATTTCAGGGTTCAGAGATTAGGTCTATAAGACCATACAGCAAATGGCGAAATCTATACTTTATTAGATGTGTTCCAGTCCTCTCCGCCGCTTTCTCTCCTCTTACAGTAAACTGACATGAGGATTTAATTTCAGCCTTGCATTAGATAAATAATCAATTACGGAGAGAGGCAGGGAGATGAGTGAGCTGAGCTAGGGCGGCGGGTAGGTCAATGCGAACATGGCTGGTGTGTGAGTAGTGCTGCGGCACAGACACACACGCAGGGTCGCCTGCCGCTGTAAAATTTTATGTGAATGTAAAATTGACAATAAAACCTGAGTGCACCAACTCCCATTGTATTTAACTGAAGCTTTTAAACTCTTTCCAGATACCCATGTTCTTCTCTTTCTCTCTCACTCACTCTCGATTAAGGACATCAGCAGCTAGAAGGAAAGGAAACAGACCTGCCTAAACAGACCTGGAGAGAGCTGGATGTTACAGTCAAACCAAGAGTCTGTCTTGGCTTCTCCAGCTACAGAGACTTGTTCAGTGGGAGTGAAATTCACCCCTGTGCAGAGAGCCAGTGCTAGGTCTATACACCACTACACTCTTCCCCATCAACAGAAAGATTACTTCCCAAAGACGAGTTGGAGAATAGTATTTTACCAGGCATATTTACCTATAGAGCTTTAACTATAAAATTAGAGCTGGTCAAATCAATTTGTATCATAGGTTTCCTAGTCGCAGCTCCTTAATATTTAGTGCATGTCCTCTTGTGAACAGAGCTTTCAGCAATGTTGCCAACTCTCGTGATTTTTATCAAGAGTCTCGAAATATTTGGTGGCGTATTCATAATCCCAGCTGCTGGAAGCAAGTGATTGCAGGAGAAGTTTTGCTTTTGTTTTAAAAAGCTTCCAGCCTTTGTGGTTGCGGAGAATAACTTGAAAATGCTCTCGAACTCCACCCTAAAGGCTCAAAAGCCAGATGGCAAATAAAAACCCAATGGTCACAAAAAAGCCTCATGATTTTGAAGCCACTTGTCGTTTTTGGGGTCCAGACTCATGTTTTTTGAACGTTTGGGGTTGGCAATAATGGAAACTCATCTCCGAGGAATGAAGTGCCCAAGAAGTATAACTGTTCCTTAATGGTGTTTGAAAGTCCTCACTTGCCACCCTTTTTGTGTTTCTATGCGCTCTCTGAAACCAGGACCTGCTATGTTAGCAGCACCAGGAGTCTTGGAAGCTGCTGTTAAATGGTGAATTTATTTCCACCTTGAGAACAACCCAGAGTTGGCTATTGGGCTTTTACCATTGGAATTTAGTCCAATACAGATACAGTATTAAGAAGTGAGCTACATCCATGGATCAGAATTGCTAACTAGCTCAGATTCAGAATCCATTCTTGAAAGTTAGAACTGGCAGAATACAGCCAATATTTTTTCCAAATTTGCTTCAATGGTATCCATAACCCTTTGAATTTGCTTTTCACAAGTATGTGCCCCAGTGCTAATGTGGGAATCTTAATATTATTTAATTAGCTAGCTCATATAGTCAGGGAACAGAAGCAAGCAATATAGGTGACCAATCACAACTCAGATATCAAGCCACAAATACTAACTAGTTGAATATTTGAAGTGAACCATTCACAAAGCAATCTATAGGCAGGCTTTTGTTTGATCACAACATGGTATTTAAGGATGCTGTGTATTACTGCATTTTTATCTATTAATAGAGCGTTTTTAGACAATTCACAAACCAGGAAAAAGGCTACATGTATCTAATGAATGGTTCATGTGAGTTATTCTCTCAGCGCTAGAGATTCCGGAATAGAAAAAACAGGACTTGATTTCTGGAAGCCATTGTGAGTATACAGCCCGGGCAATACGAAAAGCCTTGCTTGATTCCCAAATTTAATCTGGAAGCTGCTATTGGAAGAATAAATATCAAGAAATTCTTACTGAGGTGCTAGTTTAAAAGCAGCAGGACTTTGGTTTTGGCTGTGTAGATAAACTCTAATGTCTTAACAATGGTTGTTAACTCAGCTGTGGCAGAGTTGTGCTGTACATTGTTCCTGTGTGTGGATGGAAGAAAATTGTTAAAACAAGAGTTGAGTGAATAACGCAACAATTCCTGTGAATATTCATTGGGGCTCCAGTTCAGAGTATTTAAGCACATGTGTAATTTCAAGGACATGCTTAAGTGCTTGGTTGAGAAGGCTTAGTATTTTAAATGAATTTGCTTCAGCTATGTGCAAGCCTTTTTGTCAAGCACTTTCCATGAACATTTGGATTATAACATTATGCTGGCATAAAAGTTTATGGAAAGCAGAGTTCAAAGTCACATTCAGGACTATTGTATGTACCAAATTAATAGTTGGCATGTGCAAGTTTTCATACAAAAAATGTCTGGGCTTAACCAGACAAACACTATGTTACTTATCTGATCAATCACAAAACAGTTCACATTTTAAAGTTACAATCCATGGAATAAAGGGTACTTGCTTGCAGGTGTTCCCATGAGAAGAGGCTAAATTAATGGAGTAAGTTATTCATTGTAAATTACTGGCTTAGCTCTAGTTATAACCAGGTGAAAATCAAACGTGTTTAATTCACACTTGAGCAAAAGTTGATTATAAAAAGCTTGTTTATATCCAGAGGTGCACCCAAACCCCAGATTCAGCAATCCCTGGATTTGAGGAGGTTCATCTCTAGCCCCAAACTTCATAGCTTTCCACTCTTTAGAGTGGGTGAAACCCAATTCCTGGATCTGACCACCCCCATGTTTGGCTCCAAACTTTGAGGCTGCGGCCTATCTCTTGCTCTATCACAAGATCTACAGATGTCTGGAAGTCACACTTATACCGAGCAGTGTTCACCACACCTATCTTCATCAAGAGTTACCAGTTCTGACTGTAGGCAAACATTTACCTTCTGGCCCGCAGGATTTAAGAGAAGTAAAATTTTTCAGTAGTTAAGTCAACAAGCCACACCGCTTGCATCTATCTGACTTCCCAAAGTTCATCCGTGATAACAAGACTCGTGGAATTTGGATAAGAAATCCACAAACTAAGGGCCCCCATAATCAGGTTCAGGAATTCAGAAAGAGACACTAATGATGTAATGTAATAACCTTTGAACGTTTGAAAACCTCTTTGGAACAAACAAAAGGCAACCAAGTGCAAGAGCAAAGCAGCACAACGTCATCCACAGAACCCTCCATACACATTCCCCTCATGCATCAGAACCCACTATTTGTTTTCTCCGTGCCAAAACTTTGGAAAAAATCCATCAAATCCAGATCTAAGAATGTATACTAGGCAGTATGCGCTAGGACTGGTATTTCACCTGAGTAGAGTTGTGTGAAACTGTATCGCAAGAGAAAAATAGCATTGGCCTTAAACTGAGGATCTGAGGGCTTGTCTGCATAAGAGTCATACTGCTTTAACTATCCTGGTATAGTTAAAGTGGCACCACAACCCCCCAGTTTGAGTGCAGTTATACTGGTATAAAGGTGCTTTATACTGAGGGCATGGCTACACTTGCAAATGTAGAGCACTGTGAGTTAAACCAGCCCTCAGAGACCGCAGCAGGGAAAGCGCTGCAGTGTGTTCACACTGTCAGCTGCAAGCGCACTGGTGTGGCCACATTTGCGGCACTGGGAGCGGTGCATTATGGGCAGCTATCCCACAGAGCACTTCTTCCCATTCTGGTGCTGTGGCTTGTGGGAAGGTTATGGGACATTCTGGGTCCTGTCTCAATGCCCCATGATGCATCGCTTCGCATCTCAGCAATCCCTGTGCTTCCGTACACATTTGGTGCCATCTTTCAACGTTTTTTGTACTATGTGTTCTGTCTTCCCTTTTGGTCTGCGGGAATGGATCCCGAACTGCTGAGGAATATGCTGATGGGTCTCGCCAGCACATCATGAATTGCAGTCGAGTTACTCCTTAAATTACAAACTGACAGTGAGGAGTCTGAAGATGATGTTGACTCGCATAACGCATACGACACGAGATTGCTTGTGGCATTCATGGACATGCTCACCACAGTGGAACGCCGCTTTTGGGCTCAGGAAACAAGCACTGAGTGGTGGGATCACATCGTCATGCAAGTCTGGGATGACGAGCAGTGGCTGCAGAACTTTCGGATGAGAAAAGCCACTTTCATGGGACTGTGTGCTGAGCTTGCCCCCACCCTGCGGCGCAAGGACATGAGATTGAGAGCTGCCCTGCTGGTGGAGAAGCAGGTGGCTATTGCAATCTGGAAGCTGGCAACTCCAGACAGCGATGTGAGAGAGCACATCAACACCCTATTCCGCATCTAGGCATGCATGCAGCCCTAACCCTCCTCATCCCAAGAGCCCGCACCGAACAACTTCCTTCCCAAAATAAAAGCCACTTACCGGGCATCTCCTCTGGTGTTTGTTCTTCCTCAAGCGCCTTCCACTGTGACTGGCTACCTTCTTCCTGGCTTGAAAACAGCTCCTGACTGCATGCATCTAGGGATGCTGGGCTGTCTCCCTCCTCCTCCTGCCTTGTTGAACTGGGCTCTGAAGTGTCCATGGTGGTCTTTGGAGTGGAGGTGGGGTCGCCCCCAAGTATTGCGTCCAGCTCTTTGTAGAAATGGCAGGTCGCAGGAGCACCACCGGAGCGGCAGTTTGCCTCATGTGCTTTGCAGTAGCATTCCACAGCTCCTTCACTTTAACCCTGCACTGCAGTGCATCCTGGTCTTGGCCCAGTTTCATCATGTCCCTTGATATCTGCCTGAAGGTATCGTAATTCCTACGGCTGGAGTGCAGCTGGGATTGGACACCTTCCTCCCCCCCAAACACTGATGAGGTCCAGCACCTCGCCATTGCTCCATATTGGGGATCGCCTGGTGCGTGGCGGCATGGTCACCTGGAAAGATTCGCTGAGAGCACTCCATGGCTTGCGGAGCAAACAGGAAGGGGATTTTCAAAATTCCAAGAGAATTTAAAGGGCGGGTCTGACGGTTGGTCACCTGAGGGCAGGACAGTAGAGTTCAAAGTGATGACCAGAGTGGCTAGAACAGGCATTGTGGGACACCTCTGGAGGCTGATCAGAGCGCATTAATAGACCAGGGCATCCACACTGGTGCCGTGGCGCAGCAAGCGTTAGGCTTCTCATGGAAGTGGATTACCAGAAGTGCTCCAGCCGCGGAGTCCGGGCGCTCTACGTGCCTTGCCCGTGTGGACGCGTCATGAGTTAGGATGCCCGGGGCTGCTTTAATGTGCTCTAACTCGCAAGTGTGGCCAAGCCCTGATGTAGGTATTCCCATACAGGTATAAGGTGCCTTTATTCTGGTATAACTGCATCTATACTAGGAGCTGTACTACTTTAACTTGTTTTTAAACTAAAA
The DNA here is from genome assembly GCF_002925995.2 of Terrapene triunguis. NCBI lineage: Eukaryota > Metazoa > Chordata > Testudines > Emydidae > Terrapene > Terrapene triunguis. The sequence goes on along the minus strand of NW_020664584.1, from coordinate 2,995,345 downwards.
TAATCCCCCTCTCCTGCAACCAAAATAGTTATACCAGCACAAAAACTGTGTGTAGGCCAGCCTGTTAAGATAGGTTTCAGCTGGGGGGAAGGGGCGCTGGGGCTCAGGTCTTTAGCTACAGGGAGAGCACTGGGGCTGAAACTGGCACTTCCCTTGTAGCTAAAGTGACCCCGACGGGGCTGATGCCGGGAACAGAGCTGCAGGGCTGAAGCCCCGAGCCCCAGCACTCCTCACAGGTCTAAAGCCATGAGCCCCAGTACTCCCAAGGGTCGGAAGCCCTGAGCCTCCCCCCCGCCGTGCAGAGTCCTGGCCCCCCCATCCTGCAGCTGCAGCCCAACTCCCCGTGGCTGAAGCTCTGAGCCCCAGGGCTATCGCCTTGAGGGCAGTACAGTACTTGCTGTGTTGGGGTTTTTTGCACTGCTGCGGTGATTGACAGTTCCAGTTCCACATGGTGTCCAGTTGACCGGTAAGTCTGTAACTCTGATGCTCGTATCTTTGAGGCTCTACTGTATTGCTAATGCCAAGTGTTGAATATGATACACAACCCATAGGATCAGTGACAAGCAGCGTAATAATCATAAATGTACAGCAAGCACTGCAAAATTAATAGGTGCATTGACAGTGATAGATTCATAGACATACATCAAGCAGCACACAATTCCTAACAGGCCCCAAAACAGCAGAGCCAGGCAGAACACAGTACACCACCCTGCATTACTGTGGCTCACTTTCCCCCCTTTGCAACAGACATTGTGGAGGACAGTGTTCAAATAGTAAACGTAGGGTTCTTTTTATTTGCCTTCTCATTTTTGAGCCTTTAAGATGCATTTAGGCCACATTGTCAAGCTTTTCTTTGCAACCATGAGACCTAGATCTTTTTATTAAACACATAAATTGAGATTCTCACATAATCACATGACTCCAAGAGCTGGGGCTTTGAGGAAAAACACCAAATGTCACACAACTTGGAATCCCACAAAAGACAAAAACCAAGCCCTGCCTATTCTTGAGCACCAGAGTTTTGGAAACAGCTTACTCAACCCATGGAATGGAGAAGGTGAATGGAGTATTTCAGTTTTCAGCAATGTCCTCTGTCCTGATCAACTAGTTTCAAAGGAAGTCAGGCCTAGGCTGAGGAGGATGGGGGTAGAAATAAAGAGGGAGGTACTGCTTTTTTGATATAGCACCTTTTGAAATCACTTTATAGAATGTCTAGTTACATGCAGAATACTAGCTCTCTTCACTCAGTACTAAAATGCAGCCACTTCTGGGATGGAACATGGCAACTGTTTAACTGTCCACAGCAATGTTATGTAAGTGTAGGACAGAGAGGAAAGATGACTATCTTTTGTAATCAAAACTGAGAGGAACATCAAGCTGTCTGGAGTGGCACAAGAGCATGAGTACTAAGCTCAGGGCAGACTGTTGCAAACCAGGGCACAAACCCCAAACTGGTTGTGAGTTCTATATCAAGCCCCGGTCTACACTACAGAGTTAGGTTGACACAAGGCAGCTTACGTCTACCTAAATATGTAAGTGTCTACACTTAAAATTTCACTCCTGCTGAGGTAACTCGCGTGCTACACTGATTCAATAACTCCACTTCCATGAGAGGCGTAGAGCCAATGTCAATGTAGGTAGGCTGATGCAGTGTCAGTGTAGACACTGCTTTGTTTACATGGACTATTGCTGGCTTTCAGAAGCCATCTCACAATCCCCACAGTGACAGTTCAATCAGTGCAAGCGCTCCTGGTGAGGACGTGCCGACACAAGGAGCAAAGTATAGGCATGCACAAGCAATGTAATTATTGCAGTGGCTGTATGCAGATGTGAGTTAGGTCAACTTAATTGAGTAGTGTAGACATGCCCTTATATTTCACCAACCAAGCATCAAGTGTGAACTCCTCAAGCACTATATCAGCTTTAACAATGGAGTCACACAGAGTCCCCTTGGGTACACTGGTCTATATCTTGCCACTTTGGCAAGCTTGCCTTTGTGATAGATATTTAGGTTACTCCTAGTCCCAAAGGACCAGTCACTTACCCCAGGTCAATTGCTCTTTAGAAAGGCTATGATTTAGTCACGGATATTTTTAGTAAAAGTCATGGACAGGTCACGGGCAATACACAAAAATTCACGGCCTATGACCTGTCCATGACTTATACTATAAATACTCCTGACTAAATGTTAGGGGGGGCTGCAACTGGGGAGGGGGGGCATCCCGAGGCAAGCTGCCCAGGGCCACCTGAGCAGCTGGCTGCAGAGCCGCTCCAGCAACGGCCAGTGTGGTTGGCGACCCTGGGGTCAGCCACACCAGCCACACTGGCCACTGCAGAAGTCACAGAGGTTGCAGAAAGGCACAGAATCCATGACTTCCATGACAGACACGGAGCCTGACTCTTTAGATCTTGCACTAAAGACAACGTTTGTAGCCAATCCTATAATTAACTAAAGATTTACTAAGAGAAAGAAATGAGTGTTATTTATAAGTTAAAGCAGATAAACATACACACACAAATGAGTTACAGTCTAAGGGTACGTCTATACTTACCTCCGGGTTCAGCGGTAAGCAATCGATCTTCTGGGATCGATTTATCACGTCTTGTCTAGACGCAATAAATCAATCCCGGAAGTGCTCGCCATCGACACCAGTACTCCTGCTCCGCGAGAGGAGTACGTGGAGTCGATGGGGGAGCCTGCCTGCCGCGTGTGGACCTGCGGTAAGTACCTTGTAGTTCGAACTAAGATACTTCGACTTCAGCTACGTTATTCACGTAGCTGAAGTTGCGTATCTTGGTTCGAACTGGGGGGTTAGTGTGGACCAACCCTTAGGTTCCAAAAGGTAATAGAAGCTGCTGTAATATGCAGGCTCTATATGTCTTCTAGGGCTAAGCAGCTGAGCATCCATTGCTTATGATTAGACATCTTGCCCTCCCGAAGTCCAAGCAGCACAGAGATCCAATTTCTTCTTGTCAGGGATTTTTATTTCCTTCCCCCAGAGTGCAAGCTGATGGGATGAGTCCACATGGACTCCTCTTCATGGGGGTGAGGAGGAGCAACTTAACAGTCTTTTGTCTTCTGATGTTCCACAATGGTTTGTCTGGTTGGCCGATGGGCCTTCTGTTGTAGGCTAGGATACACCACCGCCTGTGGCAAACCAGTATTTCACACCTGGCAATGCTTCTCTCCTGACTGGTGGTTTACAGTTTCAGAGCAAACACTTAAATATTACCTTATAACATGGGATACAGTGGTTATAAGTGAGATTAATGCATGCTTACAAGCATTCCATAAAGTCTAAACACTAAATACATGTTTGTAAAACTAATGCCTATTTTAACAATGCTAACACACAGGTGAGCCACACTGGATTCCAGCTATGCATTTGTTGATGTTGAGTTGAGACCTAGGGGTCTGGGTGTGAGCCCATCATCACGGGGAATATTTCAGGTGGCATAATGGAGTTCTGAATTGAAACTGGACCAGATCAGGGTTTGCCTCCCATGAGATGTGCCATGTGCTTTTTTAATATCCACAAGTGCTCAGGGTCTTGGATTTGTCTCTTTGAAAAAGTGATACTGAAGTACTATACTGTTCCTTACTGACTCAGAAGGAAGAGCTGCAGCCAACTGGCTTTTCTTTGGAAATCTCCCATCCAAATACTGGCCTGGTCCAAACCTGTTTAGTTTAAGGGAGAACAAAATGACAGCTCTAGGTTACATGGTTACAGAAGAAGGACTTACTCCATTCTCCCCCACAATATATGTAACAAAGAGCAAACAGAATAAGCTAAAAAAAAAACCATTGAATTCTCTAGTGATAGAACAGCGTGCACTAACGGACCCGCATTGAGTTAAAAGGATGTCTCATATACTTACACGAGTGAACAGGGCTTTTCTGACGGCTGTGCTCTTGCAGAGCCGTTATCCACATTTCTAGAGCTTATGACCGCACAGCCAATGTGAACGTAGCACCTGGAATGAGCCCATAACTTCACCCCGTGTATCAGCCCACACATTTTTGGCCTACTGCTTGGTCTGTAGTTCAGGAACTCTGAGACGTAGGTGGGGCTCAAAGGGAATGTACAATGCCAGCACGTCCCCTGTATTTTGAAAAATAAGGAAACTAAGGGTATGTCTACACTACCCGCTGGATCGGCGGGCAGCAATTGATCCAGCGGGGATCGATTTATTGTGTCTAGTCTAGACACAATAAAACAACCCCCGAGTGCTCTCCCGTTGACTCCTGTATTCCACTGCTGCGAGAGGCGCAGGCAGAGTCAACGGGGGAGCAGCAGCAGTCGACTCACCGCAGTGAAGACACCACAGTAAGTCGATCTAAGTACATCAACTTCAGCTACGTTATTCACGTAGCTGAAGTTGCGTAACTTAGATCGATCCCTCCCACTAGTGTAGACCAGGCCTAAAAGGCCTTGTAACAAACTAGACGGAATGGCACAAACTGAAACCACAAATTGAAACTGAATCTAATTTTGGGTTTCTACGATCTGTTGAAATGTATTAGCTTTGGAGTGTGAACTAAACAAACAGCCACCCTTTCACTCCACCTCCAAAATACAGAGAACTTAAAGCAATTCAATGGTGCATTTTAAGACAGCGACTTAGGCAGTTTGTGCAGCTACTACATTTACTTCATAAAACTCAGTTTCCACACCTCAGTGCTGGCATCCACCCTTTTCTAGTTTTGGGTCTCTCCAAAGCAGAGACTGCCCATGGCACCAGGATTTTATGATGTGGACAGAACATGTGGCAAAGGGATGTAGAATGGAACCACCCAATTTGTAAGATATCCAGATATCCAGCAGTGAGAGGCCAATAGATTAATCTTTCTTGTCGCTCAGGCCAGAGGGAGTGACTCAGGGCCCTCTATAGGGATCTGCACACATTTCTGCAAAGTTGTTGTTTCAGGGTTTGGCTCTGCTGTTGCAATGGGAAAGGAAAGCTGTGTGATGACGGCCATACCAAAATGGATGTCTAAAATCTTCAGAAGAGGTTGGTACAGAAGAAAGTCTTTGAATCAAATTTATAGGAACATTCCCTCTCACTGCTGAGAATTATAGGGCATCACACTCAACTCCTCTACTTAAGGACAAAGTACAGGTCTCTAGGAATTCAGCAAGCCCCCAGGTGAGTGATTCAGAGGCAGTTACTAGAAGGTAGGCTGGTGGGTTTACTGTAGGATGGTTCTGAGATAAACCAACATTGTCCACACTCAAGCAAATAGGATGTGGAACACGCATGTAGGGATTGGCTGAAGACACAAAGTATGGATCTGGACTATGACCCCTTGACTCTGAAGCTGAAAGTGTTTATATCAGGAAGCTCATTTCTGCTGGCTGTATGCTTAGTAATTACTAACTTCTAGGAGGAGAAGCTGAGGAAACTAAAGTAGCGGTAGCTGCTATATGTTAAACTAGAAGTATTGTGCACTAGGTAAGGAAAAGACTATGGAGAGTGTCCCCACCCTCACAATCAAACTACTAAAACGAGGAGTCCGGTGGCACCTTAAAGACTAACAGATTTATTTTGGTATAAATAAATGCATCTGAAGAAGTGGGTTTTTTACCCACAAAAGCTTATGACCAAATACATCTGTTAGTCTCTAAGGTGCCACTGGACTCCTCGTTGTTTTTGTGGATAAAGACTAACACGGCTACCCGTCTGATACTTGACACCTATCAAACTCTTTGCCACTCTAAGTGCTGGAGGTTGTTTGCTGTGGTGAGTCAGATGAAGCATTATCTTCCCAATACTGGACCAGAAGAGGCAGTAATATCTGCTTGTCCAGCCATCTGGAATTCTAATGTTTCCGTGACTAGTAGAAGAACTGAAGATGAGATTAGTGACCAATGACTCTTGAAGGGTCCAGACTTGGGATTCATTTGACCAACCAATAATTTGTGATCTTTGTAGATTATCTGAATCTCTTGGGCCCATAATTGGGCAGAGAATCTCAAGAAAGCAGGGAACGAGGCAATTTCAGATTTCCTTTGGACCAGAAATGCAGTCACTGTACTTAACTGACTTTATCCACAGCTCCCAGGTAAGGATGGTTGAAAGTTTTCTGTTGAAATGTTCCTTCAACAGACAACTGAGCTGGACAAATCATTAATTTTTCACAGGAATTGTGGGCTTTCCTCTAATTTTTGATTTTTGTTGGAAAGCCAGAAACCAAAATGTTTTGATTGAAAACCAACCTTTTTGATGATGAAAAGTCAAAGTTTTCCCTGGAAAAGACCCATTTTCCAACCAGCTCTACTCCTGGTTACTCATTTTGACAGATTGTAGTGCAATGCCAGTGAGAAATTTACTCTTCACTGCATTTCTGGTTCCCCAACCCTGGAGCGTGCAAGAAGAGCCTCTGGTCGGCATGTCCAAAGTCAGACAATGCTGAAGACATCATCTGAGTTTCTCACATCTGGAGTACAGTGAAGGCCACTTCTCATCTGGCCAGATCCTCCATTTTACAAACTCTCATGCTACTACTGATGTTTTGCTTTTTCCAAGTCCTCTGGTGAATCAAGGCTGGAATGTACTCCCAGGAAAAGCCTTTGCAAACTCTGACCCTCTCCAGGACCTGAAAGTGCAGAGATTGAGTCAATGTGAAAAATAATGGGCTGTGGATAATTAACCCCTTTTTGTTTCAAATGTCTAAATAGATTGATTGAGTTTTGGTTGGGCTCTTATTTTAGCCAAGCTTGTTTGTGAATGAGTTAAGATTCATGCAGCACCCTGGAACTGTAGAGCGCTGTAGAAGTGATAAAAACCTTGGTTAGCTCTACTTGCAAAGATACAGTAAGATGCAAGTAGGGGAAAGTACAGCTGCCCCTCGAGCAGAATGTGTGTAGCCTGTGTAGTGCTATCCTGTCACTGCTGAAGCAAAAGAGAGAAAAATCGGAATTCTAGCCCTGTCTGAAAAGTAAAAGGGACAAATTAGTTTCTTGTCACTGTGCTGCAATAAATACATTGTCATTTTTATACCCCAGTGAATCATATTCTCCATTTCCCCGTAACTATTATACAGTCTGCTGGCAGTACATCATTTTTTGGTAATTTTATTTTCACCAATTGTTTTATGAAATTTTTGAGTTTTATGGACACTAAAACAAATCTAGCCTGCGAGTGTTATAGCCCTTTAAATCACCGGCAGGAAATCTCAAGGTTCCTCCAGACTGTGAGAGAAGGAGGCTTTAGGAAAGAAAGATTGCCCCTGGCTTATAAACTGAGCAAAAATCCAGAGATAAGTTTGTAAAAGGGACATACATCATCACTGGCAAAAACTGGGACGTAAAACAACATCTCTCTGCTCAGCTCCCTTAAGAATAAAAATGGATTTTTATTTAGCAGAAGCACTAAAGTAGTTGGGAGAAAGGAACATACAAGCTTTTCCATGCTTTCTTAACCATAACAATCCTTATTTCCTACGGCACCAAAGTGTCAGGCAGCACTTTGGTCAAATTGTGGATGATCATAGTCCCAATTCAAAGAAAATAAAGCCTGGGAAAAAATTCTCTCCCTCCTATGTATATAACAGCTGGATGAATTTGGTCCTCATGAAAATGAGGGCCTGGTGGCACCTGACATGCAGTAGGCAAAAATCTGTTTGTCTCCCACCCCAGTCTCTGCTAATGCTTTTCTGAGTTAATCTGCGATTGGGTTCTTCCCTGAGCAAAGACTGCTAATCACACACAATTTCATGGTGGAAATTAATAAGGCTGAGACCAGCAGACTCACATTGCTTGCGACTGGGTTGGATTTGAACCAGGCCCTGCAGCAATGAAGGGACAGGGCATTTCATTAATCCACTATGGTGCTCAGCTACCCATTGTCCACCAGGAGAAGTCTACTTTCCAGGTGTTGGTTCTCTAGATCAGTATAGCCTTATTTTTTGCTTTTTTCCAGGTAAAGGGAACATGGTTCTCCGTGAGAGCAAGAGGCTGAAATGGAAAAGTTAAAATCATGGACCAAGAACAGGATAGGGTAAGATTTACCATTTATCTCCATGTGGTATTATGTTAGCCAGGATTATATGATACAATATTATTAGAGAAACCAGGTTGCCATTTTACTATTTGTTAGGATAGAATATATAAATATACACTACGCTACTTAAAGTACAGGTAGAGATTGCACTACAGGGCATGTTCCAATGTTTTGTGGATGTGGGGAACAATGTAAAGAACAGTCAGGTTATTATTTCATATAGCCTCCCTTTCTGTCTCAAAAAGGGGCCATATTCCCATTCTTCTTTAAAAGAGGTTAGCCTCCAAGTTAACAGTAGTACCTTTCCCTAAGCCCCACCAGTTTCCCTTTTATAGGAATTTTCCCCAGTATACCTATTGAGCACACTTCAGCCTACCTATATTATTGACAAAAATATTTTTTTGGATAAAAATAAGAGTACACTAGAACTTCTACCCGAAGCTTAATCCAAACTGACCTCTATTAAGAGTTTGACAATGGGTAGTTATTTTATTTTTGTAAAGCCCTATTTATGACTGTTTGTTGGTGCTTTCTGGAAATGGAAAAGTAAAATTCTATGAGGAGGGCTTGGAATGTGGGGAAACATATCTGGTGCCAATGAGCAGATACGCTTCTAAGTGCCTGAGAGTTAGGGCATCCTGAGTTCCAATTCCAGTTCTGACAATGAGTGACTCTGTAGCCATGGTTAACACTCTTTCCCCTGGGTCTCTCTTTAGTGATACTTAACTTTTTGGGGTGTTCTGAGGATTAATGTTTGTGAAACTTTTTAATGAGTCATAGAGTTTAAGGGCAGAAGGACCACCAAATCATCTGGTTAGATCTCCTATATGTCACAGGCCTCTAAACACTATCCAGCACCTACACATCTAGCCCAGCAACCAGAATTAGGCTGAAATATTACAGCCCTTAGGAGAGTAAATTACTGTGTGTCACAGGCAGAGAACAGCAGGGACTGAGGTGTGCCAACATCCAAGGCCCCTGTATAACCTGGTGTAGGGCTAGAGGGCCTAGGGCAGGCCAACCCTGATTGTGAAGGAGCCATACCTTAGCTGGATAAGAGCATCAAGAAGCTGCAGTGAAGGGGTGTGGGTTGTAAGAGCTCCTGAGATTTCCACAGGTAGGAGGCCTGGAAGTAAGCTGTGGAAGAGATACCCCCCGAGGAGATCAAGAGCAGCAGGGTAATGCTATTTTGTTGGTTCAGTTTTGGTTGGCTGTACTGGGAAAATGAAAAAAAGAATAAAAACCTGGCCAGAAGGGTCTGTGAGACTGTTTGTTTGGCGGGAGCATAAGGGGAGAGCCCTGAAGATGGGAGAAATTGTTAGCAGGGCACTACAGAGACGCCCCTGGCCGTGAGGGGGCATATAGGCGGTGTCTGACCCTGCTGCACCCTGCATCAGAAAAAGCCAATATGAACATCATTTGCTACTGTTACAATGTATAGACTTCTTTGCCAAAATTGAGCTATTTTACATGCACACCCAGACTCATAGTTCTCTTTACAGACTGGTTCCATTTCACAACAAAGTTAAATGCTATGAATTTGAGTGGTAAAAGCAGAGTAACAGGAATGCTATCGCTTGTCACAAATCACAGACAGTCTAAGGCCTGCTTCTTTAATCGCCTATTGAAGAGTAACTACCTCACATGAGGAGTCCCACTGAAATGAAACCAATGAGACAGTGTGAGAAAGGGTTGCAGAACCAAACCCTCTGAATAGAAGTATTATTTAGAAATGTCAAGTCCTTTTTGCTGAGTTATTGAACACTCCGTCTCAGGGAGGCCCTTGGACAGCCTTAGCATGAATGCTGTATAAATGCTTAGCTAGGTAAATAGAGAGTTAGATGGGCAGGAATGAGGTTGCACCCTTTACAAAGAGAGTTTCAGAAGTAGCTGATGACGTTGGGTGCCTAAATTTCTGGCTGCCTAACTTGAGATGCTTTAGGCCTGATTTTCAGAGGTGCTATGCACCTGAACTAATCCCTTTGGAACTGTGAGTACTCAGGGCTTCTGCAAAATCTGGCTCAAAGGGGTTCCGACTGTGTACCCAAAACCAGTTGCTGCTTCCAGAAATGTTGACTGGAAAGTTTCTCTCTCATATGATGTGTCCCTCCCTTGCTGTCTTGTCTCCGCTACTCATTAATGCTGGGTAACTCAGAGGTGGGTATATATTATGTTATATACATCTAACTGTCCAACACAATGTCATAGGCTAGAGGGGGGATATTTTACTGACCACAGACAGTGAGCATCTTTTATCCTGAAGCATGAGGATTTATATGGCTCTTATATTATTATTATTCCCATAGGTGCCAAAGTGTGTTTGGTGTGATTACAAGCCAATAAAGAAGCAAGGGCTTTACTATTTAAATGAGCAGATGAGGGATGAGGAAGAGGATACTACAAAACAAATGGCTGAGCGAGTGGAGATGTGCAGCGTGTGTCTTGTGCCTCCAAGAGTTCTCAGAGTTTGGGTTTCTTTGGGCAATTTGTGTTTAGATAAATCCTAAGTTTAAACAGTTCAGCTCTTAAATGGGGATGTAGCTATTTTGGAATCAAAGTGTTTATATCTGCATAGCTTCTTCCTGTATGGGAAGGTAAATAAGCTATAGCAGCAAAAGGAACCTTATTTATCCTGCATCCACACTAAAGTCTTGTCTATACTACAGATGTTTTGCTGGCATAGCTATACTGATATAGCCTCTTAGAGGAGATGCAGCGTAAGCCCTGGCAGGAGGATTTCTGCCAGCATAGCTAAATTACTTCCTTAAACAACATTAGCCAGGGGCAGTGGAATTGGGACAGCAGGGGGTCTAGCACCCCTGTAATGGAAATATTCAGGAATAAGAGTGACCGGACATGGAGCTATGCAGGAATAACTGCATGTGCAGACAAGTCCTTAGTCTTTCCTTCCTTCTGCCTCTTCCCCCTTAGCTCCTTGTGGCAATGGGCAAGCAGAGGTCTAATAGGTCTTGTGGAAGAAGTGAGTTTTAAAGAAGGATTTGGTGGAGGGGACAGTTATGGTGGTCTGAGCTATAGATGGCGTTCCAGGTCTAGTGATAACACATGGGGGACAGCAGGGAAGAAGCAGAAAGAAATATTTATCCTAGCTGGCATAATTGCAGGTGATGTTGATTAACTCTGTGAATGTGTAAACCTTTGTAATTTACCAAGGGCCAGATTCTGCCATCATTGAGTAGTAGGACCTTATTTTTCAAGTAGTCCCATTGATTTCAAACTACCTGAGGAGTAAAGCTACTCAATGGGAGCAAGGGTGGCAGAATAGACTCCAAAGCTATTTGCATCAGTAACATCCAGCTGAGTCAAATGATAATCCACAGCATAGCATAGCTCAGATGCACCATGCAGGCACTTCTCAATTACACTACTCACTCATATTAATTGTTTGCCACTTTCTGCTTTATTCTCTCCCAACAGGGGCTATTTTTATTCCTGGTCACTGCTCCATCTATCTCTACATTTTTTTCCCTACGCCGTTTAATCTCTAACGTGGAGCCCCAGAGCCAGCGTGGTGTTACAACAGTTTTGTCATGTTGGCTGTCACAGCGTTGACAGCCCCGTGACAGGTGGCAGATGTGCCGATGATGGATGTTTTCTCCCCTGTGCAAGGACGATGGGATAAAAGTGCAAACAAACCGGGTAATAGATGAGAAAAGCAGAGCCATGTTGATAAGGCCCAGTCCACGCTCTATGATGTATGGGAAAGCAAGCTGTGGGCAATTTGTTTCAGAGAAATGAGAGAGTCTCTTTTTAGAGAGAGGGATGCAAGGAAACGACAAAAAGGAAAAGAAAATAAAGGAATTAAAAACAAAAGAGAAACATTGTCCTCTTTCCAGCACCAGCAGCCAGTTGTTATGGCATATCCAGTTTCAAGGACAGACCTGGGGCCCCTATTGGGCAACTCTGTGCCTAGCATGAAATTAAGAGTCCACAGAGGAGAAGAAGACGTGTGTTGTACCTTTTTGGGGAAGAGAATGGCTGGGTTCAGGTTCTCTTGCTCATGCCACCTTCACTCACCTCTTTGCTGGCTTGCTAATCATTGATATCTGAATGCCTCCGTGTATCTTAAACTTTAATAAACTAAATAATTACACTGAGCACAAGGGGCAGCTAACCTGTCAAAGCTGGCTGCCTAAATTAGACACTTACTTCTCTGTGAGCATTTTATAGTAGCCACTGAAGTCATATGACAAGGTTGCTGACCTTTATAAGCAAGACTCCAGTCATGTGACTGGGGCTAAGGCATAAAGAGCACTTCCTGACCATTAGTCTTGCAGGGAGGATTCTTTGAGCTGAAGAGTTTGAATCCAGATAGGAATTTTCCCCAAAATTGCAGGGCGTTGATATCCAAGGTTTCGGTTCAGGCCCATTTCCAACACACACTTTCCCCTGCAGGCTTTTGATTTGGGGACTTAGCTGGCTCCTTGAACCCCCGGGGAAAATTTTACTGCTTGAGGCTTCCACTCACTGCCAAAGCAGTCCAGCTCCTTGTGCGTTGGCTAAGCAGCCTGACATTAGATATGGAAATAACAAATGTTTGCAAAACCAGGTAGGATTGTATTAGTCTCCAGGGGATACGTTGTCCTGCGAGAATCAGGCACTCCGAATGGGAAGGCAGCAGCCCCTCGCAGAACTGTCTCCAGTAGACCTGTGGACTTGTATCTGAGCAATGGGAATGGGGAGAATGGGGAGATCTTCATGGGGGGGGAATGAGGATGGTGGGAGCCTGTTGGGGAAGGGGGATTGAAGCAACTCCTCTCCCTCCTAAGGGATTCCTGCATTACACAGCTCTGAGCCTGAGCTCCATAGCGGGTTAGAACATGCACAGCCAAATCTCAGCCTGGGAAACTGGCGCAGTTGCATGAAAAGGTTTGACTCCACTCCACCAAGGGAACCTTTGGAGCTTGGGGAGAGAGACACTAACATTACTGCCTCTGCCACTTATCTGCTTAGGAACAACTTGGTGGCAAGGGGCTGTCTCTTTAAAATGCAGGGAATGTCTTATGCGGGTCCCATATGGATACTGAATATTAATACCTCAGTACTGCTATTACTAACATGGATATACATGCTTTCACACACCCATTTACTGGCATGTAAATTTCCAGGACTCCATCATTCCTCCCCATTCTGCCACTGTCAGGGACTTATTTAGGCCTATAATGGTTGCAATTTATTGCAGCATACTTTGTACTTTGAGTAAACAAGTCTGTCTCCTTTAAATTCCCTGGACAATTAGAAGAATGAAAGACTATGCCACATATTAGCATTTATTTCCTCCTAGCATTTATCCAAGGCCATTTTCCTGCTGACAAATTGTGGGGCAAACTGTTCTCGAAAAAGTCTGTCAGATGAAAAGGTGTTATGATTAAACTGCTGGCGTAAATTTGGGTGACAATAAATCCTTTTATTGCATTAACTGGATTTATTTGCTCACAACTGCCATTAAGGAGTCAAAGAAATAATAATAAACGGGGGGTAATTTTGCACCTGCGTAAGGGTAATTAATATGCGTTCTAAAAATAGAATGAGTCTTTTTTTTTTTTTTCTTTCTCAAACCAGTTAGTGGTTTAGAGGCTGATCAGGAAATGGTCATAGAATTCCCTGCGTGTGTGTGTTAGTGTTGGGTTAGCGAAAACCCTATAATGTGATTGCAATGTGCCTAGCCAAGAAAAGGCTCAGTTTAGGTGCCACACAATGGGTTTAATCCTATAAGCCCTGTTGATGCAGGGGCCCAGTTATCATAGAATCATAGAATATCAGGGTTGGAAGGGACCTCAGGAGGTCATCTAGTCCAACCCCCTGCTCAAAGCAGGACCAATCCCCAGACAGATTTTTGCCCCAGATCCCTAAATGGCCTCTTCAAGGATTGAACTCACAACCCTGGGTTTAGCAGGCCAATGCTCAAACCACTGAGGACCCAACTCCCTGTTATGTTTGAATGGAGCAAAGGGGGCTGTGAGGTCAGTGAACCTGGTCACTAGGAACGCACTTGGTGTACAGGAATTCCTCAGCTGCCGGAGAGGGATGTAGTGGCTCACCACTCATCCACTTGATTACTCCATGGTGCAGAATGTGCAGCCCATGCGAATGGACATGGCTCCAGCACTACTGAGACCTTGTAGTCTCAGGTGTTGGATCTACCCCTTGTGATCATAAGCAGCTGGGTTTAAGTTTGTCCTTGTGGTTGCTGTAAGTTATGGGGGTTGTTAGCCTGTTTGTATCCCCTTCAGGTCCTGGGCCAGGTCAACCTTGGATGGAATTGGTAATTAAGCCTTTTGATCTTAGCGGGTGCACTCATGTTAGAGACTCTACATGGAGGTGAGATCTAGCAGGAACAGGCACCTGTGTTTCAGTGAGTTCACAGGACTTTATCTAGATTACCCAGGTTTCCATGTTTGCCTGGGTCAGCTGAGGCAAAAGCAGGTTGGGGGTAGGGTTTGAATTGGGCTGGTATGTAGCTGTACATGTATCTCTGCCTCTCTCCAACTGCCTTTCTTGTTCTCTGGAACCGCTGCTTTCATTTTCAAGTCTCTAGCTGTTATGCTTGCAAAGACAACCTTGACAACATGAACTGAAGCCTGGTCTAGACACAAAGTTGCACTGGCCTAACTAAAGGTGTGATTTCTCCCCCACCCCCCAGCCCATTGACCTGGTTAAATCAGTGCAACTTTGTCTGGATACTCTTAAATTGGTTCAAGAGGGTCCTAAATCAGTTTAGTTAAGTCAGTTTGTAATCAGCTTAAGCTAAACTGATTTAAAATACTTGAAAGTCAATTTGAGTGCCCACTGGAGGTGGTGGTGTGCAGTACTGATTTAATCAAAGCTGTTCATAACTGATGTAGTTAAACTGGTGCAAAAACTGTGTATAGACAAGTCCTGCGTGCCAAGTGATGCAGTGACGTCTGCCTGAGTTTGCAGAGAGCATGAAATATTAGCTCTGAGAGGTCCCTATTCATCTTAGTGGGTGTTAACACAGATGCCCAGTATAAATGCCAGCATTAACTATCATTACTATCTCATTGTGTAGAAGGAGAGGAAGTGGCAGAATAGAAGATCTACACAATCCACTCTAGGTGATAGCTCATTTTGGTATTGCGTGAGCTTGGGAGATCCACCATTAATTAACCAGCACATGTGATAACTGGCCTCCCTCTATATGTTACCCAGACCCCCTTCCAATAGAATTGACCATATTCACACACAGATATTAGGGGGCCCTAGTACTCCAGATAGAATTGCTTCCAATCTCCAGGCTCCCCAAGACTGCCCCATGCATCCCAAGAGGCCTCAATTCTGTATCCAGTGGTCCCAGAGTCTTCAGATGCTTTCCCCACTGGAACTGTAGGGAGAAAAGATTATCTTCTGAAAGCTGTGGAGGCCCAGTGCTTCTGCAAAACTGTGCTGCTGGATTGCTTTACTGGCTGATGACCTCTCCCCTGTCGTTGTGACGAACAGTGTAACATCTGGTAGGTTATATTCAGGTTCAGTAAGGGAACATACTGCAGAGAGTGGCTTTTCCCTTGCTCCACTTACTTTATCTCCTATGTCCGAGTTTGTGCGAAGGCCCAACACTGTAGAACTGCAATGGAGGGTCTTCTACAAGGTGTCAAAGATGGATATATCATGTGTATCCTTTGCATGTATCCTGTCTCCCGTGACCTCCGCTGGGTCCCATTTATTTTGTTTCCCTTGTCAGCATTGTCATTTGTTTGTAGGGCAGTGTGGAAAAGCTCTTGCCGCTCTTGCCCATGTTGTACTTTTTTTTTTTTTTTTGTATGTAGAGAGGTCAGTCCGCAGGGCTGTCAATGTGGCATCTTTCACCAGCACTAAAAGAACATGAAAAACGTTACACTGAGAGGTGTTAATGACTGCCATTGGTGGAGTCTTGGATCCAAACACAACCACAGACCTTGTTAATGCCAGTGGGTTCAACAGAAGGAGCAATCAAGCCCCTTCATGTGGTGGAGATGGATGCAAACAATAGAGCCTACCACCCCAGGCACTTGGCCACATGGCAGGTCAGAGCTAAGCCATGAGGAATGAGGGGGTTTTTGTGGTTGCAAATGCAGGGGCTGGGATATTGGTTTGTAGCTTGTGTGCTGGAGGCAGCAAAGAATGCCAGGACAACAAGGAGTTCAGTGTGACTTTGGGTGGAAGCAGAATTATAAAGCTACTTGGGCACAGAGCTAGCTGGATGGGCAAATTTGAGGATTTCAGAGCCAGGAAACTGCCTGCTGTTTGTTTCTACTTGTGTTCAGGGCAACAGGGCTTTGTGGAAGAAAGAAAAGTGCACAAGATTACACCAAGAATTACCTAATTTGTTTCACCAATTTCTCATCCTAAAGCAAACAACCCTGCAAGACCCTGACATTTGGCTATCTGCATAGGTCAAAGGGCGGCAACACAAAACTTCAAAGTGTCAGTGTAGATCAGAGAAGACAATGCTGGTTATGGGTGCTGGTTCTAGGCAGCAGCACCACAAATGTTGGGGATTTGGTTAATATTCAATGTGCAAGATGCTAAAAATTCATCACCTGCTTCCAAAATCTGATTTCACGTGCTACATTTGTTTTGATTTTTTTTTTGCAGCCTTGCATGCTAATTTGTGTGTGGAATCATTTCCTTTTGGTTTGTTGATACCGAATGCAAAGGGATTCTAAGTTCCTTGCCATGGCTGTAATATCTGCTTTTGTCCTTGTGTTTCCCTGGTTTGTTGCATCGGCGGCAGGCTAATAAAATGATGTAAATAATTTAGCGTAGCTTGAAATAGCCTTTTTCGGGAGGAGAGTTGTGGGTGCTTTTATTATTACTGTAGAATTATTATTTCTTGCATGGTGGCGTGAGGGATTTTAATGAATTCCAGATGCCATTTTACAGCACTACTCCAGCTGCTGCTGGTTCTGCATTTGCTGCTGTGCTATATAACCAGCAGCATCTTATTATGATGCCTGTTCTGACTGGGGACCTGGGAGGCAAAATGACAGTGCATTACAAAACTCCCTGTTAAAAATCCACCTCTGACCTTAGGTTACTTTAGCTTCGCTTCAATCCAACACAGCTCCTTATAATAAACAAAAATGAACGTGTACTGGGGGATGCAGTGTATATCAGTGTCTTCTTGTAAGTTGTCTGAGTATGATATAAAGGTGCCGAGTGGCTCGGGAAGTGAGGATATTCATCTCTCTCCTGACTTTGATTAGAGTAGTAATCACCTTCTATTGTTCTTGCAGTTAGGATTCTCAGCTCTCGCTTTTCCCTTGATTTATATACTTTTGTCACAGAGAACCCCCTGCTAGAATGGAATATTCTGCCTGGAGGCAAGCTGGCCACCTTCTAGGTCAATCACAATCCCTCTACTCCACCAGTGCTCTGAGGGCCTGACCTGACAGTGGCCCATTGGGAGTTGAGGGCACTTGGCATCTTGCAGGATCGGGATCTCTACTAGATGATATTGTATAAATGAGGGCTTCACACCGAGCTGGGCACACACTGCAGAAGAGTGTTCATGCATATTCGTTTGAATAAAACATGCAATTTTGCTTTGACTGGATCCATGATTCCGCTTTCTTTGCCATCTGCAACATTTGTACAAGGGCATTTCTGTTCCCAGAAAGGAGTGTTGTGAATACTCATATGCATATGTGTCCACACGCATTTGTGCATGCTGGAAGTGGCAGCACAACTATCCTGACAGCTCTTTGCAGGTTGAGCCATCCAGTCAGGGAGCAGCAACAGTGCCATGTGATTTTTAGGTAGCAAATCACCCAGTATGACTAACAAATTGGTAATAGTGACTACTGTACTTGAAGCTACCATTGCAGTGAATATTATGTGATTAATCTTTAGGCAGGAATGCGTGCATGTCAGCCATTCAGAATTTATCTGTGGGCAGAAATGTATGAACATCTTCCATTCACTACATAGCTTCAACTCACAAGCCAGTCCTGGAAAATCAAAGTTAGCCTGTGGATAGAATAGAATTTGAATAGAAAGAGGAGCTTAATTTTCTTTGAGTAAACTGCCATTTGCAAATAATTTGCCTAATGGTATTTCAGGTTATTGGGGATTGATTTCTGATTGCCTCTATATATTACAAGACAAAAAAAATTACACTAAAATAGAGGTAAGGTTGAGCCATTTAGTAATTTAGGGTAAAAAGTATTACAATGATGTTGTAATTTATCCTCAAACCAAGCACTAAAACCCCAGTCAATTCAGAGTTAAGATTGTACTTAAGAGAAACTCAAACATGGTAATGCATGGAAATGCATGCACCCACCCTACCTTAACTCTGCCATGGAGAGATGTCATGGAATAACCAGATAATTATGATGGAGACATTTTAGTGTTTGTGGTCCTAGATTAGAGAGAAACTGTTTTTTTTTTCTTTTTTTTTAATTGTCATATATTTCCCACTTATGGTGTCACTACAGGGTAGAGTTAAGGTTGTTTGGGGTGTTTTCACCATACCTTAATATGTTTGGATTTCTCTTACATGTAACGGTAACAAATACCAGGTTTTTCCCATTGTTCTTCGGTTACAAAAAAAAAAAAACCAAAATAATCAAACAAAACAACCCCCCCAAAAAACCACTTTTGGTTCAATCTGAAAATGAAATTTTTCAAAACATATAGCAAACTGAAAAGTTGGGGGTGGGGAGAGAATTGTTGCAGGTCAGGTTGTTTGACCCAAAACATGATGTTTCCTTTTTGATTTTGAGCATTTTTTATATTTTATATTTTTGAATTCTTTAATGTCAAAATGAAAAGTTGTTTCTGCTTGAAAACATGATTTCTTAAAATGTTTTGGTGATGCAGAATCTGCATTTTTTTTTTGGCTGAAAAATTTCATTCATCTCTACCCTAGTTCTGAATTCCCCGAGTTTATAATGGTTGTTTTGGGGATAATTACTGCATTCTTGAGCCCCCACTCCACAGGCCAGTAGCAGTGTAAAAGGGCCGGCACCACCCCTAACAGCCCAATGGATCAAGGGGTGGGCAGAGAGGGGAGAGGGCCCCATAGTTCCACTGGGGTAGAGTGCTAGGAGGAAATCCCTCCCATGACTGTCTGCTGCTAGCTAGATTCTTATTGGAGAAGAAGAATGCCACTCCAAAGCAGGAACACAGCCCTTCCCAAGTGGGGACATGGGATTGGCTGTAGACTCATAGACACATAGACTTTAAGGCCAGAAAGAACCATCATGATCATCTAGTCTGACCTCCTGCATATTGCAGGCCAAGAACCTTGCCCAACCACTCCAGGAACTCAGCCAGAGGTTATGGGTCTATTACAGAAGTCCTCAGATCATGGTTTAAAGACTTCAAGTTACAGAGAATCTGCCATTTACGCTAGTTTAAAACTGCAAGTGGCCCGTGTCCCATGCTGCAGAGGAAAGCAACCCCGCACTCCCCATGGTCTCTGCCAATCTGACTTGGGGGGAAATTCCTTCCTGACCCCAAATATGGTGATCAATTAGGCATAGAGTGAGGCTGGAGAAATGCCTTCTGCTAAGTCCTGAGCACATAGCATATTGCAGCAGCTGCTGCTGGGACATACATTTGGAATCTGGGCGGGGGTTTGGGGAGAGCCACGGAGCCTGCACCACATGTGAGAATTAGCCAGAGCCCAAAGGGAAGGAGGCTCAGGCCCGTGATCTGTGACTGAGGGACTCATGCTGGGGGGTACCAGTCTGTGTGACTGAGGGACTCATGCTGGGGTGGGGGGCTCAGTCTGTGTGTTTGCTAATAAAGGTGTTGGAGTCATTTCTCAGTCGATTCCTACCTCCTCAAGTCTGTAGGAGAGTTCTCTGGCAAGGCAAGGGGTGGGGGGTTTGGAACGGGCTAACGGCGAAGGGAGCTCCTGCCACGCTTGTAAGATTTCTGTGCTTACATTAATGAATTGTACTCTCAGCCTTACCGCTATTCCAACCTAGCTTTTTGTCTTGGAATTTCCATTGGTTGGTTGGGTGTTTAAATAATTCATACATGAACACTAAGCAAGAAGCCCAAAGAGAATGCTACCATGTAATATTAATGATTTAAAGACATATAGAGGCTTGGAAGGATTATGGGTAAAAATGTTAGTAAACATCTCTTTCACTGTACACAAATATTTCCATTGATAATAATTGAAATGCACAGATAGGCAAAGTAGGAAAAATGCTGCTTGAGGCCTTATTAGAGTTTGAAGGATATTTACTGTGTATATTTTGACGTGACGTTGACAGTTTGTGTTTTCATGGTTATAAAGATTTAACTTCTTGAATCTGAGCCTACAGTCATTAAATAATTATTGTCGGACCCGCCCATCATTTCCCACAACTGTAAAAATTTAAATGCATAAAAATCTAAAACAAGCAATATCAAAATTATATAAAAAAATAAAAATCGAATTCTGCTTTGTCTAGAGATATAGCATCATCTGTAAATCGTTTTGTATTTTAACTTCAAAGGGCAGACTCACCACTATAGCCAGAATACACTGGCTAATGGAAGTTGAGCTTACAGCCACTTTGCATCACTAGAACAGGGCAAAACAACCAAAGTGTACTAGTGAATCTGGCCCTGGATTTGCAATTCCCTTATTGGTTTAGAGACCTGTTAGTGAGACCAGCTGTATGTCAAGGGAGCCCAGTCCCCAAGTCCCACTGTTTGTGTTGCAAGGGCTCCCCCTATGCTCGGGCCTTGGCTCCCCCCGGCCTTGCTGCCTGGCTGCACAGTGGAGCAGCAGTGCCATGGAAGCCTTTCAGATGCCGATTCCCAAACAAGCATGCAGGTATGGAGCTTTCCTTGGTCCAACCTTTGCTGCTGTTTAACCTACCCATGCAAACTCTTGACACGTGTTCGTCTTCCTCATATCATCGACTTGTTACAACCAATAGAACTGTTGCATGCAAGTTACTGTAGAGGAAGAGTGGTGACTGACTGAGTTTCGGTCACCATTGCCTCATTAAAAAGTTAACGGAGCCAGTCTGTACCCTATACCATAACAATTAGATAAAACAATGTTAACAATGTAGCTTACTTACAAATTAACTTTCTCAAACTTAGCTCATGTAGCTTCAATATTAAATAAATGGGCAGCTTGAAGGTTC
Source organism: Terrapene triunguis (assembly GCF_002925995.2). Lineage (NCBI taxonomy): Eukaryota > Metazoa > Chordata > Testudines > Emydidae > Terrapene > Terrapene triunguis. The sequence continues at coordinate 2,974,226 of NW_020664584.1, read as the reverse complement.
TCCATTATTCTGTTAAGATGATTTGGGACAAAGGGAAAACTAAATTTCATAAACACCATTTAAAATTTAGCTTTAAACTAGGCTAAAGCCAGCAGAGTGGCTGCTGAAGCAGTATAAGCAGGAACTGCTTCACCAGGGTGAAATGGGGCTACCTCTCCCACAAACCATCCAGAACTGTGTGGGAGGGACACCCCTTAGGGGCAGGGGCGGCTCTATGTATTTTGCCACCCCAAGCACGGCAGTCAGGCGGCTTTCGGCGGCATGCCTGCGGGACATCCGCTGGTCCTGCGCCTTCGGCGTACCCGCCACTGAATTACCACTGAAACTGCGGGACTGGTGGACCTCCCGCAGGCATGCCGCCGAAGGCAGCCTGACTGCCGCCCTCATGACGACCGGCAGGCTGCCCCCCCGCCGGCTTGCCGCCCCAGGCACGCGCTTGGTGCGCTGGTGCCTGGAGCCGCCCCTGCTTAGGGGGTACTAGAACCCCTGCCGTGTCGCCCTCTCCCTTAGCCCTCTGTTCCTGGGGAAATAAACCACAGGGAGGAGCCATCCAGAGATTGAACCCAGCACAGAAGCTGCAGAATTAGTTTAAGCAGGGACCATAGGACACTGATATCTTCTACAGTCTTGACTCAACTTTTTGTCTCTTTGCTAATTAGCTGTTTGCTCCAAACCTCTATATCCTTACCTCAGCCTCATTCCATACCTTCTCCTCATCCATCCCCTTCTCCCTTGCCCTTTCCTGCTCTTTCGCTTCCCTTGCGTTGTCTTTCCCTCTAGCTAATCCCTTCCTGACTAAACGCCCCCACTGTGGGGCGGATAAAGCACACGACCAATGTGGTTGCAAGCTGACTCAAACTCTGTTTATTACAAGCTTTCTTTTATAGTCTTTCTTAACATTACATAACACAATTAGGCTATAATCACACATCTACCGATTGGACAAGAAGGAGAATCATGTGTTTATCACATGTACAGCCCCACACCGATTGGTTCAGATGTTCCTTACATAAGGCCTCATCTTATATAACCACCAGGGGGCTTTACATAAGGCCATGATTTATTGCCAGGCAAGTGTCCCATCGTGACCCTTACCCTCTCATGGAATTTTACATCCCCACACCTCCCCCCTTTTTCTTAAATAAGGAAGTACAGTATTATCAGGTGTCTAGGCTGTGACAAACAATAAGTGCAGGTCCGGTGTCACTACTGGATAAGCCTCGGGCGCAAATTCCCCATCTATATGGGCTTCCCTAATAAGTCCGTGCCAACGCCTTACGGGGTCTGGGGGGGGCCCGAGCCGCCCGGGATATTGTTCGAAGCATGTCGCAGGGTGGACTAGGATCAACTTCGGGTGCACTGGGGATGAGTGGTATGATAGTGTCCTCACCCTCAAAGAACTCACGGGCTCCCACCGACAACACACAAGGCGACTCCTCTTTTGCAGACAAAGCAGAGCCCATTTTATGGAATGCAGCCGCTCACCTGTGAGCTCACGAACGTCTCTCTCGGACGACCAGGAGCCGGTATTCTCCGGTACCTCCTGCCGCGGCTGACACCTCCGCCTTTTCTCACCGAACGCTTCGGTCGGCTGTGTGAAGCCTCCTGTGCACTGAAGAGTCCAGGGCCGTCAGTTAACTTTTTACGTCCACTAGTGCTGGTAGAGTTAGTGACTCTGCAGCTGCCTGTTGCACTTGTGAAAAGATTTGTGTGTTCATCACTGGTAGCTGGCTCAGAGCTAGGGGTAAATCCTCCCAAGGACAGACCTGGAGAGTTTTCAGAACAGTCTATCTGTAATGGTGTCTGTAATCCCAATGCTAATGAATTAGACTCTGAAGGCTCTCTCCTGACCCACTGTTCCTCTCTGCTTAGCAAACTCTTAGAAGGTGAAAGGTGTGGACAAGACATATGACATCTGTGTTTCTCTTTATGTCTTACTGCTGATATTATCTTTCAATAATTCTGTTGTCTCATGGCTGCATCCTCACTTTTTTCAGTTTCTGTGGCTGCAGATGTTTTTATATATTTCATTCTTTTTGTTCTGGTGTAAGGTTCTTCTGCATGTTTACGTTTTTGTTTCTTTATATGTGTTTCTTTTTCTTCTTCATTATGATTACCATTTCCATTTATTTCCACCCGAGCTGTATTATTCCTCTCATGCTTTTTCTTCTTCTTTTTCCTCTTTGCATTATTGCTTTTGGAAGTTTCCTCATTTTCATCTTCAGTACCTTCCTTTTCTTTCTTAGGCTTTAATCGGCTGCCTCGATGTCCAAGCCGAATCACGTCGGGGTCACCATTTGTGGGGCGGATAAAGCACACGACCAATGTGGTTGCAAGCTGACTCAAACTCTGTTTATTACAAGCTTTCTTTTATAGTCTTTCTTAACATTACAAAACACAATTAGGCTATAATCACACATCTACCGATTGGACAAGAAGGAGAATCGTGTTTATCACATGTACAGCCCCACACCGATTGGTTCAGATGTTCCTTACATAAGGCCTCATCTTATATAACCACCAGGGGGCCTTACATA
>NW_020664584.1:2873661-2971679 GCF_002925995.2 Terrapene triunguis | reverse complement strand
CCAGGGGGCCTTACATAAGGCCTCATCTTATATAACCACCAGGGGGCTTTACATAAGGCCATGATTTATTGCCAGGCAAGTGTCCCATCGTGACCCTTACCCTCTCATGGAATTTTACATCCCCACAACCCACCACCACCTCCCCCTGGGAAAAATCAAGAAACTCTCATGCCCTTGGCTGCCATCCCATCACTTTGTTCACTGTGCATGTGTGTTCTGTCTCTTTCCCGCGTCTGTTTTATCTGTTGAGGTTGTGAGCACTCTGGTGCGAGGACTCTCTCTCCTACTCTGTTTAGACAGTGCCCTGCACACTGGGGCCCTAGGCACTAGCATAATAAACTTAATTCATAACTTAATTCATAAACTAATGGATTTACTTGTAAATCAGTAAATTTCATTCTGTATTCTTAGTGCTGTAATTTTTGGGAGCGTGTGCTGTCTGTGTCATACATAAGGAGGTAGAATCCTTTGCTTTAGGTGTAAAATGAAACTCAACCTTAACGACTTCATAACCAGGGGCAGCTCTATGTTTTTTGCCGTCCCAAGCACGGCAGTCAGGCGGCCTTCGGCAGCACCCCTGTGGGCAGTCCGCTGGTCATGCGGATTCGGCGGCGTTTCTGCGGGTGATCTGCCGGTCCCACGCCTTAGGCGTACACGCGCCAACCTGACTGCCGCCCTCATGGCGACCGGCACGCTGCCCCCTGTGGCTTGCCACCCCAGGCACGCGCTTGCTGTGCTGGTGCCTGGAGCCACCCCTGCTCATAACATAACATTACTACAGCTAATGCAGCTAATGCTGGGAGAAGGAGGAAAATGACTTTTATAACAGCTGATGGACTTTGTTGCTTGTCCCCTGAAGGACACTAAATTGTCACTGAAGTCTGTCTAAAATGGGGAATAATGCTTACTTCCTTTTGTAAGGAGCATGGAGAAGTTAGCAGGAATTGGTCATTTTCTGGGGCCAGGGGAGAGAATCATGCCATTTTGTTTTAACCTGAGGTCTGATCTCTTTGTGTAACTGAAGTCCAGATAGACTTCAGTGGGAGCTACTCACATCCGGCTTGGGAGAAGTCGGGCCCCGGGGTTTGAAGAACAAGTCTATACAAAAGGCACACCAGACTTTCAGGTGGGGACTTTTTTAGGAAGGGTGAGCACTGCTCAGCAGAAGTCACACAATGAATAGCAATGTGTGCAGCATTAGAGCATGCTGTAGGCAAGCAATGAACTTGCTTGTATTCAATAGCCAGTAATAGCCATCAACAGACCCTTTGTAACGGTCAAAATCCATTCCTGGTACATTAAATGTTAAAAATGTCATTTCTCCAGCGCTTCTATTTTCTCATTCACCCAGTGGTTTATGGATGGGACACAGAGTCTTTCTGTTAATTCTTGGTTTCCCTTGCAAATGGGAGCGATCCATGGATATTTAGAACTGAAGCTACATTAAATGGGAAGACCCTCCAGCAACTCAGCTCAAGCTCAGTGGAACTTCTGTATATTTAATTAAGAAATGCTGCTCATATAGAACTGAATGTGCTAACCTAATTTACAGCCACGTCTGTCTGTCTCTCTGTCTAGCCTTTTGTCTTTCTCTGCATCCTATACAATACCCTGGCATCTTATTACTCAAGTTAGGTAGATTCTTGCTTGGCTGAGCCGAGATCAAAAAGTAATTTTTCTTTTTGCAACAGCCGATTAGAAATTCATTTATTTTCACATTAGACGTTTGGCCAAAAAAAAAAAAAAGTCTTTGGCAATTTAGCTCCATTTGTATAGTCTGCATAATGGAAGACACTGAGGCTGCTAGAAAAATGTGGCCCAGGGCACAAATTAAATGCAGAATCGTGTATCAGAAATGAGATGTATGTACTATTGTTTTTGAAAATTAATGGTGCATTTTTAGTTTTTATAATGTAATTTAATGATGCAGTTCATCTAATAAAAAAACACATTTTAACCCAGTTGTACAGACCTACTGGGGCAGGACAAAATATACCTTTCAGATGTAAGATTTTAGTATTTTTTTAAAATGCTTGGGGCTTCCCCCCAATACAAAAAAGAGAAACTCTTTACGTGTGTTGGCTAACAGCTGGAGTATCAGCAGGAGTTCAATAAAAAGGACATTTTTCTTTCTAAATATTGGTGTTTGCACTGGATACAATAATATTATAAATGCAGCATTGGGTTTGAAGTACAATGCTGCGGCTGATTATGGAATGCCATATGGTGCTGGTATGTTAAACTGGTACAGATTGAACATACACTATAGCTTTAAATGATGCGGGCCAGCAATTTTGCTTAACTAGAATAAATATACTATAGTTACGTGTGTCAATGTACAGTGCCATCATATTCATGGGCAAAAAAAAAAAAGAAAACTGCATCAAAATAATGTGGAAGGCCTGTGGAAAACCCACCAAAGCAGAGTGGAGTACACACTCCCCTTACCATCATCCCTGTTGCATGGTCACTCATGGGAGATGCTATTCTGTGCAGAGGTTTTCTGGGACGAGAGATAAATTGACTTCAGTAAGGTAGCAGCTAGATGGGGAGAGAGAGGCAGTGTGTTCTAGTAGATGCTCACTAGGAGTCAGGAGTTCCTAGGTTCTATTTCTGGCTTTGTGACCGAATTTCTGTGAGAACTTAAGTAAGTTACTTACCAGGCCCCTCTGGGCCTCAGTTTCCCAATCTAGAAAATGGGGGTAACATTTGTAAAGTTTGATGTTTTATGGTGCTATGTGTAAAGTGGACAAAAAGCACTGAGAGTATTAAATATTGTGTGTCTATTGCTTTGTAGGGGTGAGTGTAGACCCTTGAACAATTTTTCAGTTTACATCAAAGCAGCCTAATGTTTGGTGTTGCAAGAAGGTGTATGCAGGTATTTGCAGCTTCAAATTGTGCACACACCTACCTTTGTGAGACCCCATTTTGCTCTTGCATGTACTTGTGTGTACAAAATTGGAGGCTGCGGCTAAATGCATGGCCCTTAATGTTACTTTAAGGTAGCTCAAATTCTGTGAGTATACAAATGAGTATTTAGTGGGGCTAGGTGATCCTGTTAAGGTAAACTACTAATCTGAAACTACAAAAAATTAATTAACCCTGACAAATGTGTAACTATTTAAGAATTCTCTTCACTTTTTGGATGGATTATATTTCTGCTCATTTCTTCACTTCCTGATTCTGGTTGCACTGTTTCTGCAGAACTATTCCGTTGGCATTTTCAGCCTCAGTGAATTCAAGCAGTACAGGAGATCTCCTTAGAGTCATAGACTTTAAGGTCAGAAGGGACCATCATGCTCATCTATTCTGACCTCCTGCACATTACAGGCCACAGAACCTCACCCACCCACTCCTGTAATAGACCCCTTAGAGAGCCTCCCCAGGGTACTTCCAGACCTTCTGAGATTTGCCCGTCACTGGTCATGTGATGTTGAATAGTAAGGATGTATGAACCAGTTAGGATATAATAAGGTCATCCTCTGGTTGAGTTCATGTTAATTCCATGTAATACACTGATAAGATCCTCCCATCTAGAGAGATGTCTCCCACTTTAAATGCCAACCCCACTGAGAGTCCCCATGTTTCAGCCACTCTGCCTCTGAACAAGGAGGACTTGATTTGACCCAACAGCTTTCCCTCACATGACAGAAGCATCACTGCTCCTACTCTCCCTCCTCAAGGCATGAATATACTGTCTCCATGGTCTCATCCCCTTCCACACTAGGAGACAATATACAGCTCTAGCAATGGAAGTCAGGGCAAGGGCAAGGCAATGACCATTAGGCCAAAGAACCAGCTAAATTAAAATCGCCTACAAGCTTGCTGACGCTTTCTCTTGTTTCGTTAGATTCTACTCATCGAGCACCAGTGAGTAGCAAGAAGCTCTTGGTAATAAAACAGTGAATGCAAGGATAACAGTACAATTTCAATAACTGCTAGTCTAGATTTGACTTTGAACCAGTGGCATAGAAGTGAAAAGCTGTATCCTCTTTTCCTGTTCCCTGAACCATCTAGTCCTGTAGCATATACTGTATAAGTAAAACATGTCTGGGGTTCTAAGACAATAGCTGGATTGTAAAAGGAAATAAATTAATTTCATGACCAGTAATAGGTAGATATCCTAAAATAGAGTTAATCCAGTCTCACGCTTAACGGTGTCAACTAACTGCTTAACCCCTGCTAACAGTTTCCCACACTTATGAATTATGCGTGTTGTCCTTTCTTCTAAAGCAGTGAGTCTTGGTCACTGGATTTAACTCCTAATGGATCAATTATATGATCCAGTGTGGCAAATCCTATACAGGGATTTATACTGATCAGCAGATATATACAAGTTATTTATTGTTTGTATTTTGTTATTGTCCACGGTCTTCAGTCAGGACTCAGGGCCCCATTGTGCTAGGTACCATACAAACATAACAAATAGAACGTTCCTGCCCCACAGAGCTCAAGGTCTAAGTAAAAAAAAAAATACTCAGGGCTTGTCTTCACTACGGAGCTAAATCGGTGCAGCGGCATTGATTTAGTGGGTCTAGTGAAGACACGCTCAATCGATGGGAGAGTGCTCTCCCATCGATTTCTGTACTCCACCTCAACAAGAGGCGGAAGCAATGTCGATGGGAGATGCTCTCCATAGCGTAGTGTGGACCCCATGGTAAGTAGATCTAAGCTACATCGACTTGAGTTACGCTACTAACGTAACTCAAATTGCATAGCTTAAATTGACCAGCAGCTGTAGTGAAGACAAGTCCTAAGTTTAATAAGTGTTTTGTGTATACTGGGGATATACAGGGTGCTATAATGATTTGTTCAGCAGATGGGTAAATCCCTAGCACTTTTTGAGCAGATTATCTAACATTTAGAGCTGTGTAAATAACAGATTTTTTTGGTTCACTGGCCATTCTGAAAAATTTTAAAATGGTCTTGGGTTGATCAAACGTTTTGTTTTTGAGAAAATTGAAATGTTTTGTTTCAACTTTGATCATTGTAAAGGTTTTTGATTGTTTTCAATAATTAAAGAATTTTGAAACTAAAGAACACTTTTGAACTGAAACACTTGGTTTCAGAAATGTTGACACAAAAGTATTTTGATTTTTTCAGTATATTTTTTTCAACTGAAACAGCTAAGTGAAACCAACTAGAATTCAGGAAAGGTTTTGGTGCAGTTGAATCTGCATTTATTGCTGAGGGTGGGAGGGAGTTTCACTTGCAAATTTTGCCCAGCTCTAATTGTATTTTATATCGTGAAAAAAAATAAAAATTGAAATCTTTCCTCCTCCAAACATTGGCCAATTTGCAGCGATTTCTGTGTACTAAGATCTATAGAAACTTTCTGGACTGTACCTCAAGACCTCAGGGAGTGATGGCATATAAATATCTAGGGGATTGTCTACATGGCACTGAAATCCAGACTATGGGGGGAGGAGTGAATTATAGAGCACTCTAAAGTGTTGTGCTCTAACTGTAGACCCTGCTGGCGCAAACAAAAAGGTATGTAGGGCACATTAGCGTAGTCCTGTTTGAAACTAGATGAACTCAGACTGGAAATAAGGTGTATGTTTTAACTATGAGGGTAATTAACTATTAGAACAATTTACCCATGGGCATGGTGGATCACTGGCAATTTAAAAATCAAGATTGGATGTTTTCTTAAAAGATGTGCTGTAGGGATGATTTTGGGGAAGTTCTCTGACCTGTTATACACTGGTCCCTTCTGGCCCTGGAATCTATGAAAATATGGACTAGCCAGCTTTTAATTTGTGCCAGCGGGGTCTACATGGGACAGTTAGAACCCAATGCTTTAGTGTTCTCTACAATTCACCCTCCCATTGTCTGGACTGCAGCACCATGTGGACAAGCCCTAGGACAGAAATTAACAAATGAAACAATCTCCACTCAAAGGAATGCTAGAGTGAGTTACCCAGATGTTGCAGATATAGTAGGCAAATGATGAAATAAACATATTTCTTAAACCTCAGGATGCCGTTGAGAAAAATCCATCAAATTTAAACTGGGGAGGAGGGGGAAGAGACCTTATTTTATTTATTTTTAAAAAATCTTCTTTTTAAAAGGCTAAAGCTAATTTGCTGAAAGCCAATGTGTGTGTTTGGTGTATGCTATGTATCAATAACTTTGTATTGGGTTTCCAAAAAAGCATCACATAATTTTTCAGTGAGAAATCCAAGAGCCTGGGAGATGATGTTATGGTGTGAATTACATTGCAAAGCGGTTGTCAGCTGTCCCAGTCAGCACTTTCTCAGATGCCATAATGTGCAGTAAATGCTGTGGCTGCAGCTATTAGGTTTATGGTGGTGGTGGGGTTTTTTTTGGTGGGGGGGAAACCACAAATTAACAGACAATGGAACATGCCCCCTCTTCTTGAATTGCCCCATCCCTAAAATTGCTCCATTGCCTCAAGCAATCATTTCTTTAGCATGTGACTTTCCCACCTCCTTCACTGAAGTTTTGCCTGTTCACAGGACTACTCTAACCTGTCCTCTGCAAGATTACTGAGATGACTCCCCTGCTTTTACATGCTAATGCCCCTTAGCACAATAGCACAAGGGATGACAACCATGTCATCCTATGTTTATTGTAATTAGAGAGGCAGTGCAGTCCTGTGGATAGGAAGTTAGGTACTTTTCCCAGTCCTGCCACTGATTTGCTGTATTACCTTGGGTAAGTCACTAGATCTCAGTGTTCCATCTGTAAAATGGGGGGACTGGTTCTTTCCCTTATCCATTCTGTTTATTTCAACTCTTTTTTTGGGAGCAGGGACTATCACTCCCTATATATACAGTGCACCATGAGGCCTGGATCTCAGTTGTGGGTCTCTGAATGCTTCTCTAATACTGGTAACTTCCCATATCTATAGAAATCCCTCACTGAATTGGTTATCTAGGTCCAGGTTTCCCCATGATACAGAACACTGGTTGATAAATAATTATCTCCTGGGCCAGTTGTTAAAATTCAAAAGGTGACAATGACTAGGAAATAGCTTTTCCAAGTTTTAATGAAAAGGCAGCAAAGTGCAGTTGCTTTTTCCTTAGCTGAATCAATCTCAGCCTCTGGAAAACCTTTGTAGGCACCAAGCACAGTTTTCATTCCTCTAAAGTTGAGGTGGAATGTGAACATATCAGGGCTATTCTGCATTCCCTTGCTACATGCACATCACCTCTGCTGACTGCAGTGTGCCCTCATTTGCAGCTGTGACCTCTTGAAGTTGCTGGGGATCAAAGGTGAATCTCAATTCAAAACTTATTGGCAAGCTCAGTAGGTAGGTAGACAGTATTACTTGGCGGCAGGACCACCTGTGCTCACTGTCTGCTTATGTCTTGTGTATATCTGACTGATTGTTCCTGCTGAGTTACTTGCCACCTAGTTACATATGGAGTTGGACACAGCCTTTCTCCATGTAATCACCTGTGTGGACGCTGTGACGTGTAGACCGTTACTTGGCAGCTCTAAAGCCTTCCAGCTGAGGACCTCAAAATGCTGTATCAGTACTAATGGATAAAGCTGTCACCTCTGCATGAACTAGGTGAATATTACTTGCCCCATCTTACAGGTGGGAAAAGTAAGGCACAGAGGTGAAATGACTTGTCCCAGGGCACACAGTAAGTCAGTAGCAGGACCAGCAATCAAACCCAGGAGGCTGTGCTCCCAGTCCCCTGCTCAGACCCTAAGGGCACATCTTCACTACCCGCCAGATCGGTGGGTAGCGATCGATCTATCGGGGATTGATTTATTGCGTCTAGTGTAGATGCGATAAAATCGATCCCCGATCGCTCTGTCATCGACTCTGGAACTCCACCACAGCGAGAGGCGGAAGCGGAGTCGGCGGGGGAGCGGCAGCGGTCGACTCGCCGGCGTCCTCACAGCCAAGTAAGTCGACCTAAAATATGCAACTTCAGCTACGCTATTCACGTAGCTGAAGTTGCGTATCTTAGGTCGCGCCCCCCTCTCCCCCCCCCCCGTAGTGTAGACCTAGCCGAAGTCACACTCCTTGATTTGATTGAATGCTATCTATGTATTTATCCCACGCTCTCTTTGAAATCTCCCCTCCCTGGTGGCCAACTTTAGAGCAAGGAAGCTTGTATGTCTCCTAAAATCCTGTCTATGGTCTTTCTATACTGGCTCTCGGGCTGAGCTCGCTGCTTCACTACATGTCTCCCAGGCTTCATCTATGCTAAATACTGGGTATGTGGCCCCAAAATTGTGCATGAGTTTCAGCATCTCCTGTCAGATTCATATGAAAAAAAACTGGTCATGTAGCTAACCACGTGCCTATGCTGATCTGGGGCTTGTGCACCCAAAATGTGTTTGCTCCAGTTCAGAGACTGATATAAGGCCCTATGAAATATCGGCACGTCTCTTGCAGGACAGGACATAATAGCAGAACTAGGTGGGAGAGAATGGAAAGTGACTAGCTTAGAAAGAGCCAAGAGCTTCTGAATTCTAATTCAAGTGAGCAAAAGTGATTGGTCATTCAGCTGGTCTCCAGCCAGCCTCAGATCACACAACGTGTCTGCAATACAGTTATTCCAGCTACCTAGCACTTAGAGTTGTACCTTTCCCTCTTCCCTGTAGGTGACATTGTTTGACCATTTTGAAGACACTTGTGTAGATAACAGTTACTCACTGATATTTTCCCTTTAACAGGCTTATTTTGCAAAGCAGCGTGGTCCTGGATTCTCTGACTGGGACAAGGGCAGCTTTCTTGCCGTGTCAATGGGTCCCGTGGAAATCTGTCCCTTCTTTCACGTGTTCTGTAGTTGATGTGCCTAAATCTCACTGAGAGGAAACTAGCCCAGATTTACTAACAGCAACAACAATGAGAACCAACATCTTGTGTAAGAGTCAGTCTGTGTGTCCATCTTCATGTCTGGAGGAAGGGACATAGTAGCAAAACCGTGTGGAAGAAAATGGAGAGTGACTAGTTTAGAAGGAGCCAGGAGCTTCTGAATTCTACTGCTGGCTCACTAAGTGGCCTTAGGGAAATCACCTGACCTGTGTATTTTGCCCCATCTCTGTAATGGAGATAATACTTAACATAAGTGTTGGAAGGGTTGATCAGTGAATCTTTGTACAACACTCTGTTCAGGTCTATAAAGTGCAAATAACGTTACAGGAGGACTATAGGTGGGCATAACTCCAGTGTCTGACTTTAAATTGCCTGGGGGCAACATTTCTTTGGATTGACTGCCAGATTTTCTTTGTTCTTTTGGCTGGCCTCTTATCAGCTCTCTGCTAGAGCTCTGTCAAGTGTATTGCTGTGCTCGTGCCCGTTAGGCGAGACTGTCAAAAGATCTCTGTGTTGGGTGCTGCGCTCTTCTGAAAATCTGGTGCACGGTGTGTGAAGGTGGGTGAACTGCAGGGCTGTGGAGCAGCCAGTGCACATAAACGTTTCACATTGATGGCTACACCTAGAGGCGGTTGACACAACACATTGTGACTGATTCTCCTCAGTTCTCATAGACTCATAGACGTTAAGGTCAGAAGGGAGCATCGTGATCATCTAGTCTGATCTCCTGCACTTTGCAGGGCGCAGAACCTCACCCACTCACTCCTATAATAGACCCCTATCCTCTGGCTGAGTTATTGAAGTCCTCAAATCATGGTTTAAAGACTTCAAGTTACAGAGAATTCACCATTTACACTAGTTTAAACCTACAAGTGACCCGTGCCCCAAGCTACAGAGGAAGGTGAAACCCCCCCAGCGTCTCTGTCAATCTGACCTGGGGGAAAATTTCTTCCCGACCCCAAATATAGCAATCAGTTAGACCATGAGCAGGTGGGCAAGACCCACCAGGTAGATACCTGGGAAAGAATTCTCTGTAGTTACTATGCTGGTCTTGAACCATAGTGACTGCACTGACTTAAGTGGAGTCATTACTGACTTCTCTTGATTTAGGAGGAAAATCCAACACTTAGTTCTTTCCTGGTGGGCCCTGCTTTGAGTACTTAAATTGAGTACCTGTGGTTCTGGTAGATACCCTCCACATTTTCAAATGAAAGCCAGGGGAGTGATCCTATGAGAAGTTATGTGCCTTCAACTCCTATTGACAGGAGATGCTCATCTTCTCATCAGTCTCTCTCTGTCCTGTGTTTTTATTAACTATCTTTATCCATATTTACTACAATACCAACGTGCCAATCCTCCTTTAAAATCCAAAGAGCGGGAAATCAATCTCTTTCCCCCTCTGCTTCTGGGTCTGATCCGCAGAATCACTTCCATCAACAAGGGAAAGAAAGTTACTTGATGTAAGGGGACTGTTGTCCCCTTACTAAGACTCAGTGGGGGTATTTTGGTTGGCTAGCTCCCAGTACCAAAAGAAAGGGGAAGAGTTGATGGGAAATCAGGACCCTGAGACTGACAGTCCCCAGGAACAATGGGAAGAGGCCAATGCTACAGGTCAGCCTGATTGACAGGGCAGGCAGGCTAATCAGGGAGACAGGAGGCTAGGGTGGGTCCCGTCGTCCTCCGTGTGAGTTGGAATTGCCTGGGTCAGACAGAGTGGGGCCGAGCTAAGGAGAGAGCAGGGCCTCATGCCGAGCTTGGGAGCAGAGTTGCAGCCACAGAGCCCGAGACACAGGCCAGGGAGAGCAGATCCTGTGCTGGGAGCAGAGCTGGAGCCACAGAGCCAGAGGGGCCAGAGAAGCAGCCCAGGGGGCTGGAGGCAGAGGATCAGCATCAGTGCTGAGGCAGAGTGGAGCTGGGGCTGGAGCTGGAGCCAGGTGTGGTGAGTAACTGGGGCCAGCCAAGGGGGGACCCTGGGCAAAGGGCACAGCGCAGAAAGACGCCCCCAGCCAAGGGTCCTTGCAGGTCAGACTGGGATGGGGATCTTAACCCGACGGGGGGCTGGCGCTGGGAAGAAGGGTCCCACCACCCAAAGCCCGGAGGTGTGTGGCCACCACCAGAGCAAGTGTCCAACCCCCAGCATCCCTGCAGCACAGCCAGGACCTGAGAAGGAGGCCTGGCACCTACAAGGAACAGACTGTGAACTGTCCTGACATTCCAGAGACACTGTTTGTAATGTTCCCTGTCACAGAGCGGGGTGATGTGTTTTCCTTTAACCTGTCCCATTTTTCCTTATTCTTTTTTTAATTAATTGTTGATTAAATAACTTGCACTTGCTTTAAATTGTATGTAATGATCAGTGGGTCAGGGAAGTGCCCAGTGCAGAGAGAGTACCCCCGAGTGGGGATACCCTAGCCCCTGTCCTAGGTGACGGTAGCAGGGTTGGGGGTTGAGCCCCCCAGGAATCCTGGGCCCAGCCTTGTTGGGGTTACGAGGACTCTGACAGACAGGAGAGTGGAAGGAGAATCCTCAAGGACAGGGAGGCCTCTGGGTAAAGGAAGTGGGAGCGAGGACTCAGATCCTTCCGCCAGCCCATTTCACCGGGGTAGTGCAGAAGCCAGGAAAGTTCCCCACAATAGCGGGACCATTCCCCCGCTTACATTGAGCTAAAATATCCTATTTGATATGGCAAGAATCTCTTCCCTTACTTACATATTGTATGGGTAATACATACAGACATAGCCAAGAACAAAAATTCAGCCTTTAATATCCATGTACCCACTACCTAAGCACGGAACCATAATCCAACCAGTATTTCAGTATCTATCAGTGTAGAGCAATCCCAGATGCCTGCATACAGTTGTGTTGCACAAAGTACCACTGTATTGTCTTAAGTAAAACAATATTGCACCAAGTGTTGCTGCACAATGTATGTATTACCACCACATGTAGTCCCTGAGACGATCCTTGGGCACTGAGGACTCCATCTTTAGGTGAACCTGGGCCAACTTATGGCTTTGTCTGCAATTCAGACTGTGTGCCTTTGGTTGTCCCTTTATGTGCTTTCTTGGGTTCACTTGTGCTCAGAATTCTCATCTAGCCTCAGGGGAGAATGAAAGCAGAGAAGTTCCCTGCAAACAGAACCTACTTGGACTGACCTGACTGTACTAAAACCAACCCACCAACACTGAGCAAACAGTTACTTCTGCTTGGATTCAGCCAGGCAGCTTCAAGATGATCCCCTTGTAGATCTCCCCTTCTGTCTTGTTGCCAGGTGCTTCATGCTTTAGCTTTCATCAGATCAATTTTTTTCCTTCAAAAGAAAAAATAGCATGTTAACCAATGAGAGAATGAAAAACACTCATCTCCCTCTCCCAAGCCTGCTGGCCAGTGTAGAGAGGCTTAGAACAAGCAGTAAAAGCAACCAGGCATCTGTGCAATTCAAGGAGGAATCAATTCCAGTTTGGGGCTTTGTTCCTATTCACTATAAGCCCATTAAAATCTTAAAGGCCCCTTTAATTACTGCATGGTCGTTTCTATGGAGGGGCTGGGAGATCCACCCATTTCTGCTAGTGGATTTCCCTGTGGGCTACCACTGGGGCAGGTGAGGTTAGTCCCCATTTCTCTGCAGGAGAAGGGGACCTTCCCCCATTATAGCACATCTCTAGAACTGCGCTCTCACTTGCTCCTGTGCCCTTTGGCTTCCCTCATCAGGAGACATCTGTGTGAGGATGCGGAAAGGAGTGGATAAGCTAATGCGGCTTCTGTCAGCATTGACTTATCCAAGTCTTGTGGCCTATGACTGGGAAGAAATGCCACACAGAGGAGCTCTGCCACACTCCACTCCCTCATGCACCCCCTCAGTGGGGGATTATGAAAAGGAAGCAGAAGAAGAACAAAGCTATGGGGGTGGCACTCCCTCTGGCAGAGCTTCCTTGGAAGTTTGCCCCCTTCTGTCCGCAGATAATCTCCATGTTATTAGACAAAAGGCTTCTCTGACAATAACTCTTAATTTCTCACCTCTGATCACTTATTTCTTTAAAACTCTCAGCGGAGCAGAGCAGCTGTAAGACAGCAAAGGGACTGGATGAACCACTTCCCCCCCCAACCCAAATGGCTAAAATGTCTGTATTCAAGAGAGAGAGACAAAGCAAAAGATAAAAGAGGTTTAGGCAGCAAGCCACAAATAAACACCATCAATCATAGCGTGGTCAAATGTGCACATGCTGGTACCTGCTAGTTATTGGCAGGACTTGGGAAGTCTTGAGAGCGCAATCTTTGGGGCTCTTAAAAAAAATTCCATATTCCTCTGAAAAACTGCTTGTCAGCATTGGAATGGCAGGTGCATTAACTCCCTAAGAACCAGATTATGCCCTGCATAGCAAAAAATGCAAACACAGAGAAATAAGACGTCAGTCAACCCCGCTGTTCTCTCCTTTTCTCTTGAAAGTAATTTTAAAAAACCCTCCAGTGTACAAAGGATGCTGAGAAAGAGGGATGTGAAAATCCACCTTTGGTCTGGCCATTCTGCTGCTTGTTTAGACAAGACCAACTTCCTGCCTATGTGAGAGTCTATTTCCTTGCCTCCCTGCAAAGATAGCTGTAGTTTTCAGTCCATGCAATAAAACTTCCCTCCCTTGCTACTGATGACCCAATAAAGCAAAAGTAAAAACAGAGCTCTAGTTACTATAGTGAGACATGTCCCTTTATGCTCAAAGGGCTTACGTTCTATGAGTGATATGGATAAAGGCCTGGCATGCGCTAATAGATCAGGAAAGAAAGGTGTAGTGGAGTGGGGGAAGTGACTTTTAGGGAGAGGTAAACTTTCACGGTTGCTGAGAGAGGGATACAGGGAGCGGGAAAGTAGATTTGAAAAAAGTGTTGGGGGAGGGGAGTAGGAGGAAGGGAGAATAGATAGGTAATTCATGGGGTGACATTTGTTAAAGTTTGGAAGGAGCAGATGAGCTTGACCATAGAGAGGAAGGAAATGGAGGGATTCACGTAGGGGATCTGAGCAGCAGGAGATGACTTTAGAAATTCAGTGCTTCTCAAAGCCGGTCCGCCGCTTGTTCAGGGAAAGCCCTTGGTGGTCCGGGCCGGTTTGTTTACCTGCCGCGTCCGCAGGTTCGGCCAATCACAGCTCCCACTGGCTGCGGTTCGCCATCCCAGGCCAATGGGGGCTGTGGGAAGCGGCGCGGGCCGAGGGATGTGCTGGCCGCCCTTCCCGCGCCCCCATTGGCCTGGAGCGGCGAACCACGGCCAGTGGGAGCCGCGATCAGCCAAACCTGCGGAAGCAGCAGGTAAACAAACCGGCCCAGACCGCCAGGGGCTTTCCCTGAACAAATGGCGGCCCGACTTTGAGAAGCACTGCTATAGATGACTAAACGTACCATACTTTCCCTTTTGGGATATGCTACTACAGCTTCGTCAGGTCAGCAGAAGCACTGGCCCTGAATTGTCAGGTTAAGTTTTGTGCTGTGGATTCTGGATGGCATCAGACGGAGAGATGAACTCATTTCACATTGGTGACTGAACAGCTGTCAGATGGTGGTAGGGCTGCCAACGTATTTCAAAAATAAGGGACGGTTTCTTTAGCACCCCCCGCCCTCCTCCTCTTACTCCTGATATTATCATCATCATCATTATTATTAATCATAATTATTTATAAGCAGCACTCACCTACATTCGCCAGGGGTATTTCTTGCTGCTTTTTGCAGCACTCAGCAACTCCTGATCTTGTACAGAGATGAAAAAATTACAAGGGATGTCCCTTGTAATAAGGGATGGTTGGCAACCTTAGATGGTAGTGACTTTGGGTGACAACTGAGCCAATAACCTGGAGGCAAAAGGCTCTATTTTATTACAGATTCTTGGAGCCATTCAGTTCTCCATGAGGTGTATTTTGATAAGGTAAACGGTACAGACAAGCGCAGCCAGCTTTTATCTGACAGGAAATGGAAGGGTTGTATTTTCACAGCTTTGCTCTGAAGGGCTTATCGTTATAGAGGGGGTAATGTGCCACAAGGGTGTGATTTCTAAAGTGCACTTTAGTGGTGCACATTAATTGGTTCATGTAAACCCTGCTGGTGCACTTTAACATCGAGCTGTTCGAAATTGTACTATGTTAAAGCACACTAGGGAACCTTTTGTGTGCACCAGCAGGGTCTACATGGACCAATTCATGTGCAACACGGCAGTGCGCTTTAGAAATCACACCCTCATAGTGTGCATTATCCCACCCTATAGACAAGCCCTTATGTAGTCATTTTATTCTTGTGCAAAACAATTTACGACTGCTCTGCTTTAATGGCATTTTATGCTCACTTTGCACAGAGGTAAATGACTATAAAGGGTGTGAGACAATGGAAAATCCAACCCTAAATAGCCCTCTTGTCGAGAAAGGCGTGTGCATGAAATAGTTTGTGGAGAAAGAGTTAAAGAAATAATTACAACTAACAAACACAAATTGGTTTGAATCAGGAACTGTGTAGCCTCTTAACTCCATTGTGATATGTCTTTCTCTAGACTGGTAACTTTCTCTTCCAGAAATGCAGATATGGTCAGGCTAATTTAGGGCCCAGTACAGGCACTAGTTCTATACAGGGCTGTGGGGTAACTAAAAAGGAGAATTTGTCTCTAATGCAAAATTGCATGGACTTCACAAAAGTATGTAGAAAAAAGAATAAGTCTGGGGTTTTTTTTTTCATCTCAGCCTTGACAAAGCTCCTTAAGTATATTTGGTACTAGCAAAGAAAACCAATGGAAAATTTAACTTTCTTTTAATTTGTTTCCCTAAAAAAAGTAAAAAAAGAAATAGCCACAAGGTGGCACTCTGGGGCTTTAGACCCCAGGTTTCTAGCTGGAATACTCAAAACAAGTAGGTTTGGAGACCTTGAAATTGTTTTTTGTTAATTTTAACGTTTTTTTGTATGTGTTCAGAAACAAAAAAATTGTAGATTCGTTTCTCTCTGTGTATGCGGCTGTGCGGGAAACTTTAAGAGTGACTTTTTGTCACCTTCTGAACAATTTAACTATAAAATATGATCTGATCTCTTTATTCAGAGGTATTTTCAGCTCACAAGCAGCTGGACTTTGCATCTAAATTTTAAACAAGGTAAAATTTCTCAATCGTCTTGGAGCCTGAAATTCCAAAGACCTTATGAGAAGAACTCTATAAACTAAATGACACACAAACATGGTCCATGATAAGGGAATACTAGAGCTAAACAGGCTTGTATGTGACTACTAAGCACTGGCCTTTCTGTGTCTGTAAGAGAATAAATGATGTTTAGAAGTGCTCTGCTTTCCCTCATCAACTAACTGTTAAGCTGGTAGAGTTTAGACCAATGTTAGGAGCGCAGGGTTCTCAAATTAAAACAAAGATTTCCAGGTCCTTATCGCCCCTATGTGATAAGATGAAAGGGTCTTGCCTATATTTTTTCAGAGCTGAAAAGTTGCCTTTTGTTTAAAGGAATGGACTCTCTCCTGCAATGTACCTCTGTTCTAGGCGAACTGGTGTTAAATGTGTCAGATCTGTTCAGCTTTGACTGGCTGTTATGACAGGGCTTGTGAGCATTTAATTATGATTCTTTTGCTAGAGACAAGGTGATTCTTTGAATCTCAGGAGTTTGGTTGTAGTAGCTCCATGCGCATGCAGTTTTAAATGACAGGAGAAACACACACACACACACACACACACACATCCATATTTTATGAACATTTTTTATGAAACGCTTGCAAGGCTGGGTGAGAGGGGCAATATTAGTTACCAAAAATGTATTTTCATGGCTTACAGAAGTTAAATATTAGGTGTTTGAACCATCTGGTGGAATCTAGGAGTGAAATGCATCTTTGGCGCAGGCACTTAAATACTATGCTGACGGGCACTATAGCAAACCCTTCTATAATAACTGCCATGTAACTCACTGGGAATTTCATTCACTCACATTGAACATGCATATTTGGTCCAAGGTAGAGCTGACAGAATAGTAAATAATTAATTCATTCTATTTACAAACTGTCTCTGAGCAGTTTGATTTTTGTGCATGTATATTTATTATTTGCTGGATACTTTTCTGACTAATCCTTGCTCTGTAGATTGTTTGGGAGCTATTGATTGTTGGCACAGTATTTGAAATTTGAGTTGTGTAGAATGGCTTGATTGGACGTGTAGGGCACACGGCATTATTTCTGTTTCCTGATAAGACAAATGAAACTTGAAATACTTGTGTTTGAGTTTGAAATATTCTCTAATTTGCTTAAAACGTGCTATTCCCATGAACATTCCTGTTAGTAATCTCTAAGACTAGAAACTGGTGATAAATTATCACAAGCGGGGTGGAAACACACCTGAAACAAATTCCAGAAAATACTTTAGAACACTTTTGTGAGGTACTTTGTCCCACTGTAGTCACTGGGTTTTCTGTTTGTTTCTAATTCATATACCTACCATAAGAGTTCTGTAACCCAGCCCACAATTCCCCTTTGGGCTGAAATGCGGCAAGGAACATGTGTAAGTACTGAGCAAGTTTCCAGCAAGCAGTAGGATGAGCAATGAAATGTATTAAAATGTGTGCAAAGCTGGTTTTTGAGTTATGTGACCAAAAGAAAAATGACTGTCACTTTGCTTAATGAGTTCTTGTACAAAACAGAATTGGCAGCTGACTTTGGCAAAAAAACCCAGTTCATCTGCATTAATATACTAATCTCTATATAATATAGATAGGCAGATGGGTAGTAGAACCTATTTCTACTGAGCTGTGGTATAGTTAAACTCCATTGCTATGTGAAGTAAAAAGGAATACATCTTCATGGGAAGTCTGTTACTCTGATTATAGAGAAGTTCCTCTGAGAAACAAGATTTCATGTTGTGGGGTCCACACTGTATTCAACACAGGTACAAGTTTCTATTACTCACCCATTGCTCAAAGGAATTCAAGACCTTTTTTCTTTCTCTCCTCTGTCCATTTTTCCCCTTGAAGAACTTATGTCCCCCTGCATGTTCTCAAACTACTGCTGAGACTAGGAGCCAATGCTGCCGTTATACCATGTTTCTATTGGGAACATGTCTGTCTCATCTGCTGTTTATTTTTTTGCTGTGGGTGTACAGGCTGACATGAGTTGTTCGCTGAAACAAATAATTCTTCAGTCCTTGAAAAGGAGGGAGGTGGGGAAGACTCAAAACAGCCCTTAGAACGGTAATAACAGAGATTTTGTAACTTGTTTAAAAATGACAGCGGGGAAAATGAAATGGATGGGTGTCTTGATACATTTATTTTCTGGCATTTTGATCAAGTGTCATGTTGAGGAAGTCAGAATATATGTTTATAGTTAAAACATTGGCTTTAATTGTAAACTTTTTCCTCTCTAAAAAGAAAAGATATATAACACATAAAATATGTTTTTTTTTTAAAATGGGATTTTCCATAGCAGAGATTATTTTTGGGAAAGAACATTTGACATGAGTGGGGAGAAATTGTTTTCTCATAGTTGCTTGGCAAAATACCCCCAGATAATCAAGGATTTTGATTTCAAAGTTATCTAAAAATTGTTTAACCCAGGAAAAGTCATCCTTTTAAAATGTAATAATTATAATGCAGATATTTAATCTGCTTTTAGGAACATTTTTTTCTCTTCTTTTGTGCTCAACAATTCAAACGTTTCAGTTATTGGTTTCGTAACATGCATTACAATATTGTGACAAAGAATTTATTTGTTAGTCCTTTCAAGAAGCAAGAGAACTATTCATTGTAGCCTCATTCAGAAGTCACGGTAATGCTTTAAGTTAACATTCCCTAATAGGCATTTAATTCTGATTTAATAAGACCATTGCATGATAAACAAATATCAATTGATTATTAAACACATTTATTTCAGATTAACAGCAATGCCATAGATACAATAGTCATTAAACATCAGTGAAGGGGCGTTCATTAATAAACTGATTTATTTACCACGGCATAAGTGTCCTGTTCAATCTAAATTAAATATCTATTTGGGAATCTTCATCCTGTAGTATTACCAAAGGCATCTTCATGTTTGAACATTGCACAAAAAGCATTTTTAGTTCAGATTTGCAAGATGCAATCTCAAAAATAATCAATCCATATAAAGGGGCTTTGGATACTGCTAGATAACTAATTATAAAGGCAGAGCCTTTGTGCATTTCTGTACTAGATATTCTTTGTTATTCTCTTTCTTCTGAACTTTGATGCTATTTAAAAAATAAATTTAATTACCCAGTGGTTATTTACATTGCATTTATTTTTCCTCTCTAGAATTCCTTTCAAATTTAAAACCTGAAGGTCACTAGCATTTTGGAGCATTTTATTATTCATATCTGTTGTAAAATTTCAGGGAAGAAAAATTGTTTTCTTGCATCAGAATTTGAAATAAAGCAATTGTAAAACTCAGTGCACTGGGCCTGATCCTGCATTATTTAATGGGGGGCTTTGCTGAATAAGGACTGCAGGATTGGGATCAACATTTTCTCCTATTAATAGCAGCCATCTAAAAATCTTCCTTTTTTAAATTACCGTGTCTGTATAATAGTGCTGGGATGTCTATACATTTTGTAAAGATTTTTTCCCCCACTCTTTCATACACTATGGGCCCAGTCTTGCAAATGCGCACACAAAAGTAAAATTATTTGCGTGCATAAATGTCAACAGGATTTGGCCCTACGTCCATTTTGATCAATTTGCTTTTTACAAGACCAGACATCTTGTGCAACTGCAGACTTACATAAATAATTTTAAATAAAAGCCCCCACAAATTGTTCTAAAGTGTTGATGATTTTAAAGGTATCTTTCCCTGCTGCGGCAAGATTGTACGTACAATAGCTAGAGACATAGCAGACTTTACAATGAGCAAGTGATTTTCATAATCTAGGTTTATCTAGCCTGGGAAGTATTATCAGAATTGCTGTACTAGATCAGATCATGGGTCAGTCTAGTCCAATATCTGCTGCGGTAGCCACTACGAGTTGTTTCAGAGGAAGGTGCAAGAAACCCTGCAAAATATGGCTATGGAATAACCTGCCCATAGGTGAAGTTTCTTCATAGCCCCTGCTAGGTAGACGCGGTTTACGCCCATAGCATGAGGGTAAATGGGCTAGAGGGATTTAAGATTTTGAAGGGTAATGGAGAACCAACCAGTTTCTGCTTTTTTTGCTGCTCTGTGGCATATGAACAAGGGGCATCACTGGAAATTAGTGTGAACAACTAAAAGAAAATGCTTCTACAAACAGTGTGCAAAGCTTGTAAAATTCACAGCTGCACTGAGGATCAGAGACTCAGTGTGGCTGGGTGTGAACAGGGTCTGGATAACCTAGTGACATTTGTGGTCATGCAGCCTTAAATAAAAGGTAACTTTAATCCTAGTCTTCAAGGTATAAACTCTTCACTACGAAGGCAAGGAAGACATTTCCCCCTTTGTACAAATGCTGAATAACTGTTCAGTGGCCAAATCCAGCGACGGAGTAAGCAGGCATTTGAGGACATTGCAGTGGAAATGCTGTGTTTCTGCCATGCCTGAAGCATTCCACAACACCATGTCAGCGGCAGTGGTTGAAATCTCTGCAAGCCAAAGCAGCTGGGGGATATGTGTGGCATACCCAGCTGCTCTACGCCTACTGTGAATCTGCAGGACCAAAAATCATCTTAGTGGGGGGGTTGATGGGCCTCATCTCTTGACTTTGTCTCTCGTCTATGGCATCAGTAACTGGCTCTGCACTGGGTGCTTGCATGCCCACAGCCTTGCTTTGATTTTGGCCATGTGGATTCCATCCACCAAACCCTGAGTTTTTTGTGGGAGCACAGCCCTTTAACTTGGAGTTTCTCCCTGGGTCTATTACATGATGAGGCCATGGGATAGAGTTATCTTCCTGCTAAGCAAGTAGTATTGGCTGCTGCCAGAGGCAGCAAATGGGTTTAATGAAGCAATCATCTGATTTGGGATGGGCCAGATTCTTCTCTCACTTATAACCTATATCACTCCACTAAGCAGAATCTGGTATAATTTTAAAGTATTTTTTTATACAAATGAATGCATTTTTTAAAGGAAATTATTTCTTTCAGAAGAGCTTTCAAATATTTTGCAAATCATTGACTAAAAGCCTAATGGAGTTTTCTCTAGGGCAAACTGTTTTTCTTGCCCACTCACCTGTGAGAAGCAAACTTTGACAGTGGATTTAAAAAAAAAAGTAATGACTTTTGGATGGAAAGTTCAACTTTTTCTTGGAGTGTTTCCTCCATTTGGGGGAAATGAGGATTGTGCATGTTTAATCATAAGAGCTGGAAATCACAATAAAGGTATCAGTTAAGAATGAATCTGCAGTTGGTACAATAGGATGGAGAAAACTGTTTCTAACTAACAAACGCAGCCCAATGAAGTCAACGGAAAGACTCCCACTGAGTTTAATTGGCTTTGAATGAGACCCATAAAGGGTTTTACAGTGGTGGGGACAAGAAGCCAGTCTTCTCTCTCCCCACCCACAGCGGCTGCCCATGCTACTTAAATGCAAGATGGCCAGGTTAGTGCTGCCAGAGGGGGACACCTTTATGTGGGATGAGAGAGTGGACAGGACCGTGCGCTCCACCCTATGCCCATTGGCTAGTCCCCAGTGAATGGCTCTGGGGTAAGCAGTCCCTACCCCTTCAGAAAGCAAGTAGTAAATGTCATGGCTGAGCATGTCCTCCAGTCAGCATGCAGTTAGCCTGGGGGAGGGATGGAAAGCTGTAGGGCCTGGTGGAGGGGAGCCATAGCTGGTTTGGAGATGCTTCCATATATTTGGTTGCTTATCTGAACCAAGTTCCCAGTCGTTTGGTGTTGCTCTTTCTCTAGATTTAGCTGTAGATTTGCTACAGTGAAGCTGGTTTGCTGCAGGCTTTCATACGAGGGGGTGGCGTTTTAAGCAGCTCTCGGCGTTAGCTTATTTCTGCGCCGTTGAAGTCAAATCTGTGGGACTTGAGTGGGAGCTAAGACCACTTGGCGCTTTGCTGGATCGGGCCCACAGTGTTTCTCACAAGGTTCTCAGCAGAGTGAAATGTACCAGCCCAAATTGTGTCCTTGGGCATTTGTACATGGCTCCCCCGAGGCCAATGTGAGCTGTGAATGTGAGTCTGTAGGCAGAATTGGACCCACACTCTGGCTGTGTAAAAGAAAAGGCTTGGGGTTTCTTGTTCAGCTAAAGAGTAGAGAGCTAATCCTTCATTCCTTAATCAGGCAAACCTCTCCCTGAGGTCAGAGAGCCTTGCCTGAGTGAAAAAGTGTAGGGTTGAGCCCTTAACTTTTTTCATGGCTGCTTATATGCTTGTGTATTGACAGTCTGTATCAAACTGCAAGATTTGCACACAGATTCCGAGGGATTTTGAGATTTTGCACACAGATTCCAAGGGGGATTGCACTGAGGCCGCCAGGCTCATTGACCTTATTCCCTCAGTCAGATTTGACCTGTAGTCACAGGCTAGGCAGACTACTGCTCCAGGCCAATGGGAGCTGCTGGAAGTGGTGGCCAGTATGTCCTTCGGCCCACGCCACTTCCAGCAGCTCCCATTGGCCTGGAGCAGCGAACCGTGGCCACTGGAAGCCGCGATCGGCCGAACCTGCGGACGGGGCAGGTAAACAAACTGGCCCGGCCCGCCAGGGGCTTTCCCTGCACAAGTGGCGGAACAGGTTTGGGAACCACTGCTCTAGATGAGCCTTAGTTCTCGTACAACTGCTCATTGAGTGGACTCCTTTTCACACAATAAAATGTAATTACAAAGGGACAAGAGAGGTGATTAACTGAAAATTATGCTGAGACATCCTGCCAAACAGACATCTGAGAAATACGGTATCTAGATTTCTTGATTCCTGTTGTATTCACCTTTGGTTTCATTTAACTAAGTCGGAGGGTCAATTTATGGTCGGGGAGTTGGTCAAAAAGGAGTTGAACACAGTGTATCTGAAGTAATAAGTTATGACAGGCAGTACCTATCTGGGTGATTATAACTGGAGTTAGGGTTTTTCCATCAGAAAGGTTTTCTGAGTGAATGCTCCCTTTTTGCAAAATCAAAAAATTCTGGCAAAATTGAAAATTTCCCATGGAAAATCAAACTGACGGCTCCCCAGTTCAGCAGCTGTCGGCCACTGAACTTGACAAGAGCGTTCCAGAGGGACACAGTGCCTTCCTGTCTTCCCCTGTCCAGCTGCTAGAGAAGCAGTGGGCTGCATGGGAGATGGAGTGCCAGGGAACTCAGACACTCCCATGGCCTGGCTGCCTCTCTGACAGCTGGGCTGGTGGGAGAGCTATAGAGCTGGGGTGCTCAGCCTCTACCAGCCCACCTGGAAGGCTCTTATCAATTTCGTTTTCCAGGTGGGCAGCTGGCAAGCCGAAAAATTCTTCTTTGGTTCTTTCAAAATAGAATTTGTCTGGAAATCCTTTCATGAGAGGTTTGCACTCTTCATCCCAATTAGGGACAACGTTTAAAAAAAAAAAAACTTTTCATGGGCAGGGATTTCCATCTTCCAGCCAGCTGTAATTATAACTTACTTTGGGTGGTGTGATAAAGCCCGAGGCCAAAAGTAGAACCTGCATAGAAGTGTTAGAATTACCTGGAAAATCATTACCTGCTTTCACATTACTGCTCTCAAATGAAATTCTTGCCCAGAAATGGGAAGCCACTTAGACCCATGCATTTAGCTTGTTATTGACATGGGTGTATTAAGCTGATATCACTACTTGATGGCTCTGTTTTTCTGCATGGAATTGAAATTCGTTTCCCCATATGCTTTCTACATATTTTGTGTTATCGCTTTTAAATCACTCTTCCTTTAATTGGCTCAGGAGAAAGGACTAATTCCTCTGCCTCTAACTTTCTGTTTTGTTTTTTTCCATAAAATGTTTAGGAAAAAAAACTGCCGACTATGTAAACTAGAGATCATTAGAGGTTGTTTTTCTTAAAGAATGGATTCAGCAAAATGTTGTTTTCTCCCAGGCTCTGGGTCTCTATTTAGGGGATTTTAAGCTCTGTTATTTATTTATTTATTTATTTATTCATTAGATAGGCCCACAGTCAAGGGGAACGCGGGGTTATTAATCTTTCCTGTCATCCATTCACAGATGTGAAGTTCACACCACAGCAAATGTGAAGTCAGCAGTACGCAACCACAAGGTGGAAATTTCAAGCGAAACAAGCTTAGAGGAATGGGGGCAGGGAGAGGAGAGCGGGAGGGAGAGGGAAAAGAAAGGAGTATTGTGGGGCGGGGGGAAGAAGAAACACCAGGAGAAGGGTGAATGTAAAAGAAGAAACAAACGAATTAAGAGAAAAGAGCAGACGAGAGAAAAGAAAAGATGAATGAAAGCGCATGAGTGAAATGAGAAATGCCAAGACAGAATATTTAAGATAGAGTGTTAATGTGTCAGTGGTTTATCTGGGTGCTCGGATATCCCAGAGATGTAAAGGGTAATCACTCTCCCAGCATGTATATGCTATTGATATGTTAATATGATTTTCTTCTCCATCTAAAAGCAATGAAGTTTTCAAACTGACTGATTAACTAGGTCTGGCAGTTTCTGTGTCTGTACACATTCAGAAGCACACATTATATATAAATATTTATACTACATACACAAGTGTCTGAAAATTCCCATAGAGCAGCGGCCAACATGAAAAGTCCTATTAGTATTGATGTGACATCAGACGGGCATGTTTGTGCTGATCTAGCTCATAGAATTATCAATCCTAATATGGCTTTTTGGGAATACAAAATGTAAAAGGATAACATTCTTAATAGAAACATGGAGCAAACTTACATTAAACAAACCTGCAGTAATGTCGTACGAAGGAATCCCATCTCGAGTTTACTTTTCTATAACATGATCTATCTCCGAACCTCAGAGATGAATGAATTATGTACCTCCTAGGTGTGTTGTGAGACTAACGTATTAGAGCTTGTTGTATAGTAATCAAAACACATTTAATTGGACTGTTAATGCAAAAAAGTTTCTGGTAAGTTGCTTGCTAAATTACTGTTAATCTCACTTAGAGAGCTGGTCCAATCAGTGGAGAAATGGATTCACTGAATAAATTAAAGTACATTATTTGGTCAGCTCTGGTATGTAGTAACATCCTCACTATATGAGTGGGGAAACAGATTGTGACTTGCTGAAGGTTATGTTGTCAGAGTGAGGCATAGAACCTAGGAGTCTTGAATTCCGCTACAAAGCTCTAACCACTACACTCTATTTCCTCCTCGGCAGTGACTCACGTGCGAATCTGAACTTGTTTGCACAAATTATGTGATATACACTTTTTTTTCAACAAAAGTATGTGACATTGTCAGATGAGTTATAGTCTCAGCATATAACAAACCCGGATGATATATTCCCTCCCCAATTCGTATGCATATTCTACAGGCCTTTGAACTGCTGCAGAAGTAAAATGACTTAGCTCAGACCTGTATGGGGTGCAAGGAGGAAGAGGGTTCAGGAACCAGGCACAATCTTGGTGCTTGCACAGTATGTGTGGAAGGGCCAAGGGACTTTAGTGCTGACAGTAGTTCTAGAAACACTATAGGGCACTAGGAATAAGACTAGCGAGGGCAGGTTAATTGCCCTCTTGCTGTCCACATCAATCAGCGGAGATAGCCTGGCATTCTGGGGAGCATGCTGTTACTCTCTAAAAGGTTGTAACAGCTCCTGTTGTGTGCATTGCCAGAGACGTTGTGCCTGTGTGAGGCTTAAGCTAGAATCTGGCGGTAGAGTAACTCTCAGAAAACGATCAGCTTGCCTGCAAGCTGGGAAAAATAGTGTTTACAGGCGTCTACATAAATCTTAGTATTTTCACCTGGACCCGGCAGCAAAACATCTCTGGGAAGCTTCCCTGGAAGGCTCCTTCTTTCAAGTCTCAGCAGCTTTGAACCATCTACTCAAAGAGGAGTGGAACTGAATACCAAGCAGTTGCACATGTAGCTAGCCTATTTGCATATGCATATTTAGGCCCTGATTCCGCCCTTACATACGCATGATCGATCAGATGCTTGTGTGGATCCCCATTATAATGCATGGGACTCAGCCTGGTGCAAGGGTCTACGGTGGAGGAATCTCCTTGCAAGAGCAGGGCTGTACTGGGTGGAATTTGGATACCTATTGAAGTTTCAGAAGTTTTGTCTGGTATGCACACTGTCTTCTTACAGCAGAGAGCAAACATTAGATTTAAGGAAATGAGGCCTTCTCCCCAAAATCCTGGTGTGCATTGGATTTTTGGAGCAGCAGGGAGAGGATCTGCACTGCTTTCAAAAACTACTGCACATCTATGCTCTACAAGAGCTTTTCTGGTCTGTAACAAATCTAGGGTCAACTTCAGTATGTTTTCACATACTCGTACTTGCTTTATCGTTAGATAAGTTCATAATATTTTTCATGCTCAGTTAAATAAAGGTAGCCACTAACGTAGACGGTACAAACTACCTAGTACTAATTGCTGTCTTGGGTCCTAGCCTTAAAGGGTATGTCTGTATTGCAATAAAAACCCCATGGCACTGAGTCTCAGAGTCTGGTTCAGTTGACTTGGGTGGGACTTGGATTGCGGGGCTAAAAATCGCAATGTAGACGTTTGGGCTCAAGCTGGAGTCCAGGCTCTGAAACCCTGTGAGAGGGGTGGGTCTCAGAACCCAGGCTCCAGCCCAGCCCAAAAGTCTACACAGCAATTTTTAGCGTACCCAGGCCAGTCAAGTCTTTTATTGCAGTGTAGATGTACTCAAAGTGACCAAGTCTATGGTTGCTGACCTCAGACTGATAATGCCACAATGCAATAGCTACTCTCTTTCTGATGTATTAACACCAAACTGATTCAGGATTTCTTTCTCCAAAACCATGTACACAGACAGCCATCCTAGACGTTGTAGTAGGAGACTTGGATAGGTGAGAAAGTGCTGTTTTAATGTCTAAAAAGTCCCCCTATATGTTCCTGTCCAGGGCTCTGGAACCACTGAAAATCCATCTCTGGTTTGACATCAGAATAATCTCATGGTGGGAGTCTCAGTCAATACAATACGGATGTCTGTTCAGAGTGGACATGTTCAGCATCCCTGGCTGATGTAAATCAGCATAGTTGCTTTGACTTCACTGGCACTAGGCTGATTGATACTTGCTGGGGATCTGGCCCAGTTACTTTAATACTGAGTTTCAGTGCATTGCTTTGGAACACAGGACACTACACCCTCTACTCTTTCTTGCCTCGCCTGGTTCTGGAACTCGGAATAAAATGCCAGTTTCATGTGAATTTCTATCTTTGGTCACTTGTATGTGACACCAGTGAAATTGGTTTTCTTTTTTCTATCAGAGACAAGACAAACTCCCCCTCCCTTCGTCGAGTTCAAGAGAAAGGAAAAAAAGGATAAGATAAAAATATAACTAGAGTTTTCCCTTGGAAGGACCTCCCACTGACTATATCATTATCTGGCTCATGGTGGGTATTGGATTCATGGTCCATAGCAATGAGGTATGTTAGTTTTGAATCTCATTTGGTTTAATAGTAAATCTCTCTTTGACTGATTTCCCTCCTCCTTCCCCATCTTTTTCGGAGTGGGGTTGTTGCTTTCCCATTTTTCCTTGAAGGGATCTGGAAAGCAATCCTCCATTAGCATTTTATTGGGGGACCTCCAACCTCCATCGGAACCTGGATGCACATGTGTGCACACCCACCCACACATACACAGTGCCACTCATCTAATATGTAATCCACTTGCACGTGGTTATACTGTATAGCTGGACACACTTGTAGTGAACTCTGTTCTGATGAATTGTGTCTTGAAGCGGAGTAAAAGTAAGGAATGGATTAAAAAAAACTGTGCGCTTCTGGAGATGCACCTCATGAGTTTCTCCTCTGGGTAAGCTTGGCGTGCATGTGCAAATCTGTGTGTGCACACTAGGCCCTATTTTCCTCCAGCAGGGTTTGAGTAACTCCTCTTGAAGCCAATAGGAGCTACACTTGTGTGGGGAGAACTAGGCTCTTTGTCCATATTATACTCGTAAAAAGGCAAAATGAAAACTGGCTCTTCAATTTGTACGTGCCCAGCGGAAGGTGGCTTTGGGGAGGACCGGGGTTTGTGTATGTTAGATTTCATTGTGATAGCTAGAAAAGAGTGAAATTCCTCTGCATAAGGTGGCAAGTTTGATAACGCTTCCTCCCCTCCCCCAGCCTAGAATGTTCCTTGCTGCCATGGGAATGGTGGTAGCCAAACTTCAGCAAAGACAGTCTTTTGAGTTGGTTTATACAGGATGAGGCGCAGAGTTACCTGTTTTGTGTAGATAAGACACATACCTGGGAGGGAAAAGCAGAACTCCAGATTCCCCCCCTCCACACACACACCTTCTACAGCTTTGGTAGGTTTGGCGAGAGGCCCACAGGTGACTTTCCTGGGTCACTTGTACCTCTTGCCAATTGCAGATTGCCTTTATGTAGCTTGGGGGGAGGGGACAAGTCTGACTGGAGTTATTGAGATCCCTTGGGCTTTGTTCCTCTTCTCACTTACAATGGTGTAACTCCATGGTTTACTCCTGATTGTGAGAGGTCAGAATCTGGCCCATTGTCACAGTGAAACGCTGACATTTCTCACTACACAGGGACCATGGTCCTGTAGAAAATCCCGTTCTGTGTATCGGAAGGTACTAAGATTACTGCAGGTACCTGAATGTTGACTCTTTAATGGCATCCATGATATAATGGCATATAAGAGGAAAGAAGGTTGCTAGTGCACACTCCATAGTCTCTTGGTGCATCAGTGGGAGTAGGGGGCAAAGGTACCAGGCTCTTCTAAGTGCCTTTGCCTTCATATAAGGCATATTTGCTTCAATCTTAAATGACTATGCACCCCTTAAAATATAATCCAGTGATGCCGGGCAATGGAAAAGCCGAGAGCTATCACTTTGAATTGCAAAGTTTCTGTATCCATAATGCATAAAGAGACCTCTGCTATAACACAAGGATTCAGTCCTCCTGCAGCTCTGGAAAATTGGACAACTTCATAGTCCTTTATGAAAATGCAATGTATTTTCTTCTCCTTCTCAGTAGTAAATTATGCATTTGAGAGTGACAAACATTAGAAAGCTGCCTTTATTACTAACAAAACTGGGCAGGAGGGGACAGGGAGTCGGCAGAACCCATGACAGAATGTTTAATAACTTTTGTGATTACTATTTCCTAGAGGTGATGTGTATAATATGTATTTCTCCCCTTTCATTTTATGATAACACTTATGCTGGAGATTGTTTCATTTATGCATCTTGAACTTCTTCCTGGGTCAAAGGTTAGCATAGTTTGGAACAACCACAATAAATGCTTCATGTCTAAGTTGCGAAGCCTTCTGTTTCTTTTAAGGGCAAAATACCACTAGTTTTCTCAGCCCAGCAGTATGACAGTTGACAAGAGAAGTCCCCCATCACCTTGTAATGAATAAATGATGACACATTTGAAGCTTATAAAACTAATCGGCATTTGAAAATATCACTGTGGGGAGCCATTTTGCTGAAGAGTGGTGATGTCTCTGCAGTGGGGTGCCAAAATGAGCAATTTCTTGTAAGAGATTCCGGAGAAAATAGTTTGAAATTTTATTTTGGGTAATTTTCTGGCCAGGAAACTTGACTCTTTGGGGAAGTTTCCCTCAAATGACATCAAAATATGGACACTTAAAAAACGTTTGCGTATCTTGATACAAAATTTGATCTTTGGCTGGATGAAATTTCAAGCTCTGATATTTTTAATCTGAAGTCTTTTGTTTCAAAATAGAATAATTTTTGAGTGAAATGCAATATTTTGTGTACTCAGCATCAGTTTTCATTGATGGAGAGTGGGGGGAAAAATGAGGAGGGTAGAATAATGGGATGCATGGGCCCTCCAGGGGAATCAGAACAAGGGAATTCTCACTGTTTAGTCCAGGAGCCACGTGAGTATGTGTCAGGACAGCAAGGCATGCTGGTAAGGAATGCCAAGGAGTATAAGTAGCAGTCTTTCTTCTGAAATGAAAGACCAGGGATGAGGCAAGAGCTGGAGCGAGGCTCTCCAACAAGAGCTTGGAAAAGAGCCTGTGGCCAAGGCTTCCTGAGTGAGGGAGAAGTCCATATTCAATCCTCTGCATCAACAGGGGGAAGTGTAGGGCAGAATTTCCCAGAGGAAAGGATTAGTGACACTGCTTAGCCCAGGAAGGGGAGGGCAAAACTACAAACTGTTGAAGCAGGGATGAAGGTTGAGGCCTGGGATGCAACAAGGATATATTTTATGTCTGGACTCTTGCTTGTGCTAGCGGGTCAAGGCAATAAACAACGAACCACACCAAAGTATACTTCCCCAAGAGATTGAAGACCACATGCATCTGATGAGCGGTAAGAACTTGCTACAGTGACAAACATTAAGTACAGGCTGTTTTCCATTTATTTTTCCTCAGGCCAGTGGGACCTAAGGTTGTTTTAATTAAGTACTGAAGGATTGGGCCCAATTATTTGTGGTGATGAGTACCTGTGCTGAGGTACTGAGCAACTTCAGCTCCTCACTAGATTTAGTTGGATGGCTTCAATGATGTATGGTCAGAAGCAGAACAATGCATCTGAATTCAGGGCTGAATTTGTAGCTTAAACTGCACTATGATGACCAGTTCTGAACACTCTGAACTTTGAGATGGCTCCAGTTTGGACCCAGACTTTCAAATGCCAAAGTTTAGGAGAGTCTCACTCTAGGGCTCTACTTCTGCTCATAGATCAGAAGTTCAGATCCAGCGTGTTGACTTGGGCGTGCCCAGCTCAGGGGCCTACACAATCTCACCCTTTTTACACCTCTGCTCTCATTCTCCCTACTTTCCTCCCAGTCCTTAGTCTCCTTCCAGTCATGACTTTTGCAGTTTCAGTTGTGCTGCTGCTTATGCTTTGAACAATTTCCAAATTCCTGTTTTCCAAGTGCCTCCCCCTTCAAATCCTGTCTTAACACCTTGTCACAAAAATCCTACCTTCTTCTTTTCACCAATAGTTTTCCCTAAGGCCTCTTTTTACTCTACTGTTGTCCCATGCTTTAACTTTGTTTTTTGTCTCCCTTTGACACGCTCCCCTCATCTAATTTACTGTTTAACTCCTTGTTCTAGGAGGTGCTGCCTACATTTGTGGTATTATTTAGGCTAGGTCTACACTACAGCGGGGTTCCGACCTAAGATACGCAACTTCAGCTACGTGAATACCGTAGCTGAAGTTGCGTATTTTAGGTCGGCTTACCTGGTGGTGAGGACGGGGGAAAGCCGACCGCTGCCGCGCTGCCGCCGACTCCGCTGCCGCCTCTTGTCGAAGTGGATTTCCGGAGTCGACGGCAGAGCGATCAGGGATCGATTTTACAGCGTCCTCACGAGACGCGGTAAGTCGATCCCCGATAAACCGATTGCTACCCGCCGGATCGGCGGGTAGTGAAGACGTAGCCTTAGAGGGTTTTTAGTGACTGTGTTGGGTAAGGTGGTGCCGTGTTTTTCTATGAGAAGTCTTTCTGAGAATTGCCTCTCTTTCAGTATGCTCCGATTAGCTATTGGTTTCACTTGGTACCTACACATTGGGTTACTGTGAAATGGGGTGGAAAGCAACTTGCATTTGGGGGGCAACTCAGCATTGCTGGCTGTAGAGACCAAGAACTGGTTGAAGCTCAAGGTGGAAAGTGTGCGGTGTAAGCCCCAGAAAGCACAGCCAGGGGGCTGACATTCTCTAACTGGCTAAGTGTATCCAGACATGTGCAGCCATTGGTTAGCAGACAGAGTAAGTAACTTAATTTTTGTTGTTACTGTTTTGTCTATCCTGGGTACTAATATGGACCCCAAGAGCAGCTTGTGACACTGTCAGACTAGGTGCCAGCTCTTGTCAAGGCTTTAGGCCTCAGTTGAGCACTGACAAATTCATTGCAGGAAAGCAGTCAGTTTCACCTATGTGTTAGTATGGTTAAGATGGACATTGAACTTACAACAATGTGTTTAGTGTTTAGATTTTGTGAAATGCTTGTAAATTGCTGCATGCATTGATCTCACTTATATCTTTATCACATGCCAAAGGTATCATTTAAATTTTATGACTATAAAAAATGTTTGCTCTGAAACTGTGAACCTAGTCAGGAGGGATCATCTTCTAACCATCAAGAAAGCTAATCAATACTAAATGGGCCATTGTGGGCCATCACAATACAAAGACTTTGTTAATTGCCCCTTTACACCCAGAAGTGGTTACGTGCAAGGGGGTTCGTCCCATCAGTTTGATTTCTGGAAGAAGGAAATAAAAATATCTGACAAGAAAATTTTTCTTCTCTTTTTCTGTTTGGACTCTCTCCGGGTTGGAGCTACAAAACAGAAGCAGAGATCCCCCAAGGTCAACCTGGGTTAGCCGCCCTAAAAGATCTTGAGTTGACAGATTACTACAACTCACGTTTTAAAACCATAAACTGTAACTCTAGCGTATATGCTTTATCCTTGTAATAACTCTTTAATTTCCTTTTCCTAGTTAATAAACCTTTAGTTAGTTGATGGAAAGATTGGTTACAAGCATGGTCTTTGGGGGGTCTAAGGTACAAATTGACCTGGGGTAAGTGGCTGGTCTCTTGGGACTAGAAGCAACCTGAATATTGTGTGATCTTTGGTGTATAGCAACCAATTCTCAAGATAGACTGGAATGCCCAAGGGGCCGGTCTCTGATGTAAAGTTACTACAGTGCTTTAGGAGTTCACACTTGTTAATGGGTTGATGAAATCTAATTATAGGACATGTGACCAGTTTGGAGTGTCTGCCCTGCTTCTTGACAGTCTATGCCGAGGTTGGCACTCAGTCGTGAACCACTCCAGATAGCATGACACACCTCAAACTTTAATGTATTTATCCTTGCAACACCCCTCTAAGGTAGGGAAGTTCTCTGATCTCTATTTTATAATGGAGATTTGAGGCACTGAGATGAAGGGTAACATCAGAGTCATAACTAGGCATTTTAGCATCTGGGGCGAGTAAGCATATTTTCACCCCATACCATTTTTTGTCATTTTTCCACTCAGCGGTGATGCATGGGGGAGGAGATGCAGGGTCACATGCCCCCCATCCCCTGATTTTTTGTTTGCGCCCCCCCACACCCAAGCAGGCTGAAGTGAGTCGGGGGTGGAGGTGGCACTCTCTCCCCGACTCCTGCCATGATGGCTGGCTTGACTGACCCCTGCTGCATGGGGCTTTGTGTTACCTCGGTTTCCGCCCCATTTTTCTGCCCCTGTGGCTTTGCACCCTGGGCAGCTGCCCTGCTCGCCCCACCCTGGTTACGGTCCTGGGTAATGTGTTCAAAAGCTCCTAAGTGACATAAATGCCTACGTCATGTTTTGAAAAGGGCCTAAGTGACACTGAAAGTCAATGGGCTCCTCAGTACATAAATCTCCTTTGAAAATGGGACGCAGGCACAAAACTTTAGAAAATGGGATCCCAAGTGGCTTACCCAATACATCATGGGAAGCCTGTGTGGAGCATGGACCTGCACCCAGGTCTTTCATCATCTAGGTGACTGCCCTAACTACTGGGTCATCTTTCCTGTCTGGAAGCATCTCCTCAAACTTATCTGCAATTGAGAAGTTGCCAATAGCTGCAGGAGTTCCTTGGCAGCACAGTTTGGAGACTGTTATAAAATGTAAATAGTGTTTTCATCATGAAATATTTTGTATTTTAAAAACTGAGACAGTGTTATTTACTCCCTCCCCTTCCCTCCCACTCTCCCCCCAGCAGATGGGACGTGGATCATTTTAATTAGATTTTATTGGACTGTTATATGGCCCATAATTGTGATCATTACTCATTTTCACTGCGGTTCAGACAGATTCTCTATTTAGACATGATGATATTTTGATGAGACAAGTCCCATGTAACTTGTTATGTTAGGGGCCAGTAGCCAAAGCAGTGGAATTAGGTGCTTTGATAGCAATAATTTTCATAGCATTAAAAAGAATTGAAATAGATTAATAAAGATGTAATGGGCAATTTGTGTTTCTCTGTGCCCAAGCTGTGGGTGCTGCAGGCAAAGTGTCTCTTTGGCCTACTTACTCAACAACAGGTCATGCTGAAAATTCAGGAAACAAACTCTCCAATCACTGAAATCCCGAATAGCAGGTATGGGAAGTATAGCACAGAGGGCTAGCACTCTGCCAGTTCATCATCTGTGTGGCGGATTCAAATACTGGGGCAGAGTCATAGTTTAAGGCCAGAAGGAATCATTAGATCATCTAAATTTCACTCAGTTATGCCGTCAGTGCTTGTACCCCCAGTTGCAAGTATTGAGCCCGATAACTTGTGCTTGACTAAAGCATAACTTTTGTGTTCACTATCCTTAGCTGGTGGAAACCAGTGTAGCCGCACCGAAGTCAATGCAGCTGTGGTAATTCATGCCAGCTCAGTGTCTGGCCCATTGCACTTTGGTCTCATTCCAGTCTCTATTAGACACTTACTCGCATATGTTCTGACAATGATTCACACCTGCTGCTAAGAGGTTAGGGCTGGAGGCTGAAGAAATCTGAAACTGTCTATGTGAATCTGACAAGTTGTAACTATTCTCTCCTTTTTGTCTCATGGGGACACTTGGGCAGATCACTGAGGCATTCCCTTCCCTTCCTAGACTGAGCCCCTTCTGAAGAGCAGAGGGTATTGTAGGTCACAAGAGGTGCTGAATATGTTGGCAGATACCCCTACAGAATGTCTCCCACATCCATCCCTGCTGTTAAGCTCTGGTCTAGTCCCTTCTTTTGGTTTAACTACTGCAGCCTCCTCCTATATATGGCTTCCGTGATTTTCACCATTTAAGTCTATCCAACACGCAAAAGCATAAATTGTATTTCTCCCTCCATAGCTCCAACCAGATCAGTCCCTCCTAAATCCCAGTGCTCAATTTCCTCCTTCTGCTTCACACACAAATTCTCAATCTTCATTTTCAAAGTGCCATACAGTCCCCTTCTTGCTTAAATCTTGCTCCTTGTCTCTTCCCCCTTGTATCCGCTCAGGCCCTAGGCTTTGGCAACATGACACAGCTTGTTGCTCTCATGATCACCTTCTGTCCCTCCATCCCCTGACCTGGTAGCCCTGACAAGAGCCTGTGTGCCATGCAACTTCACTCTAACGTCCCCTTCAAGTCTTTGGTTGTTCTCCTAACACTCCATGCAGCTACTTCTGCCTTCTAGCCTGACCTTGTTCCTTCAAACCCTCACTAAAATACTCCAGCATTTTTTTTTTTAAAGCAAAACTTTTCTTACTAGGCACCATGTCCTTGTTTGTGTCACTGAAACTTTGGCACCTAACAAAAATGTAAATTAGAACTTGGTCAAATATTCATTGTGAAATATTAGTTATTAAGTTAGCCCTCTTCTCTCTTTGGGCATGAAAACGATCTGATTTCTCTGCACGGATTCATTATTTCTGTGTTTTGGTAGAGTTTTCATTTGGAGGTCATTCACAAATGGTTACCTTCGAAAATGCCATTTGTCACTTGGATTATGTTGTCAGACATCAAATTCACATGGCACTTCTTTCTGCTCCCTGGCTGGATGAGTGAAACATTCTCAGCAGGAGAATAACTAGCCACAAACATCTGGTATGAATTCTTCATACAAATAATTTACATTAAAATGAGTGAAACCTCAGGCTTCATTTTCTCTCAGTCATGGGTATAATTGCAAGCAATGATAATCACCACCCCACAAATCTGGCCTTCTTTCTTGTGAACACATTCATGAAGGAGGTTTTAGTACGATTCAGCCAGCTCTAATACCTTCCTGTAACCCTTATCTTTTGCAGATCCCCCCTATGATTGATATACTCTTGCACTTTTTCTAGCTTACATTTAGGGTTGCCATCTTTGGTTGGACGAATTCCTGGAGATTTCATCACATGACCTAATCTGTAATTAAAGATTAATCTTTAATTCCTGGAGACTCCAGGACAATCCTGGAGGGTTGACAGTCCTACTTACTTTGTTTGTAGAATGCCAGGGATGCTGATGGCACCATAGAAATAATATGTAATATTGCTTTGTTTGTGTGAGCTGGTCCATTTTTTGCTAAAGTCCCACTGAGTGCCCCTGTGCCCATAGGGAGTCTCACGAAAAGTCACTGGGATTTTCCTTCATAGCTCTCATTGCATGATCCAAGACCGATTTTACATTGCCCTGGGCAAGGGTAAAATTACCATTGTATAATTAGGAGGGCAGGAAGCAAAGGTGGAAGTCCTGTTGAGGAGATCAGCAACAAGAAAAGTCCTACTCTGAAAAGGAAAGGGAATAGGATATGGAAATGGCTGGCAGGGTTCAGTCTACCACAGACGTGGTCCCAGATCTTAATTACTGGCATAGGCAACCATGGCGATAGTAGGAGGGGGGTGGATCTTGTCTGTGCTTGCCATCTGTTGTCTGCTGAGACAGGAAAGTTCCAAGCCAGGTGTAGCTGCTAACAACAGAGCAATGCTCAGCAAGTTAAGTTTAATTAAAGGGCTAATTATTCCCACTCCGGAATGGACCTATCACTGTACCTGTATTCATATTCTGAATCTCTTCCTCTGGTGTATATGCTGTATACACTTATTTTCTATTGTTGCTGTAATGTTTTATTTTTCTTAAGCAACGGATGAGTTTTTGATGTTCGTGAAAAGTGAGAGCTAAGAGAATTAGCTAGAGCCAAGTCTAGGAGGATGATTTTCACTATTCTGGCATTTCCCAACAGAGATTCTCATAGCACTTTACTTGAGCCTTCCAGCCCCCAGCAGACTAGGTGTTTCCACTTCAGTGATATGGCAGTAACTGAGCATTAGACAGAGACTTGCGCAGATTCACATAGTGACTCAGTAGCAGAACTGGGAACTCAGGCATCATGACTCCCAGCCCCCTGGCCTAATCATTAGATCACTAAACAAAACTCTTTTTTCTTAGCTACACCATTGTAAATCCAGAGGAACCCCAT
Source organism: Terrapene triunguis (assembly GCF_002925995.2). Classification (NCBI taxonomy): domain Eukaryota; kingdom Metazoa; phylum Chordata; order Testudines; family Emydidae; genus Terrapene; species Terrapene triunguis. The sequence goes on along the minus strand of NW_020664584.1, from coordinate 2,934,917 downwards.
TGACTTCTATGGAGCTGCTGGATTTGCTCCAGCATAAACTGTAGAATGTGGCCCACTGCCTCCTTGGCACTGGCATTTCTCATGCACAGCTCTGTCAATGCAACTTCATGCTGCATTTGTTAGTTTCCTAAAGGCTGGTGTAACCTTTGCTTACTCCGTGTGGCTTGGAATCTTCTAAGTGGCCCGATGTGTTTTGTAATGTGTATATATGTAACAGCGACAGACCCCAGTCGTCGGTGGGCGGGATTGAACCTGGGACCTCTGGAGCTTAGTGCATGAGCCTCTACTGCATGAGCTAAAAGCCATATGCCTGTTAGCTAAGGCTGCACATGCTATATTTCCTATTAGAATTTTTCTGTCCCCTAATCTGCTCCTTTTCCCCAGTCTCTCCTAACTGGGACATGAACCCATAAAGTTGAACTTCTGAACTTTGAACTGTTGAAGCCACAATGCTAGAAGGCGTTTGAATTAGACAAAACGAGTGAACCCGCCAGTAGTTGTGACAATGGTATCTATTGTGAGTAGACTGAGAGCCAAGTGCTTTGAAGATCCTTGGGTGAAAGATGCCGTAGAAAGGCTGAGTGGTGCTGTCGTCGTCCACAAATTAAGAAATATGACTCTTGTGCAAATGCTATACCCTTAATGTTTTTGTTTTAAAACAGGGAGTACGCTATCTTATGGGTGCAGTTTGTCCTTTGGAATTCAAGGTACTAGTTTGTGACTGGAAGCCAGGTACATGGATGGCTAAAGGACATCAAATGAGAGTGCTCCTGGTATACAAGTTTCAGCCAAGAATACTTTTTACAGCTATGTTATGAACCCAAAGAAACCATATAACCTATGTTTGTAATCAAAACAACCTGCCACAACTCAGATTACTCAATATTCATTGAGTTACAGGTCAAGAATGGCTTGCTGAAATTATTTGGTGAATAATTTCTAATAGCTAATCCACTCAATAAAAATATAAGATGCTCATGAACAGAAAGAGGTAAATTTGGTGAATAAATGGTTCACACTAGCAATGGTTCACCCAGTTCTGGCTGTGGCTATGACAACCCGAGCTCTTGTTTACTTAATCTGAATATTTGACCTTTACACTTTTTGGAAATGGTATTTTTCCTCTTAATTATGTTGAAGGGACACTTCCGTTTTAGTGCTCTGATGGACATGTCTATAAATAGCTATTGCTTGTACCAGAACTTAACACTGAAGCCTTCAGCAAAGTCAGCATTGCTAGGATTTTCTAAGCCTGAGTTAGAAACCATGTGGAGTTTAATCATTAATCACCAGTCCTTTAATTAACAGCTCTGAGCTTTGAACAAAAGGTGCTTGCTGCAAGGCTGCCAAGGGGCCCTGAACTCTTCATTGTGTCTTCATGCTGAGGACCCAGTGGCCTTCAGAAAAGAGGCTGATGGAGCAAGCTACTCCTCCTGTTGAGGGTCACCCTTCGAAGGAAGAGCAGATGTTCATGGCTTCATCTTCCTTCTCTCGCCTGCCCTGTTGGCTAACTGCAGTTTTGAGCTGACTCAACCCAGATAGGCTGCCAGGTCTCTGAAGCAGGCAACCCGCAGTAGCAGTGCCATTCACAGAAGAGGCCTGGTTTGCTGGCAGATGGAATCCAGGTTGTCTGAAGTCTTGTTGCCTCCATCAGGCCAGGTGAGTTTGAATGGAAGAAGGGGGAAAGCTGCTGCAGGCTTGGCAAATTGTACACGGGGATGCTCAAAATGGAGCACGAGGGACGGGAAGAAAACACTGCTATATGACTTGGCCAATATTTTTCTGCATTCCCTTTGCTGTGGTTGAAGATATTTATGTTTTAATATGGGCTTCTTCCCTTCACAGTCTGGCTTTCCTCTGAGCCTGCAGTAAAATCTGGAGGCCTGATCCTCAACTGATGTAAATTGGCATAGCTGTATTGGAGTTAATGGAACCACACTGGTTTACACCAGCTGAAGCTCTAGCCGTAGCCTGGTGTTTTGGATATCCTATTCTGTTACTCTGATTACGATGTTAATTTAGGATAATGACTTCACAGTGTGTTAAAATAAGCCTAGGGGATGGGTGATGAAAGAACCCAACTGGATTCAAATAAACAATTTGGGTAATTAGCAGGCAGGGTGAGAAAAGTGAATTTTAAAAAAATGAGGAGACTAAATGGATTGTTTAGGTATGATACACTTGGAGTTTTTTCATTATCACCAGAAACCCTCCTGAGGAGCAAAACCCTTGAGATGAAAGCTTGACTAGTAGCTGCTTTGGCAACATGTTCATGGTGCAACAGAGAGTGTGCGAGTCTGTGTCATGCACTGGGCTGATGCCAGTGCACTGCTGCCCTCTCTTGGAGAGATTGACATTTGCTATAGGTGTGTGTGAACCGGCTCACGCACTATACCAAAGAAGATATAATCTGTCTTCTCTTATTACCTGTCAATGCAACAGAGAATGCACACTTGGTGATAGAGGCCTGGGGAACAGACACCTTCCCAAGCCTGGTTTATCTCTACAGAAGAAATCTAGGGCTGAGGATTGTTCCAAGTGGTGTCTCGCTATGCATAGTTAAGTTAGGGTGAGCTTATAAAATCCCCACAGTGATGTGCAAACTGGCTTCTCTTTCTTAAATTCCTCCAATCATTGAAGACTGGGGGAGTACAAGTGTTCTGCACACCTTGGGATTGGAGCAATGTACTCAGCATGTTTGCAGGGTATTTTGTTCATGCAACAGAGAACAAACAAATGTAAAATGCTGAGGGGCCTGAAGCAAAACCTTAGATCCACATCCCCATAATCTTAAATTTAGCAGTGTGTGTGTGTTGGGGGGCAGGTGTTTCAGAATCCAGACCCAAATCCTAATTTCACATGATGCTGCTCTCGCTCTAATGGAATGAACCAAAACTCTGGACCTGCAAATGTTGGGGTTTGAAAGGCTTTCAAGATCTGGTTCCAAAGTTTGTGGCTCAGGACTATATCTAATAAAATATGCTGCCTTTCTCTATAGAAGATAACTAGCTGGGTGGGAGGGGGCAGATGAGACTTTTGCAAGAAAATGAATGGGATCTTTAAAGGGAAGGGCTGATACCACACAGCTGTTGAACCCCTTCAGTAGCCTTGACTTCTGAACAATAGGAGTTGTCATGCTCTGGTAGAACATGGATCATTTACCAGTTCAGTATCCGGTCTCCCACAATAGGCTTGTTCCTGACGCATCAAAGATAGGAGAAACACCCAATACAGTATAAAGCTGTATCCTTCTCTCTCCCAGCATGATGTTAGTTTTTCCCCTGGCAATCCATTCTTCAACATTAGCTGGAAATTGCCAGAGGGGCTGAGTTCTAGAATGTGGGGTATTGTAGCCCATACTGCCTCACTGGCTGGTGCTACTAGGCACTGAAATGGGTAAGAAGGCACAGAGTCCTGAATAAAGCCAGGTAGATGCAGAGATAGAGCCCAAGGATGAAATACGTTGTTTGTTGTAGCATCACTGAACAGCACACACAGGTTTTTCTGTGCCAAGAGGGATTTTACGGGGACACTGCTAAATGGAGGCAGTAAATTTAACTTTAAAGGGCTATGAATTGAAACTTTTGGCTAAAAATGGAAATCCCGTTACTCATTACTGAGCCCTTTTAACTTCACTTGGAACAGGACAGTATTTTTTACCTCTAAGGCCATTGGAAACTGGAGGTTTAGATGTGTCACTTGTTGGTTGGCGGTGGTGATGGACTAAGGTAGTGGAGGCCTAGCAGGATGGTAGCTGAACCCTGCAGTTTATCTTTCAAGGTGAGTGCGGGCAGTCAGGGTTATTTATCCCGGGGTGGAACGCTAGTCTGCAGCATGGCCACAAATCCGGTGGGAACTGGGGCTTGTTGAAGTCCATTTCCACCTAGAGAACGTGCCCAAGCTGCAAGATCCAGATCCAGAGTAACACGTTCGAAGCACCAAAGTGACTTAGGCTGCTGAGTCCCCTTTTCACTTAGGAGACAGAAGCCTATGTTGTGCTGTCTTCACTGCAATTGTTACCTGTGCTAGCTGGACTCAAGCTAAATCGGGTGGGCTAACCTATGCACAGCTTTTGCTATGTAGACATACCTCTGTTCTTAATTCATCTCTGCTCTGGATGCCAACATTTCAACCCAGCTTTTTCACAAATGAAAAGGATTTACTGTCTCTCTGCGCCCTTGAGGAGGATATTTATCCTCCTCACAGAACCACGTGATTCGGCAACATTAGCAGTCTCTGTCCAGCAGAAGTAAATGGCTGGAATAACAGAACAGGGGGTTCTGCGGGTCAGGAGTCGGGAGTGAAGAACTATGACTGGAATATCAGTGGTCATTGCAGGTCAGGGTTGGGGACACTGGCTGAGCTGTCTGTGAGATTGTCAGGGCTGGAACTGTAGAGAATGCTGAAGATCAGGAATGAGGCGCATTGGATTGGTAACAGTGGCGGAAAAGTAGAAAATACTCAATGCTGGTGAAAACCCAGGCATATTGCAGGTTATTAACCCTTCACATTCACAAGCACCTAATTCACCAACACCAAAATTAAAATTGTGGTGGGAGGAAGCCCTTTGTTCACAATCATCCAGCAGAAGGAGCTGAACATTTCCCATGCATGAGTGAATAGGAGGCTAATAGAAGTTGATATTCCCATGTAAGTTTAAAGGGAGAGAAGAACAAAAAATCCCCCAGATATTTCTTCCTTGCTTGCTTTTTCCATCTTATTTCTTTTCCCTCCATGTCAACACCAAACAAGACAGGACTAAAATTAATGGGGAAAGCAGCAATTAGCAAATTAGGTTAGCGGCGTGTTGCAGTGTGCCATGGCTGCCAGGTGTGAGGGGCTCTGGCAGTATATTTATTAGCGGCTGTCAGAAAAGTGACACTTTGATGAATGAAGCTGGGTAATCAGCACCCTCCGACAGTGAGCACTGCGAGGCCTCAACATGCTAAACTGCAAAATCAAACCTTTTTTTAACCCCCTGTACAAAAATAAAATAACAAAAAAAAAACCTACAAGAAAAACATGTTTTTTCCATCAGGAATTAGTGATAACTGGGGGGAAGGTGGGGAAGGATGGAGGAAAGGCAATTTGCTCTGGAAATGTGGGCAGGTTCTGGAGTTCTTCTGTCCTTGGGAGATGGGACTCAGGTTAAAATTGTAGACAGTTTAAAAATATGTGGGCCAGGTCTTTGGTATAAATTGCCATAGCTCCATTGAAGCGAATGGGAATGTTTATTTTGATGGTGGGCTGCACCCATGTGATATACCAAGCCACCAATGCATGATATCTGGGAGCTGACATTAAATGCTTAATCCAAAAGAAGAGATAATTAAATGACAAATAAATAAATAAATATGAGAAATGTCTGACTCTTAAGTTTTTGCCAGTGGTGGTACCATATTGTGATTTGATTCTTCTCTGTAATGTTGACGTTGAAAGATTCCTTCCTGTTAAATGTTTGATTTATTTCCAACTGGAATTAATTAGTGGTCATTTAGGAACATCACTGTGCCACACAACACAGACCTTCAGAACTTTGAACTGAATGCAGGGACGGAAATCTAATTCTCCAGTGTAAATTAATATGTAAATATACAGTAGTCTAAACTGTCATTTAATGTTGGTTAAAGGAAGCTTTTTTCTTTTTTTTAAATGCTGTTGATAATTAAGTTCATAGGGAGACAAATCCAACTTAGCTGTACTAAATGTTCTTGGAGGGTAATGTATGAATGACACTTGTAGCATCCAGGTAACAGACCACTCTGTCCAAAAAAAAAAAAAAAAGATGTGTGAGAGCATGTGTCATTTCTCCAAGTTCTCTGACCTTGAGTCCTATACTGGACATTAGCATCTTGCCCAAAGCTAGTTGATAATTGTTAACGGTTCTGAACAGAGCGGGTTGAAAATTCCAATTTCAGTGGAAAAACTGGGTCCGTTTTTTCAGTAGACCTGGTTAATATTTTTCAAATGCAAACAGGATCTAGTTTTTATTTACGTTCACAACTTTTCACCCATTTTCCTAGTTTGAAGTGAAGCTTCCTGATCTAGCTGGAGTCACTGGTCAAAGTCTGCAGCAGCTTCATTGTTAAGGCACTAGAGGCAAAATTGAAATTGCTCTTTCATACTTTAATGACTTAAATTACTGAGCCAGAATAAGAAATTAATCAAAAGATGACTGAATTCTTAATGTAATTTTTAAAGACAAATATTAACTGACTTTATCAGAGGAAATGTCTTATAATACACTCTCTCCCTGAAATGTCATTCTATTTTGTTTAAGCTAAATAATCCATCTCCACAAACTCCAAACTTCATAAGCATACATTCTTAAACATAAACTATATCTCCATTTTAAGAATTAAACATATAGTTTTTCACTTTACTCAGTATAACTCAGGGAACATCTACACTTTGAGCTAGAGTTGTAATTTCCAGGTGGAGTTAGACATACCAGCACTATCTCTGATAGAGCTAGTGTGCTAAAAAGAGAAGCGTAGCTTCCGCAGTGCAAGGGCTAGTAGCGATGGGAAGAGCTAACTGCCCAAGTACTCATGCTGCCGTGGCTACACTTCTGCTTCTTGTGCATGTGCTCAGTCAGAACTAGCATGGCTATATTTGCGTGAGCTGGAAATCACACCTCGGCACGAGGCATAGACATATCCTATGTTGAGCTATACCAAGAAAAGCCAATGGGACCACCATGTTCACTTGGCTACCTCTATTTGCTCAGTGCTGTCAGTCTGTTCCCCTGGCTCTCCACATGCCTTTCTTGTACATATCTCTACTGCTTCTTACATGGATTAGGTCTCCCCTGTTATCTCCTTGGCCCAAATGGCTCCTCAGTCTTGCTACTGAGTTGAGGGAGAGTGGGGCCCGGGGTATGTGTTTAGCTGGTTGGCTCTATGAACCAGCCAGCTAATCTATGAATTTACTGTTTGTTCCCTCAGCCTCTGGGGCTGCTGGCTAGCATTCAGTTCCTGTTCTGCCTGTCTCCCTAAGGATGCACACGTCCAATTCCTCTGAAAAAGGGGCAACTTTCTCTTTTCAGAAATTCAGGAAAGGGTTATTTTTAATCTACCATAGGTACTTACATGGCCTCCGTTACAGTAGTGTCTGGGCACCTTGCAGACCTTCCTGTATTTATCCTCCCCACACCCCTGTGAGGCAGGGAAGTGCTGTTTTCCTCACTTCACAGACAGACTAATGCAAAAGCAAACACAGTACTCTAAGGACGTTCCGAAAGTAGCAATTATTACCCCTTTAATAAAGAGCGGGCATGCCGCACACCACAAACTAGGAGTGCTGGGTAACAGGCCACACCCTCAGCACAGTCACACCCCCTTGAGGGTATGCAGTGCTAGCCACTCCCTTTTGCACTCAGTGTTAGTTGCAGCACTGTGCTTCTTGTGTGTGTGCATGGTGGAGAGGGTGAAGGAGGTGAGGAGGAGGCTTTATGCACTCTGGTCTGATTCTTTGTTACATGTATGCCTCTTTAAGCTGCTCTGCATTGTGTAGTGGCCTTAAAGGGGGGTGAAAACAGCTCCTGACCCTGCCCGAGTCTTTCTTAGCTGTTCCCAGCCCTGGTGTAGGAGCATGTGGGATGGGTAGGGGCTGTGTCTGGAGTGTACCAGGCTATGGTTGTTGTCTGCTTTAACTTGTCCTGGGGGCCAGGGTTGGCCCCTGAATGACTCAGTATATGGGGAGCATTTGCTACCCCATACATTCCTGTTCCCAGCGCAGGAACAGATTAACTGAGAATCAGGGTCTGATGTTCTCCAACCTAAAGTATGGTGCAGCAGGTTGCTCCCCGTGTGCTTGGGAGCTCTGGGAGGCTGCTCTCCCTAAAGCTCAATCCCTCTTGGGGCTCCCCTTGGAGCTGGTTGCCTTGGCATTGGCCCCCACTGAGCAGATGTCTCCATTAACCCTCATATTAAAATTTTGGACATCTGTAAAATAAAAAAACACAATAAAATGTCAAGATCCCAATGCTTCTGTGCTTCACTTGTTTAGATTGCTGCCTCCATTGTCTACATTTTTGAGGGGCTTGATTCTCTGCTCCACGGCCCCCAGCTTTACACCAACATATATCCACTGATTTCAGTGCAGCTTCTTTGGGTTAAAACTGCTTTCACAGAGTGGAGATGTAGGTTTTCCTTTTGAAAGAGCAACTTGGCTTCCCTTCAGGAATGGCACCAGGAGTTTTTGCTTCTAGACCGTTGTCAACAGTACTGACAAGGTGATCTTTGGTGTAATTCTTTGTCAGGGACGAGTTTGCACCAGGTTCCATCATTTGCCCTCAGTTAAATCAAAGGCCAACGATAAACAATTTTAAGACTGTTTTGAAAATCCAGTTGCTTCAGTGACATTTCAGTGTAAATGTTTGATGCTAACTCTTTGGGAGGTGCTCATTGGCTGGGTAGAGAATGTTGAAAGGGTGTGTGTGTTCTCTGCTTGGTATACAAAGCTTTAGCTGCGCAACTGCTTTTAGTATTAATGGGCTAAAGCCCCACACATCAAGCAAAAAATCTACTCCTGGTAACTGTGTACCTGCTGTCCCTTGGGATCTTTATGGGAATGGTGCATCTCAAGAGATTCTTTCAATGATGCAACATGTCAGGATAAAGAAATAAGGGGATAAAGTTAGACACAGATCCAGAGAAGTTGAGTCGGTGCCAGCATTACTGCATGAAGAAATCAGCTTATAGTGATACCAACCTTTATCCTCCTGGTCATGGCCTACTCCACTCCTGAAAGGTGCCATCTTCTGAGCAGTACATCACCACTGTCTCAGCTTGATGATGTATGATGCCCATACATCCTTACAGCGGGAGTGCACTGTGATGATGTATTGGCGTAATACATCATGGACAGAGTTCACCCAGGTGATGTATTAGTGCCCTGAGAATGTATTACTCAAATGGTGGTATTGTTCAGGGATAAAACCAAGCCAAGGAGTGGAGTCAATTTAATTACAGTGCAAATGATAGTCCGGCGCCAGGAGGCACTTTGGCACCAAAATGCTGGCATCCTGCGGAAATATGAGTCGTGGTTCTCTGTGCCATTGAGTTACATCACAATGTACCATGAGAAGTGCCATAATTAAAAAAAAGTCATTTTTCAGAGAGGAAAACATAGGAGGACAACTTAGAGCTGTGGATAAAGCAGAAGCCCAGTGTGCAGAAAAGCACTTCAGTGGACAGTCCAGAGGGCTAAGGTATAAACAGGTAGTTTCTAGCTCAGCATTTTGGGGAGGGGAATGTTTCTGTGTGTGTGGGTGGGGGTTGTGTTCTCTTTCTCTGTCAGTAAAGCTAAGAATTGCTTTGCTTAATGATGAAACACTTAAAGAATGAAACATCCCATTTGACGTAACTACTCTTCTTGCCCACCAGTACTAGAGATGGGCCTGGAGCCAAACCTGACATACACATACACTCCCCCCAGCACCTGAGTTATTCAGATCAGGATTCGGTCCCATCACTAGGATATAATGCCTTTTCCCATTGCCCCTTTCAGTGTCTGCACAAAGAGTGAAATTCTGGTCTTATCAGAGTCAATGGCAAAACTCCCATTGACATCAATAGGGCCAGTATTTCACCCAAGTGCTTTGATAACACATTTAGACCTGTGATCAAACAATCTCTTGGGCATCCTCCCATAGAGAGTTGATCAACAAACAGGAAACATTTTGACCATTAAAAAAATCCTCTCTTCATCAATATGAAATTTCAAAATTATCAAAGTCCCGCTTCATAGGTGATCCAAAAACAGGAAAAAGGAGTTCACAAACATGTTAGTGTATATCTTTCCCTGTTAGAAATTATTTCTAAAATCAACAAAAAATGTCAATGATGTTTCAACCAGCTCTACTTGAATGTAAGGTTTTGGTAAGATTGTCCCTATGCCCAGTAATTTTTTGGTGTTTGTCCTTCAGATAAATAAGGAAAACAATTTGCATCTATATGCTCTTTCTGGGCAGCCAGATCATACATCAAGCCAAGTGAGGTCTTTATTTTTCCATGGCATTCTTTGGCGGCAATGGGAAGGTTCTCTAGGAAAGTCTATGTATGGATTTTACTTTGCCTTGGAAAGTAAACACACGAATCATGATAATGCCTCCAATTTAGCATGCTCCTTTGAAGACTTGTACCTTATGTTGTTCTGACTTTCACCCAAGAACTGCCTTTTGGACCTGCTAGAAAATCTTGATCCCACTGCAGTCCAATGGGAGTTTTGTTACTGACTTCAGCGTGGCCAGATTTCACCTAATATCCCTACCCCAGGGGCTTTTGATCAGTGGTTAGTTGGGATAGTTGGTACTATTTTTTTAAAAAGCGAAATGTTTATATTGATTCAGAGCCAACTAGGTGGCAATAATAATTTGCTGTTACAAGGTGTTTGGTTTATAGATCTAAGCGTTTTACAAAAAAAGAAATAAATTGTCTTACAGATGGGACGATTGGGGTGCAAAGACATCAAGTGACTTGGCCAAGGGCACACACAGACAGCAGGTTGGCACCAGGGCAAGGAAAAGAATCTGAATCTTCTGACTCCCACATAACTATTCAATGCATTTACTGCACAGCAAACTGGGGTGGAAATATATACAGCAATGCAATGTGCAATACAGTGTCTGTGTGGACCCTACTACTGCACGCTATACGTTCCATAGAATGCGTGGACGTACTGCTGATTCAAACTGCAGTGCCTCAGAGTGCACTAGGGCAATCTCAGTGCGCATCACCTAGTGTGTGGCATGTTGGGGTGCTGTAGATAATCCCCCCACTCCCAGCTTGCTGCTCAGTAAGTGTATGTGTAGACATGCCCTTACTCATTTGTTGTATTGTTTCATTGCATGTACTTACCTAGAAATAACCACATATGCTATGGTGCATATGTGGGAGGGATAGGCTGCTGTAGATGAGTTCAGGGTAAATCCCAAGGCACTTGGTCTGTTTGCATATCGGGATTCTGCTTTTATGACCCTGAGCATTCCACCTCCCACTTCCCCAGCACTGGCAGCACACAGATTGGCACACGTGCTGTGCTGTCTTTGGCCGCTGCATTCGTTTAAGTCGGCACTGTGGCTTAAAACATGCAGGGGGGAAGTAGCGCTGCACAGAGCAGCAGTGACTTAGGCTGCCTTTTGCAACTCATCAGTGTGATGTCTTTTGGAGGGGAATGTGCACAGTTCAGTGTGTTCCCTAAGGACGCACCCCTGCACACACACCACCAAATATATTGATGGCTGTGCAATGGTGGAAATGGCTTTTCCCTGATGCCATCTTCTATGACTTAGTCCTTCTCCACACTGCTCATCAGAGGAGCATATGGCTCAAAGCGATCAGTACGCTTTCGTGATAGCTGTTGTAATTGATTCTATAAATAGGGTTTCCTCTTGCCCGAGTCTTTGCCAGCTCAGCTGTTTTTATTTTTAACAGGAAGCCAGGTTGGTGCTTAGCAGAAATAATTTTTTTAAAAAAAATTCTTTATTAAACATAAAAAGATGCTGCATCTGACTAAAAGGGAAGGTGCCCCTTGGATATTTTTAAAGCTTCCAAAAATAGTCTCAAGTCACAGACAAAGCTCATGTAGCCAGCAGAGCTGTAGGAAGCATGGTAGTACGGAAAAGATTATGCCAGCTAGTGCCATCGGCTGGCTTCTTTTGAGAGGGAGACCAGGAGAACGTGTGGCACAAAGACCAGGAAGGGGAACAAATTGGGGATTGTTCTATCTAATGCCATTGAGTGAAGCAGTAATGAGCAAAAGCAATACTTAACTTGAGAACACTAGATGGACATCAAGGATGGAATCAGGAGTAGAATCACAAGATAGTGAGAGATTTGCCACTGCTTGCATTAAACATTCAGTAACATTAGACAGATTTTTTTTATCTTGCTTCAATCAATGAAAATACAGTTGTGGACATCTCACTCAACTTTACATGTAAACTTTTGCTATTTCATTTCAGGGGGCTTTCCCCCCCTCAGGTTTAATTTTTCAGGGAGATTTGACAAAATGGCTCTTGTCGCTTCATCTTTGATTCCACTTTTTGCTTGGAATGAGTCCCCTTTACTCAAAATTTGCACTTTTTCCAAAACACAGATCCATTTGCAAACAAAATATACTGAAAAATGGTGAATTTTTCAGGAAAATGGGGCCAGTAATTCAAGCTCATGCTCAAATCTGTTTTTTTTTTTAAACCAACCCTTGCCTTTCAGCAGTTCTGCTAGCCTGCATCTTTCTCGCACTTCTGACTGGGATTCCCTTTGTGTGAGAGAGTGCTAGCAAGTGGCTAAGAAATCCAGGAGGAAGGATGGTTTTGTGGGTAAGGTGATGGACTGGGATTCAAGATCAAGGTTCAATTCCTGACTCTGCCACAAACTTCCTGGGTGGCCTTGGGCAAATCAATTTACCTCTCTGTGCCTCAGTTCCCCATCTGTAAAATGGGGATACTTCCTTTCGCCCCATTTTTTGCCTCGTATCTATTTAGATAGATAGCTCTTCAGGGTGGGGACTGTTTTCTTTGTACAGTGCTGAGCACAATGGCGTCTGGAGTACACCACTACATAACCATTTTATATGACAACAACCCCTGCAGTCACTTCTATAATCCAGATAATAAAAACACTGGAGATGGACTTAAACTACTTCAAATGTTGGTGCTTCAGATAAAATTTAATGTGAATCTTACCAGCTTTTTGGTGGTCCCTCTCTGCTCATTTCAGTAAACATGCTGTAATGAATGTCAGGACAAGTGATGGATTAACACAGGTGTAACCATGAAGTCCTTTATAGGGTTAAGTAATGCTGCCTGAGTATATTACACGGCACCCTCCTTCCAGTTGGGTGCATTGTTGTCATGCACCATGGCCTTTGTTCTTGACCACTAGAGAAGGCGGTGCAGAATCTCTTGGTTCCTCTGCAGTCATTAGGTTGTGTATACATGAACCTGGAAAAAACCGTACGAGAGTAAGATTCAGAGTCCATGTTTTCTGGCTTGATTGCATTTTTTTACTAAAGTGGAGAGGAGGTTACAGTTTGGCAGGTGCATATGAAATGCCAAAAGCCCCGAAGGCCCTGGGTTTGTTTTTTCAGCTGACGTTAGGAAGGGACTGGCCGGACTCAATGGACACCACAAGGTACTTTGGTTTATGGATGAAGCCATGCAGATGGAGATCAAAGGTTGTGAACAGCTGCTGTGGCACGCAGTGGGAGCTGAGAGAGGTCGGGCACTGGAAATTAATTTCTTGGATGGTTAGAGCCAAGGTTTAATAGCAGACTTGGAAAGTATAGTGATTGAGTTAACTGCTAACAGAACCTACAGTTCAGGTCAAGTAAAAGGAAGGAGCTAAGGGTTTTTGTGTATCAGTTGCAAGAGAAAGCCTAATGGCTTAACAATATGCAGCTTCAACAAGACACATTATAGCTGCAGCTTCTAGTGAGCTACTTGCTGCTGTGCTGGGGTAGGGGGTAGAGACTCAGAGAGGCACACCTCATGTACTGCTACATTACTTTTAACAAATGATAAATTTCCAGGGCTGGACTAATGCACAAAGTGAAGAAAAGAAGTAAACATGCAGTGGAAGTCTTGTTAATTTTAAAGTGGACTAGAAGAAACTGAAAAATCAGTCATTGCTGAATGGAAAATGACACATTTGGGGTGGGGATGGGGTGTCTGTTCGGGGGCAGAGGACATATATATGCTTTTTTAAATTACTAAACAACCCTATAAAATATTTATTGTCCTGGAAGCAGGGCTGGGGGATCCAGTGTGTCTAGAACAGTGTTTCTCAAACTGGGGCCGCCGCTTGTGTAGGGAAAGCCCCTGGCGGGCCGGGCCAGTTTGTTTACCTGCCCTGTCCACAGGTCCGGCCGATCGCGGCTCCCACTGGCTGCAGTTTGCTGTTCCAGGCCAATGGGAGCTGCTGGAAGCAGCGTGGGCCGAGGGACGTACTGGCCGCCGCTTCCAGCAGCTCCCATTGGCCTGCAGTGGCGAACCGCGGCCAGTGGGAGCCGCGATCGGCCAGACCTGCGGACAGGGCAGGTAAACAAACCGGCCCGGCCCGGCAGGGGCTTTCCCTACACAGGCGGTGGTCCCAGTTTGAGAAGGCCTGGTCTAGATCAAGAACTGACAAAGTTTTGAAAGATTAAACTGGGTCTTTTTAACCCCTGTTTTTCATTTCCACACCCTTCTGTGCTTCAAAGTTCCAGGCATTCAAGCAGCCTTTGGGATTAGAACTGCAATGCCCTAATGATGCAGATTTAATTTAAGTGTGATCTTGTTATGAACTTAACTGAAGCTTGATAATTTATCTAGAACTTTCCTTAGGTTTTCTAGAAAATGATATAAACCTAGTTATGAGAACTTACTGTAGTTACACTTTCTTCGAATTGAGAATACATCTTGTTACAAGTAATACTTGACACTTAAAATATTTTGAATGCAAACTACTCTATACGCAATATCTAATCCTCCCAACTGCACACTGGAGTAGGCAGGTAAATAAGTATTCTTACTTTACCAATTGGGACCTGAAGAAGAGAGGCTGTGACTTGTTGAAGACCAGAGGGAGGTAGTGGAACAGTCAGGATTGGATCTGATTGCTAGTCAAACCACTACATACGCCTCTTTATTAAGTGTTGTGGAAACATGCTATCTGCGGTTCTGTTTTCACAGAATTCAGAGCAGATACTCCCCCAGTGGAATCTTCAACCTTCTTGAAGTGGAGCTGTTCATCTGACCGTCAAGCAGTTCTGGTGGAGTTTGTAACCAGAGCCATCACTCTGGATTTGGAGAAGTCTCTCTGGAGCTCAGAAAGCTTATTGGAACTCTCCCACCCTGCAAAAAGTAATCCGAAGGTTTAGTTCAGGGGTCAGACCACTAAAGTGGGACTTGGTTGGTCTGAGGGTAATTCATGGTTGCACTTTAGACTTCCTGTGTGGCATTGGGCAAGTCATTCAATCTCTCTGTGCTGAGTTCTTTGTCTGTAAAATGGGAATGATACTTCATGTCTCTTCCCTTTGCTTGTGTTGGCTATTTAGGTGGATAGCAAGCTCATGCCCTGAAGAGCTATGAGTGTGGTTACAGCACCTAGTGCAGCAGGCCTATAGGTGTTACCATAATATGAATACTAAAAAACAAAAACTGGTCATTTCTCAAGAGCAGGCTCTTTCTATATTTGTTTTTCTGTTCCTAGTCCGAGTAAGGGTTCATAATACTGAGGCCCAGTAAAAGTATGTGTGAGTGATAATACCGTAATATATCGCAGCCATGCAAAAAGTATTAGGCTGAACTCAATAGTCAAAATCTCCCATGCATGGGCTTTGGGTAAGACATCTCGTCTGGATTTGCTTTAAAAGCACCTTCCTCTTTTCCTTCTCCTCTTGAGAATTCTCTTTCTTGGTCATTTCCTGGAATGATCTGAAGCTTTGGCTTCCTTCTCCATAATATAGTTCTTTCTCAGCAAGATGCGACACCTCAGCCAAAATTAATTGAGTGACACTGATTGTCTGACTAGACACAGGTACTTCTCTCTCCCCACCTGCTGTTGCTTGCTTTGTCCGCTAAATAAACATTTTATTTGTGCCCTCTGGGGGGCAGAAGCAACGGTGAAAGCCCCATGGCGGTCTTCTGTTTGGGCTCAGTACCCCTCATTCAGTCAGCTCTGGACTCTGTCTGGTAAAGAGCAGTGTGTGTCTTTTGTCCCATAACTGGTGAAAAAGTCCTACAATATAAGAACATGCAGTTACTGAATGGGGACCCACGAGGGATAAAGTTTGTGGTGTTTTGGTTTAGCATTCTCCTTGTAAAATTCTCTGTGCCTGTGGGTGTTTTGAAGCTGAAGCACCAATAGTTCTGGCTGGGAACTGTTCAGTTCCCCTGCCCTCACCTCTTAATCCTTACTTGTAACACACCATGCAGTTTCAACCCCAGGCGTCTTATGAGTTGAGACACTGATTGTGGTGCTAAATTGGGCCAGCTTGCATGCTGGGCTCTGTTAAGCAGACAAAAAAAATCATGATTGTTTACTTTAGAAAGGAGACCAAGAAGGGAGATGTAAATGTATATGAAAAAATGAATGGTGCAAAGAAAGTAGATCATGAACTTTTGTTCTCCCTGTCTCGTAACACAAGAGCAAGGGGACAGTTAATGAAATTAAAAGGTAAGGAATTCAAATCAGGTAAAAGGAAATAATTTTTCACACAGAACCTTATTGGACCATGGAACTCATTGCCACATGAAATCACTGAAGCCAAGAACTTCTAAAGATTCAAGAACGAGCTGGACACTTTTATGGATATAATTATGATAACTCTGGATATTCTTTAATATATTTTGGAAGGGATATTAGTTGTGCTTCAGGGTTTTAGCCAATGTCTATTACATTTCAGGATGAGATCTAATGTAGAGGCCAGATTACCACAAATCCACCTACTGTGGGATGATTCTTTCCCCGGGGCATCTGGGATTGGCCACTGTCAGACAGGATTCTGGACTGAATGGACCATGGTTTTGAACCAGTTGGGCAATTCTTGTGTTCCAAAAAAGGATAACTGAAAGGATTTAAACATGGTGTCTTCTCCTCAACCCAACCCTATTTTCCATTCCTTCTTTCTCCCTCTAGAAACTTTGATCTTGCAGTTGGCATGTAGATCAAAGTCAACATGTTCCTTCTCCAAAACTGTGCAAAATGAATGAGTTCATAACAGTGGTGAGCTGTAACAGTTTTAGTAAGGCATGCAACAACTCACTGGCACACCTTAGTTGGTCCAAAATGGCATCCTCCATGGGGCATGGTGTGGTGCCTGTGAGGTCACACTGTGTGGTGGATACCATTTTGCTCTACAAAATGATATTTTCCATTGGGTCTGGATGGAATCATCCCACGATCTGGATCTGGCTCATGGGCCACCACTAGTTGGCCAATATGCAGCCAGTTGGGCATGCAATGCATGTCTTGCATACATAGATGGCACGCCATTGGTTCACAAGAAGAAAAGGAAAAGTGTCCCAAAGGCAAACAGGTGAATTACTTCATTCTAGCATATAGCCCTGCAGACTATCATAACTGGTAGCTTTGCATGGGCACTAATTTTTCTCTACTTCTGCTGTAGTATTACAGTTGGACTTTGAGGTTTGCTCTCAGCCTTCTTGTCCCATTCTCTATTTACCCTGCTAAATATTTTTACTCTGCCTTCATTACTCTTTCCATCAAAAGATCATAATGGAGGTGGAAGATTCTGAGCACATTCCACAAGTTTCCAACTACCTTTGACGCTTGATTGTACCTATGCTGATATACTTAAAGTGGTACAGCCCCCCACCCGCCTGTGAGGATGCAGGTATATTAATATAAAGGTGCCTTATACCATATGGGAAGGGGAATAGTTTATGCTCATATAAGGTACTTTTTTATACCAATATAACTGTGTTGACACTAGGGGATTGTGGGATTATACTGCTTTAACTATTTTGATAAAAATTTGCACCCCTAACTGAAATAGTTACACCAGTACAAACTCTGTGTGCAGGCCAGGCCTTAGCGGTCACAAAGGAAATTAAGGGTGCGCTACATCTTCCAGGATCAAGTCCTAAATAATCACTTCTCAAAACTGACAAAATTGGGATTATTTAATCTCTCTTTGTTCCTTTCACCTATTCCTCCACCACAGCTAGCCTACACTTGTGTTTCGAGCTTAACTAAAAGCTTTTTTTTCAAACAGGATGACCAAAATGAGACCGCGTAGTCCAAATATGGACTAATCATCCACGCTGTATAAAAACAGAACTCAGTTGCATTGCTCTGTAGATTGAGCATGTTCCCTCTGTCTCTGCTTGTCTTCCATTTCATGAGCAGGTTCCTAAACTTGGGATCCAGCCTTCTTGTTGACGTTCTTGGCCATAGGAACAGAACAATTAAGGCAGTCTACCTGCAAATTCTCCTTTAACGACGCCAAATGTTGCAGCCATGAAGTAGAAATCCAGTCAGTAAACTCTGCAGCTTGCGGACAACTTTTCTTGCCAAGCATGCATTACGAAGGGCTAATTGTAAGAGTGCCGCACCTGCCGGCTCCCCTGGTGGCTGGAGCCAATGAGGAAAAAATTGTAATTTATTAATGATCGAGTCACAAATAGTCATGAAAACAATAGGAGCATCTGAAGGAAGTGCTGCCAGGGGCAGAGGTGCAGGTGCTCTGTGCCCTGAACAGGCTCGTCGGCACTTTTTTATAAAACTACTTTACAGTCCTTATCAATTTCTTACTGCTTCCCACATCCCTCCCTCCCCCCTTTGCAAATGTTTTGCCTGCCCAACAGGCTCAGCATTCTTGTTATAGGTGATAAATAGCTGTCACCCCGAGGAGGGAGAAAAGAACAGAGGCAAAAATGTTAGGCCGAAGAAACACAACAAAGAAAAGTGAGTTTCAATTGAAACAAATGAGTGCTAATGGGGCCGCTGAGTCGGCAAAGGGAGAGAGATGATGTGATTTTTAGCTGAGGAATATTTAAAGGTTTTGGGTAACAGATACTGGAGGCCAAGAGGAATCATTCTTCAGTGTGTGTGTGAGAGAGAATAAATATACATATATAAAATATAGTGTGTATGCTGGGATTTTTAAAGATGTCTGTCTAAATTAGGCATCTAATTCCCATTAAATCTGAGTGGAATTTGGACACTTAACTCTCTTAAGGTCTCTTAAAAAACCCCATCCATCGTAATATAAATAACTGCATGATATATGCAATGTTAGGGTTCTTCTAGGTAGTCAAAAGAGAGGACCTCCAAAAAAAAAGTTATGCATAATCTAACTCTGCCCCCTTATGTGTGTGCATTACAAGAGCCTTATAAGTGATTACAGTCTCTCTTGGATAGTAAAATGTAAGTACAAAGCTAATATAGCTGCACGCATATGCATAGATGAATCTTTAAGTGCATTTGAGAGATGGCTAGAGAACTAATTTACTTGTAGACTGAGGTGCCTGCTTTTACCAATGCTGTGCATATAGCATTGTACATGTGAAGTACAGGAGTTTGCTATGCCCTTTTCATAGTTTGTGATCATGTAATTAAGGGTGTCATTATGCCTAAACACTAGGGCAGAGTTAAGGTTATGCATGTAAGTGTACTCCTTTCCTTGTCTTTTGGCTGATTTTCAGTGCAATCATCTTAAAGTTCTTTTAAGGATTCTAAAACTTAAAGGTACCTTGAACAAAAGGCATCATAACTTTATAAATATGGACAAAACCACAGGTTACACCGATTGCTGTTTAGTCACTGCACCTTAGTTACTCAGTATTGCCACCCCAAGCCTTCAAAACTAGGCAGGCCCCCTGAGGAGTGGGTCTCTATCTGGGAAAGGGGATATATATTTTAAATTTGTGTAGTTCATAAAGAATTTTTTTTATAAATTACTATGTAAATGGCATATCACCGCTGTTAAAATCCATCATATTTTTTGCTACTAGGGAGGCGCTCTGTTGTAAGGGTTGCAGGGAAAGGGCAGTGTATTTGCAATACATGGTAGTGGTGTGCAGGAATTAGAAGGTTTTAGGAGAAAATTATTAGAGAGTCATCTTATGACAAAATGCCAGTTTCCTAGCAATCTCCTGATCTGCTTACTGAATGCTCCAGTAAAGGATCTACATTTTAAACAGAACAAATTAATTTCTTTTTTACTGTTAGCAACTATGCTCTGTATTGCACATTATTGGAAAAATGTGACCCCTCCTCTTATTGAATCTTTAGCTAGGTGCTTTGAACAGTAACCTGATTCTGAATAAGTAATGTACAATATAGTATGTTAACATTTTATTATAATTTTGTCTTAATGTTTTTAAAAAATCATGAGCTTGGATTCTTTTTATTTACCTTCTGGTTTTTAAGCCTCTTAAGGTTCATGTTCTCAAGCTTTTTCCATTACCATGGAGGCTAGAGACTTCTCTTTGAAATGAAACTGAAATTGTCTTTTCATAACATGACTCCAGAAGTTGGGGCTTTGAAAATTTAATAAAAAAAACAAGAAAAACCCAATATTGTGAGATTAGTGATTAAAATTGCAAACGTTGGCAACACTGATTACTGCACAGGGTTTGAGGAAGGGCTTCTATCCATCAGTACAAGTGCTAATATGAATATTAGATTATACTGGCTAATATGTCCCCAGCAAACTGAATTCAAATTTCTGTGGCTCATCACATGGAATAGCGCTACCTTTTGTTGGCTGTAAAATTGATCTAGTAGTCATATTGGTGAAATCTACCTAGATCCTCCAGTTTACTGACCAAGTACATGGATGTGGAATTTTTTAGCTTCTCTATATAGGACTGTATATGTGCAGAGTTGTCCATCAGGACCCCTGCTGGCTTCCTTAGAAGGCTATTAATAAGTTCACTGGAACAGAAACAGGACCCTTCTAGAGCTCAGCTTATTTTTTCCCTGTGAGCCAGCTGGTCTGCTTGGTGTGTGGATAAATTCAGTGATGAATGATGGGTCAAGGAGGGAGCAGGCTGATTTTGCTCCAGGCTTGACCTTGTCTCTGGTCTGACATTTGAAATGACAGGTGCATTAAAAAGTTGTTTGTTTAGAGGGTCTGCAGTGCATTGTGCACTTTGCGACATAGCACCTGGCCTTGGAGGAGAGTTGGAATAAAGGCTTCCTGATCCATCACCTCTCTGCCTGCTGGTGTCCATGTTCACAGACTGTTAACTTTACACAGACAGCTGCTGTGTAAACACACCAACCAGTGCTGTACACATAGTCTGTGACACCTCCAGGAAGGCAAAAATGAACAGGACTCAAAGCAGGTAGAGGTCTTTCTGCCACAATCCTGTGCAAATAACCTGGGTCTCTGCAGATCACCCACCTCTTCAAAGGCATTAATTAATTATAAATGTGCACCGGAAGGAACCTGTGCTGCGTAAGGTGCCATTTTGGGGGTAAGATGAACACCAAGATGCCTGACAGCTTCTATCCTTAGAAACTGCATGGCACTTCTACCAAGAGTGTTAACTCCCGATCTTCTATCCTGCCTAGATTCCTAGTTGGATCAGGTCTTAAATAGCTGGACAAAAACTCTGTCCTGGACTTCTGTGTTCTCTGGAAGACTGTTGCCCCAGATCCTCTCTGACACCATAGAGCAGGGGTAGGCAACCTATGGCACGTGTGTCGAAGGTGGCATGCGAGCTGATTTTCAGTGGCACTCACACTGCCCGGGTCTTGGCCACCGGTCCGGGGAGCTCTGCATTTTAATTTAATTTTAAATGAAGCTTCTTAAACATTTTAAAAACCTTATTTACTTTACATACAACAATAGTTTAGTTATATATTATAGACTTATAGAAAGAGCTCTTCTAAAAGCGTTAAAATGTATTACTGGCACACACAACCTTAAATCAGAGTGAATAAATGAAGACTCGGCACACCACTTCTGAAAGGTTGCCAACTCCTGCCTTAGAGTATAACACTGATGCACTGAATGAGACCGGGCTGTGCTGAGCGTGAATGGTTTCTCTATTTGCCTCGACTCATCCAGAGCAGCTTGCAGTGGCCAGAATTCACTCGCAAAGCAGAAATGTGACATCTTCATCTCCGTTTCAGTTCTGTTCAGATGCTTTGCATTTAAACTCCTGGAGAGCCGGGGAGGGTTGGTATGAAGGATAGACCTGGAGAACATTGTCGCTCCGGAACAGCAAACGAAGGGGGTGGATTGTCTGTTTTCACACTGGGCTGTTTAACATTACAGCTTCCTTTCTTCTATCATGAGCCTCAGCCTAAATCTACTGCCCTGGGGTATAAGAATTGGCTCTTAACTTCCTGAGGGGCTACCATTCCATCAGTGCTGCCATCAAATATTGTCTCCATGATTAATATTCACCCTCTTCCTTCATTAATCATCAGTTTTCAATCATTTTATATCATTTCCTGCTGACAGGGGTGGTATTTGGGGAGCAGCTGGTAGGGAGGACTGGAAGACCTGAACTGCTGTAGGCTGGTTGGAAATGTGCAAACAAAACTACCCTAATGCATCATATAATAAAATACGGAGATATACCTATCTCATAGAACTGGAAGGGACCCCGAAAGGTCATTGAGTCCAGCCCCCTGCTTTCAGTAGCTGGACAAAGTACTGATTTTTGCCCCAGATCCCTAAGCTGCCCCTTCAAGGATTGAACTCACAACCCTGGGTTTAGCAGGTCAGTGCTCAAACCACTGAGCTATCCCTCCCCCTAACTTATTGTGCCAGTCTGAGAACCAAGGGAGAACCTATTTGTCTAATGTTGTGGTGGTAGAAAGCCTCAGAGGGTCATCTTGTTACACAGTCACAGAGGGTTAGGCTTTGGGCCATATTTTCAACAAACTTCATGTGAAACAGTAATGGTGCATCCATTTAGGACCACCCCGCTGCCTTAACTTGAGAACCTTAGCACTACTGGTAGGTCATTTGGAGCAGGATCTGGGATCGGAAGGGGCAGACTGCTGCAGCTTTGCTAATTGGATTAAACCTGTAGGTGCTCATGAAAGGATGACTGTGTGGTCAGAGCATTGAATGAGGACTTGGGAGAGGAGTTCCATTCTCAGCTTGGCCACAGACTTCCTGTGTGGCCTGGGCAAGTCACTTAAGCTATGTTGATATTTACAGCAGCATGTAGATTACTGGTACTACATGTATAGCTACACGCTGCAGTGAAAGACTGGCAGTGGGACATTATGCTGCTAAAACGTAGCAGTAGAGATGTGGGAGGCACTGCTTTGGTGTGTAGAAAGCCCATGCAGGTATGTACCCTAGGTTCAGGCGTGAAGAGCACTTACCCTATGGTATTTACCTAAGCAATGTCTCAGCATCTACTCTACTACTTATACCCAGGCTAGCTGGGAATGCAATGTCTGTACTCTACCCGCTGCCATAAGTGTAGACGTACCTATAATCTCTGTACCTCAGTTCCCCATCTTCCTTTCTCTCCCCTTTTGTCTGTCTAGTCCATTTTAAATTGTAAGCTCTTTCAAGCGGGGATTCTTACTACGTGTTTGTACTGTGCCTAGCACAACAGGTCCCCAATCTTAGTTTGGACCCTTGAACACTACTGCAATAACTGGCAGCCTGGATCTACTTTCTACAAGACCACATAGCAATACCATGATTGCACATAAAAATCAGGTAACCTTACATGCAGATGTGGAGATCACATACCTAAAGTACGTGCACAAATCCCTGCCTTAAACTTTAGCAAATCTGACCTCTCCTGTCTGAAGGTAAGTTCGCAAGGAGCTTTCTCAACACCGCTTTTCAAGATTCGTAACCAGTAACCTTATGCCAGTAACAGCCAACCTGGGATGGTGGCAACATTTACCAGGGAATTCCAGTCCTCCTCATTTTCAATTAGAGTGAACTTACCAAGGGCAAAAGAAGGACCTTTCTCGGCTGCTGTGACCAGAGGCATTCTTCATTGCTTACCTCCACTGCTACAGGAAAGTACATATGTCTCAACAGTTTTCTCCCTGTCTACCTAGGCATTGCTTATCACTGGAGGAATGCAATTCTTAGAGTCGTATAAAACAGGGATGTAGTCTGGTGGGTCTGTCCACCAGCTTGAGGACAAAAGTCAGCCATGCCCAACTTCGTTTTTGCCTTCTACTCAGGCTCTTTTAGTCTCTTTTTTTTCGAAATGTGATTCTCTCCACCCCTCCCATTTTCATTTTTTTTCAACCAGCTCTAGCTTATATGTAAGGTCCTGTGGTGGTTCCACTCCCACAGTCAATTTTATACCCTGACCATTCCTGGTTCTCAAGTCCAATATTAATAACTGATCTGACACCAACAATCACTGCTCTGGTTATTTCTTTATTTGCCTGTCATGGACATGGAATACCACATTATGTGGTTGCTGCAACGGCATGTGTAAACTGGTGAATGCTCTGGCTATGGGCTAGCTAGGCAGCTAATTAGGAATTTGTATCCTATTTACTAAATTGGTATGAACAACTGCATCAACCTTGTGAGGAAAAAGGTGAACTTGCAATTGCATGCAAGTATTTCTATTTTTCTACATGAACCTGCACTTCTCCATCTTGAAAATTTGGCCCAGAATTTAAACTCCTAGGGGAATGGAGGTGCTGATGATAATAATTATTAATAATAAATAATAATTAATACTTAGCTCTTACATAGCACTGTTCATCAATAGTGTTCTCAAAGCACTTCATAAAAGAGTTAAGTATCATTTTCCCCACTTTACAGGTGGAGAAACTGAGTCAGAGGTGAAATGACTTGCCCATGGTCACCCAGCAAGTCAGTGTCAGAGCTAAGACTAGAACCTAGCCCTCCTGAGACCCAGTCTATTGCTCTTTGCACTAGGCTCTTCAAAATGTGGGTAGATTGGTTTGATTAACATCTGGAAATGTGAATGCTTATCGGTGTATCCAGATGTCTCTAGTCTCGGAGTTGGGCTGGAAACATCTTGATGTTTTAAATCACATGAGATTTCTAGGGATGTGCTTGTTTCTGCAGGTGTGAAGCCCCAGTAGTACAAAACCTCTTTGTACTATTTCATTTACCTTTGCTTGCAGTATGCTGGGAGTTGGAGCAGATTAAGCTCCATTGTAGGTCACACCACTGCATGTCGAGCAGTGTTGCACAGCCCCAGCACAGTCACATAAAGATGTCGGCAGGGATGCCAGCTGCAGGTTCCAGTACTAGGTAACGTGCTATGAAAGCCGGAAGTACCAGGACTAGCACCTCTATCACTGGTAGGGAGCCCCTGGCCATCTGTGTTCTGGCTTGCTTAGCAAGATGGAATGCATCTTTTTCCATGTTAGTAACAAATGGAAAGAGCAGCTACAGTCCATATCTTTTGCTATAAATCCTCCAGCAGTAGAGATGCCTGTACCCAACAGCCCACCAGAATTAAGGCTGTCAGAAAGGCCGTGGTGCTCCCATTGCTGTGTTGTCTGCTCACCTCAAGAAGAGTGGAATACCCAGTGGTCCCATAACCTGAGGACATAATTAGTGCTGTTCGTCCTTTTACTGCTCTATTGCAAAAGAGTCCAATCATGGGATTGGGAGTGGAGAAGGCTCTGATATGTGGATAAACACTGACTAATTAGGAAACCTGGACAATCTAGCATCAGAGACCTCATTACTCACTGAGCTTTGGTTTTTATTTTTTTATTTTTTTAAAGAACAAGGTTTTGGCTCAAAGCGATCTTGTGTCTTTTCTTCTTTCTCTCCCTCCCGCTTACCACCCTGCATTGCTGCAAATGAAATCTGCTTTGTCATCACCGTCCTAAATCTGTATCCGGCGTTAGTTTGCCTAGTGGTTAGATCACGGAATTCGGTTCTAGTCTGTGACCTTGCCTGAGCTGCATTCCTTTTGTCCTCCTTCCCCAGGCTCAGTTTTCACCAACTAAAAACGGGGGTGCTATTTTTCCACCATGTGGGGGATGTGTTGAGGCTTCAGTTATGAATGTTGGCAAGTGCTGTCAGCTCCTTACCTGAATGACCCTATGAAGATTGCAGTGTGTAGGAATAAGGCAGTATCCCTTTAAATAGTTTGAATCCTTTAGTGGTGCTCACCGTGTTTTAGAAAGTCTGAAACCAGCCAGAGCAGTAGTATGTAGCTAGTCAGGCCTTGCATATTTGAGGGCTCGTATACTCCTTAAAGGGATACTATCGGTGATGGATGTATACTCCACACTGACACTAAAAGGGTTAACTGGAACTAGAGCGGCTAATTGTGCTACCTGGCTACATCTGGAGGGTGGCCAGGCCCACTGCAAGATGAAGCCCAGCTGAGGAAGGAGCTGGGTGATGACTACAAAGAAAGAAAAATCTGGAAAAAGAGGGGACTGCAGGGAGAGTGGAAAACTCTGCAGTCACTATCTGGGACTAGAGCGGAGAGACTGTGAGGGTCAAGGAGGTAACTCGGAGCCCTAGGATCCTCTCCTAAATAGAGGGACTGGCCAGAGGCCAGGAGAGAGACAGGGCAGCCCCTGGGAGGGGAGCAGGCTCTGTGGTGAGGAAGCCTGACAGAAAGGCTGGATTTCCAGGGAAAGAACCCCTGTGAGGCGTTCAGTGGAGGAACAGAGCAAGGGGAATGTAAGAGGCATGAAAGGTCAATCCCAAGAAGGGCAGAAGTTGGTTAAGTTGATACTTTTGGTATGAAATTTATTGGGGGATTCCAGGGGAGAGCTCTGCGAGTGCTGGCCCTGAAAGAAGGGTGACTGGGGAGAGGCCAGCTGACAGACTACAGTAGGAAGAAATCCAAGGAGGCAGCAGCAGGGAGTCTGAAGGAGCAGACCTTGGCTGCTGGTTATAGAGTCCCTGGACTGGAACCCAGCGTAGTGGGAGGGCCTGGGTTCTACTACCAGCCTCTGGGAAAGATGGTGTGAGGCCCCTAAGAACAGGAGAAGGACAACTGAGGACCCTGAGGGAAGATCATGAGGACTGCAGGGCCTAGAGTCAGGACTGAAAACCTTTTGTAAGGATCTTGGACTGTTACTTGTTGGACTTTCTGTTTTCATGAGAGAGACACAATGTGGGTGAGGTAATGTGTTACCATGGAAGGGGTGGGACTAAACATGACCTGGCTGGAGGGCCAAGTTGTGAGAAAAGGCAGACAGAAGCAGAGTGACTGTTGGTAAGGGGCGGGAGAGAGAAGGGTTGCTATGCCACGCCCAGCCAGAAGGGAGTGCACCCTTCCACATTACCCTGTACCTATATACTACAATAGTAGATTTCCATCTCTTCTCCCCCCCCACACACACCCCTGGCAAAAAATTGGGGAACAGGAAGTAATAGTGTGAACCTAGATGCATGTTTATTGCCCTCTTCCATTACCCCAAGGATTGCTTGCTGTAGCATTAAACAGTATGAGGGCCAAGGGTCCCCAAAGTGCAGTTTACAGGCTGGTTCAATACAAGGCTATAGCAGCAGCTGGTGAAATAAAACACATCAACCATTATTGAATGCAGGATGGAAAGAGCTGCCAATAGCTGAAATGGCCAGTTGAGCTCTGTGTTGCATGGAAGTGTCCAGACACCAGAGACTACCTGGAGCAGTTGAGACCCCTTGCTGAGGCTATTTGTTGCCTCTTTCTGCCAACCCTTCTCTTGCCAGGACTGGAAGAAAATCGCAGGAATAAAACTCCTGCTTTATAGAAAGCACAGGATGGAACTATTCATTGCTCCTTTTCCTTATGATGTGGTGGTAGGATGTGATACTTAAGCTATTCTATCTAGATCTGATTTAACAGGCAGTTGGGATGGAAATTGATGATCCTTTCAATTGATAAGCTTAAAATCCCAGCTAACTGAAACATTTTTTTTAACCCGCTGCGTGCAAGTACTCCCAACATACATAACTGGGCCCCAAAATAGACAGCAAAGTGGTAAACATATTTTGCATCGTAGTCAGGGACTGAATTGCTTTCGCTGCCTATGTAGAATCCAGTGAAGCAGAATACTATAGATGCTACCCTGAAGACCCAACAATGAGAGAAATAGCAGGGGTATCACAAAGTGGATGAGAAATCTTTTAGATTTTGCTAATTTTTACTGTAATATAGGTGGCCAAATGTTTGAAATTTTGATATTTTTGATCAAATTGGGTTATTTCATTAAACATTAAAACGTTGTAACAAGGGCCTGATCTGGTAACCCTAACACATTTAAGTAATCTTTACCCCTCCCCCCTTCCTACCCCCATGGATTTATAAGGATTACTGATGTGAATACAGTTGTGGTATCAGCACCCAGCACTTTTATAGCTTTTAAAAGGAAACTCTTCAACAATAAATTGTGGCTCACAACAACCATGGAAGGTAGGTTGGTGGTAGAACTTATACATGAGGGATAGTGACTCACTCATCGCTCAACAGTAGGTCTGTGTGAGCTTCCAGCCCCATGCATATTCTACTAGACATCTCTCATGAACAATATAGATATTAACATAATCTGGGCTCAGCTGAGGCTCTTTGAACCAGAGCTGCACTGTTGGAGTGGCTGGGAGGCATTCTACTTCCTAAGTGGTGTGGCTGAAGGGTTTATGGTTGTGTAGACAGACAGGAGTAGATGTATATTTTTAAAGCTGGTTGACATTTTTTATTGGAAAGTTTTGCAAAGTAACTGACAATTTTCCCCCCCATTTTTTTAAAAAGTTCAGTAAATAAAAACAGCTCTGTTTTTATCACCAGTCAGGAAAATGGGTCCATTTCAAACTCTGCAAAGTAGAAAACTTGGAAATTTCAAAAGTTTTTGCAATTTTTTGGATCAGTGTAAATTTATTTTATACATTTATTGACTCAGATCTTTCCCTATGGCCAACGAGTGCACAACTGTTCAGGAACCACACCCTGTTTGAATTCTCTACAATACCTCTTCAGCTCATCTCGTAGATGAATAATATACTGAAAGGAAACATAACATTAAGTTAATACTAGGGAAGAGTTCAGGATGCAGCTCCTCTGTGGCTTGTGTATATTCTACGGTCCCATTAGAAAAGGCACAGCCATAGATCATGCCACCACATTGCTGAAATATGCATTTCTATCAGTGGCAATTCCTCCTGTGTTAGTGCCCATGCCAAGGATGAAAAGCACTTGAAGAAAAATGCCATAATACATGCTCTATAAACCACTGTATCTCTGCTGGTACACCAGAAATGTAGGTTATATTTGGGGAATAGGATCTCTAGAAATCTTGCCTGCATATGGGGGAGGAGTGGGTTGGCTCTGTTTTCACTAACCTAGCTTTCCTATTAAAACTGACCAGAGCCATAGGGCAACAGCTCTTCCTGCATTAGTACAATTGGGATATTTACAACTCCGTGGAGGATTCCACAGAGCAATTGTTCTGTAAATGAACATTGACATAAAGGTCTTGCCCTCACTGATGAGCATTGATGTGGTGTTTTCCATAGTCACAGTTCCCAGTTATAGGCAGGGCCGGCTCTAGGATTTTTGTCGCCCCAAGCAGAAACAATTTTGGCCGTCCCCCCACCCCCCGTTTTTTTCTTACCCCACCCCCGGCCCCGCCTCAGCTCCGCCCCTTCCCCAAATCCCCAGCCCTGCCTCCTCCCCCCAGGCTCTCAAGCCTAGGAGGGAAGGGGAGAAGCGGCACGCGAATCAGCTGTTTCGCGCGCCGCGGCCGCTCGGAGTCTCCCCCCCCTCCCAGGTTTGAGAGCCTGGGAGGGAGGGTGAGCAGTGGCGCACGAATCAGCTGTTTCGTGTGCCGTGGCGAGCTAGGGCGGCTGGGGCACATTTTTAGGGGCGGCATTCTGGCGCCGGCCATGCCGCCCCTAAAAAAATGCATCTTCTAGTGCTGCATCCTCCCGGGCCCCCAAGCTCCCTTGGAAGTATTACCTCTCAACTCCTGTCTCTCTGGTTCCTTCATTTGCCCTCCATTCACATCTGCATGCCTTGTGCTACGCTCCTCTATGCACCAGGAATCCTCTCTGATAGGGCCACTGTGCCTCCTCCCTTTCTTCGAGTCCACTCAGAGAAATATTTCAAGGAGGTCTGTAAGCCCTACTACTCAAGACCCTGCTGCTTGCTACCAGAGGAGGGGAAATGGCCAGGTTTCTCTGTCCCCTAGCAATCCATAGCTCCTGAATAATCCCCTTGGGGGCACTGCCAACCAAGTTAATAGAGTCGGACCTCCCTCAGCTTGCGGGTGGGGAGGGGAGTGGTGCCTGTAGGACCTGCTTGCCTTACTATGGCCTTCTGCTGCAGCCAAGGGAAAGTATATGCTTAGCCCTCTCCTGGTCAAGACTCCCTCATAGAACTGTGGCCCTCATTTGTATCCCTTGGCAGGGAACAAAACCCATCACTAAAGGCTCTCCAGCTGGATCAGCTGATTCCCAGCACCTGCCTGCTAGGCTTCTCTCAGAACAGAACTGGCTGCTCCCTGACTCTTTAGTGGAGCAGGGGGGCCCATCCCTTTGATTGTTGATTGTTCCTAGACACCTTTGAAAACCTCTTCCCAGGGCTTCATCTGGAGATGTTTTGGTAGGGCTGCTTTATTTACAACCATGTCCCTTTGCTGCTATGCATTTGCTTCTATCTGGTATCTAAGGGCAGATGATCAGGTAGTGTTGTTAGTTTCCTTGGTGTGCTACTTGGATCCCAGTTTGAGGCTGTGCTATGGGACAAGCAAGCTTTCAAGTTTAGGGATGGAGCTCAGCAGGACTAGACAAGAAGCTGTAAGGGAAACATTTTGGAACAGAAGCAACTCTTGGCTGCACCATGGAGATCTCTGAGGTTCAGCCTTCCTGAATAGTAAATTTGCAGTAACTTTCTCTAACAGGTTTACTGAGGATTACCAAGTGCTCATTCAAAAGGGGTTTCTTTGTATTCAACATTATAACTGGACAGTAGGCAGCAATCTGCTCCCTGAACAGGTTTATCCATCTGTTGTGTCTGATGAAGTCTGCTGAGTTAGTCAATGGATTTCCTGCATTGCTCATTTACTGGGGGAGTGAAATCAATGTTAGGGGCCCCCTGAGGGAGATGGGACCATGTAATGTATATAGTGACTTTCATCCAGAGCACATGGAAAATTTCCTCTTTAGGCCATAAAGACACAAAAAGAAAGTTGGGTATCCAACTCCCCAAAGTGCAATTGTCCTTTGAACACCTCCTAGACTGTGCCAGTGTAATTATGCTGGCTCCATCCCCCAAGTCCCCTCCTCCCATGGACCCATGCAAAGAGGTAAATTTCTGTCCTGGGCGCTGCACTCCCAGCATATGAGGACTAGAGGAATCCATTGCTCAAATGTTTAGCTCTTGCTATTTGCTAGTCTCCTGTCGGTGCCGAGTGGGATGTGGTAGTGGAAGGTGTGATTGTGCTGTTCTAATGTTCTCTATTGACTGGATGCTGTGGAGTCACTACTGGTCACCGGACAACCCTCATTTGGTGGTTGCCCACTGGAGTGAGCTGCCTTACTTGGTATGATCAAGGACTTAGGCAAAGCTCCATTTCGGCGTGGGGGGGGGGGGGGGGAAGTGTCTTTATGAAGGCATAGAGATTAGTTTGGTTTTTGGAGAGGGGACACTGGTTTGGTGGATTTGGTCTCCATTCGTTGCTAATCCCTGTGGTACAGGTGGGGTGACAGAGACGTCAGGAAGTGAAGTGGTGAAAGGGGGCAGGGAGGAATCATGCCACTTCCAGTCTGAGCCTAGGTATTCATGTTGGCTTGGGGGTCACAGGGACCCAGCCAATTAATGAGAAAATGGAACTCGCAGCAGGTCTGTCTCTGCTGGGATAACTTGTCTCTCAGCAGTTTGCCTTCCCCAGCAGAGCAGTGCTAGGATGTATTCCTGTTTCTCCCTCAGAGGCAGAGATTGGGAGGGGGAGGGGGCTGTTCAGTCATGCTAATCCGGAGCGTGTACCTGGACAGCTGGTACTTCTTGCAGTGCCTTCATTTTAAAGCTATCCATCATGCTCAGGGGAGAGCAGCCAGGCCCTGAATTGCAGAACTGGCACCTTGGGAAGTGTTCATCTGTGAAACCTGACTTGGCAGCACAGCTTTGCCATATGAGAAAATGCTTCAACTCTTTTTTTACTAGGAAAAGGTAAAGGGAGAGGCTGAATCTGCTCCCAGGCACTCAGCTGTGTCCCTCCCACGCCATCCTTCTGCTTCTGCAGAAGTGGAGCAGGTACATCTAGTCAGGGCAAAGATGCTTCATTCCAGGGACAATAGGCAGTTGTCTACAAAATGTTGTTTAGACAGTTCTCCTTTAGCGTCACTTTGACCTTTCAGGATCCTAACTCTGTGTGTGTGCGTGTCTGCTGCAGAATGGATCAGTGAAAGGAAACGGGGCCTGAGCTGCAAACCTGGGAACGGGGATTAGGAATACCTTGAGTTTCTGGGCTTGTCTATACTTACGCGGTAGTTCGACGGCTGGCAATCGAACTTCCGGGTTCGATTTATCGCGTCTGGTCTGGACGCGATAAATCGATCCCGGAAGTGCTCGCCGTCGACTGCGGTACTCCAGCTCGGCGAGAGGAGTACCGCGGAGTCGACGGGGGAGCCTGCCTGCCGCGTGTGGACCGCATCTGAACCGCGGTAAGTTCGAACTAAGGTATGTTGACTTCAGCTACGTTATTCACGTAGCTGAAGTTGCGTACCTTAGTTCGAATTGGGGGGTTAGTGTAGACCAGGCCTTAGAGTCTGGGGTACGTCCATTATAGGGAAGCTGTAGAATATAATCCCAATGCTCAGTGTCTGGATACAGGGTTTGGCAACTGCACTGCCATGGGAACAACTTTTTGTCATACACAGTCTGGGCTGAAATCAGAACTGATGACCTGGAGATGAAAAGTAGTTAGATCAAGGAATTTGCAAAGAGGACTCCTTGGTTCCACTCCCAGACGTACCGCTGCTTGAGTGTGACTTGCTGTAGGATACTGTACAAGGGGCATAATACTTATCACATGGCAATGTCGTGAGGCTTAATTAGTGTGTAAAGTGCTTTGAAATCATTGGGTGAAGGGTGATATAGATGTAAAGTATTATCTTTCTTCCTTGGAGGTGGCTATATTTCAGTGATGGATGAAGTGACCCCTTATATATATATACACACTGAAAAGCACTTGGGATACTTTTGACTCTAAGCTACTATGCAAATCCAATTCATTGTCACTTTCCATTACCAATCCCTTTGAGCCATCCAGTCCACCATAAATGGCGCTTCTCATTTAATCAGAATTCAGCCTTTAAAATTTCCATAAATCCATAGATAAATAAAGAAGCAGCCGTAGATGATCATTTATTTATAAATCTATTTATAATCTATGTTTTGCATATTAATCAGAACCTTTCTATGTGGCAATTCCTTAAGAATCATTTTTCTGAGTGGCTTCTTTTGCCCCTAGATAACGTGCAAAGAATTAGATTAGAAATAGTTTTATAAATAAATGATAAACTCCTGCTTTATCTATATATTTAAGGTGGAGGTGCCACTCTTTAGAACACTGGATTCCCTCCTTTCTGCCTGCCATGTGGTAAACTTTACTGGAGCTAGCTTCCCAAGTGTCCCTTTAAAATGTGCACTTCTCACTTTAGATGGAAAAGCTCCGCATACTACCTAAGGTGAGACACCCTGAGGCCTGACCCAAGGCAGCCATTGTCAGAAGAAGGAGCAGAGGAGTTCAAGGTACTTGCAGTACACACTAAAAATAAAGGAGCAGAAGTTTATAAATCCAGGAAACCTTTTGCAAAGTTCTGTTCTGTGCAACACAGGGTGTTGAGTTACTGTCAGGAGGGACAAAGGAATGTGTTAGGCGTAAGGGTAGGGGAAAGTAGCTCAGAAAACTCAAGAACCACTTGAGCCTTCACCTGAACAAAGAACTGCATTCCAACAACTTTTACAAGTACAGTTGAGCTCAATCCAAGAGGTCTGGATTCCAAGTCCGAGAGGGATCCAATGTCTGATCTGTATACTATTCTAGAGAGAGGTCTGAGCAAGGAAGCTTGGATGTAGGTGTGAATATCCCTGGAGTTTGGAACTGATGTACTGGTCTAGACCCGTTTGTATTTTGAAAGCTCTCCTGTTCAATAAGGTCCCAGTCCAGCAAAACTCTTAGGCTCTTGTTTAACTTTAAGTCCTCTTGATTAAGTTAAGCTGATGGGGTATTTTAACCTGACTTGGTAGGACTACTCATATGCTTAGATGTTTTTGCTCAGTCTGGGTCTTACGGGTTAATGTGCATGTTACCTTTCGTAAGCCTTCAATCACTGCAGAATTACAAACACTGAGTTGTCAACTCTTGCAATTTGTCAGTCTCATAATATCTGCTTTCTCTGATAGCCTGAGCTCCCACAGCCGTGTGTATTCATGAGAATCTCAGCTTTCATTTAAAAATATGACTTTGTAGCCCTGGTGGTTGCAGTGTACTTTGAATATGTGACCTGAGTGCACTCCAAAGACTACTGAAAAACTAGAAGGCAAAGAAAAGCATCCCCAAACTTTTGTTGTTTTCACAGTCGTGATTTTTGGGGGTGGGCTCATAAATTCCAGGAAGGATGGTCCAGTGGTTAGGGAATTAGCCTAAGACTTGGGAGATCTGGGCTTGATTCTCTGCTCTGCCACAGACTTCCTGTGTGCAAGTCACTTAATCTCTCTCTGCCTCAGTTCCCCATCTGTACAGTGGGGGTAATAGCACTGCCATGCCTCACAGGGGTGTTGTGAGGTAAAGAGTGCTCAGATACTAGTGGTTGGGATGATAGAAGTACATAACATGGATATAGTTTGCAATGCTTGGAGTTGGTGATACTGCAAACTATGTACTGTACACACTGAGAGAACATCACCTAGAAATGAAATGCAACCATTTCTGGGTTGGGATGCGGCATCCACTATTAGAGGTGACAAATACTATAATAAATGCTTCCTTGAATAATCACTTGTGTGAATTTGCATCCTCTGGGTCTGTGCTCCTTTTGTGTTCACTTTCAGTGGATATTTCTCTTGACTGAGTTTGGTCTTCAGAAAACAAAAGCCAAATTTCCATGTTCACGCATTTGTGGAAAATTAATTGTAAATCTGCATATTCACTGAATCAGGAAATGGAAACACTACCATGTGGCTGATTTGGCCAGTCCCAGCCAAGAGATCTCAGATATGGAGTGGCAAAAACTTGCAGAGAAACACTTTCCCTCCATCGAGATTTACTGTTGAAAAATAATAGAAGAATTCTGAATAACAGTTACAGACTAATAAGTTTAATTATTTGTTCAGCCTAATTATAACAGCGCCAGCAATACTGAATGTTAAAACAAGGGCCATTTTAGAACAGCACAAGATACTGCAGGCTTGGTCTCCCTGTCATTTAGTATGCTGTTCCTCTGGGACATGGCACTTGGCTTGCTGCCTCATATTATAGAACATGCAGCATTACAATATTAGCCCAAGAATGTCCGATATTGTGTAGGGCTGTAGAGGGGTTTGGCCGGGACTTGTCCATCTCCGGGGCAGTGGGGAACCACACTGCCTCGCTACTTCCTTTCAGTTGTGATGGGGAATTAGCCTGGCCGCGGGAGTCTCTTGCCGCAGCAACAGTAGAGGCAAAACATAACAGTTATTCACACCCGGTCGGCGGGCAATGGTGAGTCATGGGCTCAGGTCCTTAGACAGGAGCTGAGCAACTGTTCTATAATGAGCAGGCCCCGGCCCTGGGTCGGGGCGGGGCAGGAAGGAGTCAATGGCTCAGGCCCTCAGGCAGGGGCTGAGCAAACAGATAAACAGCAGGCCCAGGCTCCTGGCTCCGAAGGGCCAGCGAGACGGGGAGACTGCTACCCCCAAGTTGGGTGGCAGGGGGGACACAGGCCCACCCACTCCACTGCATCCCAGCCCGGGGCCCTAGCAGCGGCAGAAGGCCCGCTGCTGTGTCAGTGGGGATCCTGGCTGCAACACACTGACATAGGCTCTGGCAGTGCTGCAGCCAGACTAGGATCGGCTGCTCCCAGGCTACTTCCTAACTCCCCCTCTAGAGGTACCTGGGTCTGGACGGTGTCCTCCAAGGGGTCAAGCACCATGGGCTCCTCAGGGTAACTGGTGAGGGGTAGGCTTGGTAGCTCCTCTGGGTAACTGGCGAGGGGTAGGCTTGACAGCTCCTCCGGGCTCTGGTCGGCATCAGGCATCGGCCGGTCCGGCCAGTCTTCGGGTCGGCCGCCCGCCGATTGCCGGGGTCTCCCAAGCGGGAGCTAGGCCACAGGCATCTGGCCTCTCCGGAGGCTGCTGTTCTAGTGAGCTCTGGGGTTGGGCTTTTATACTTCCTGTCCTGCGTCTTGACCTCTGGGGGGCGGGCGCAGGATTCACTGGCTCTGCCCACTTTGGTGTCCAAAGAGGCTCATCCCTCTCTGGGGCGGCGGGGAACCACACCGCCTTGCTACACGAGCATACAGAATCAGTCCAGGAATACATGCCTTGCTGTGTTTTATCTTGCCTGGTGAATACAGTTCTCTTCAATAACTCCATTGCCCACTGCATGTTCCAGGATCCTTCCTTACTTTCTGCTAGGCAACCAGACTTTTATTTGTTAAACATAATCCGATTCACAAACCACTGCTGTCTACATACAGAATGTGATGTTAATTAGACCGCAAAGATGTGTGAAAATGAAGACAAATGAGCTGACTTTAACCCACTCATTTCCTGCTCTCTCCCCCCGCCCCAACAAATTCCCGAACTGGAGACTACTCCACTTCTGTGTTACCTCGGGCCTTGGCTACACTTGGGGATTCACAGCGCTGTGAAGCGCAAGTGTAGTCGCGCCACCAGCGCTGCGAGAGCTCTCTCGCAGCGCTGCAAGTACTCCACCTCTCCGAGGGGAATAGCTTGCAGCGCTGCGAGCGAGCGTGCAGCGCTGCAGGCGCTGATTACACTGGCGCTTTACAGCGCTGCACTCGCTGTGCTCGGGGGAGGGGGGTGTTTTCACACCCCTGAGCGCAGCAAGTTGCAGCGTTGTACAGCGCCAGTGTAGCCAAGGCCTTAGAAATGCAATGAGCTAGATCCGCAGGTGTGCCGAAGCTGTGCGTAAGGCACCTGGAGATGGGGAAGGGACTTAGATGGATTTCCACTCTCTTGATTTTTTTGGTGTGTGTGTGTGTGTGTGTGTGTGTGAGAGAGAGAGAGAGAGAGAGAGAATCTGTCCTTGAGGCAACTTTAGAGCAACCCTGTGGCTACCTCAAAAAGCATCAGAGTTTAGATGTGGCACAGTAAGTGAGAGCAGCAGACAACAGCTGGGATAGGATGAAGGAGGACAAGTCATTCAGTAATAAGATTATGTAGTTACTTGGGTTTGGTATGTGTAAGTTGTGATTGTTCCCTTAAAGTTAAACCTACAAAAGAATAGAAGCTAAATCATCTCTTAAGCGAATAACCATGGTTTACTGCAACCCTGGTTTACTGTATCATTGGAAAACCAGTAAATATACTATAAATGATCGTGAACAATGAGATCCTGACTCCAGGGAGATAGAAAATACCCGTTGGGTCATCGTCCAGCTCTGACTTCTACGATAAAACATAAAGGGCCTAATTCTGTGCTAGATCTCTTGAGAACTGGATTCTGGGCTGCTTCCAGAGCTGGCATAAGTTAGAGCAGCCTCAGGAAGGGTCCATCTTACAGTAGTGTTACATGGCAATCTACAGGCTGCTCTGCTATCCCGAGTTATTGGAGCTCAGATTTGTCTGGCTTCATCCCCTCTTGTGCTCAGTACACCCCTACGTTGAGGGCTCTGCACATCAATCCTACGTCGATCATCACTGACAGCATTCCAGCCACTGCAACCGTGGTCCTTTTGTGCCATTGGAGTAGCATACTGGGGTCAAAATATGGTTCTACCTAACACTGCTTTGACATTGACTAGTGGAAACCCATGACAAAACTTGGTCAAGGCACAAGGATTAGACCATGGGCAACTTTTGGTTTAAACAAATGTTAGCTGTTAAACGTTGACCCTCATTTCAGGGGCTTTTAGTGGTCACTATTAATCATCATTTGGCAGTAGTTACCATGCTATCTGAAAAACTGCAATTTTCTCCCATAAGTAGGGGCAATTCTGAACTGGCATATATTCCATGCAGTCCCATTGATCTCCCCTACAACTGACCTTAAATGATTACTTCAAGTAATGGGATTGCTCAGTTGTAATTCAATGCAGTATTTGGTTCTGAAAATAGGAAGTAGGGGCTTGATCATGTATGAACTGAAGTTAATAGCAAAACTCCTATCCAGTTCATCCTTTAATCAGAGACCACACATAAAGATCGTCAATGCACAAACTCAAGCTAAAATGAGAAGACTGAATTAACCAGGGTTTAAAGAGCAAAGAGCTTTAGTATCTGGACAGGCATTTACATGAAACTCAAGCAAGATTTCTATACCTGTTGAGTTTGATTTCAGAATCTGGAATGAAGAGTAAAAAAGAATTAATGAGCATTTGAACATCACTGTACCAACTTTTTTTTTAAAGGGGAGGGGCTTAGTCCATTGGGCTCCTGATCCTTCTGAAGTTTGGGTGCTTATGTCATTAGTGTTATTGGTTTATTCTCTTTGTAATCACAATAAATAACATCTCAAGTTTAAATAAAGAAAATATTTCAAAATCAGTCATACGTTCTACTGAAGAGTTACGTCATACAGACTCTACGTGGGATCATGAATTTTTCCTTACATTGTATTTTAGTGCCTATTATTTTTAGAGATCCGTTTTTAAAGAGAAGGTAAAAAATTATGAGAAATCATTCTAAAGGTACTCAAGGAGATGGAGTATCACCCAGCACTCAGAGTAGTGATTTGAAAGTCAGGATTCCTGGGTTCTAATCCCAACTTTTCCACTAATTATTACTTTAGGCAAGTCATTTAACCTCTCTCTGCCTCAGTTCCCCACCTCTAAAGAGGATAATGACAATTTACCTCCCAAGGTTTAATTAAATAATCTTTGAGACCTCAGAGGAAATGTGGTATATGTACACAGTAGTGTTGTAATTTATCAAATGCGTCCTGTACCCTTAGAATTGCTGATTTCTGGTTTCTCTGTCAATTGCACTTAATTATGCTTATTTTGGGCTGAGAATTTGAATATTGATTAAATCTTTTTATTTATATTTTAATCTTTGTCTCAAATTCCACAACATCTCACCACTTGGTAAAATAAATCATTGCACATGCATGCAACACAAACAGCTTCTTTCTTGTCACTTTATGGCAGACTAAAGTGTACAGGTACATAAACTATGCACGATACATAATGATACATGGAACACTTTGCAAAATGTTCTCTAGGGTGGGAAGTGATAACTGCTGTAGTGGTATCAGTAACACTATATAAGAGAGTATGGATGGGAAGTGAAGGAGACTATTGTATCCAATTAAAGCATCAAGGGTATTTGGGTAAGAGATTTAATTATTTATACTGTATTGTAACTGGAGATGAGTACAAGCCTTGAAGTTCAGATGTGACCTGGATCAAAACCTGTGCGAATTCAGATGGTGGCTAAGGTCAGAGAGGGTCCATCAGGCTAATGCTCTGATGCTCTTTAATAATGCTGTGGATACCACTCAACCTTCCAGGACTCAAATATAGGTCACAGAGTGTGATATAGTCCCAGAATGAGGGACATAAGAAAAACTTTAATGCGAGAAAAGTTTAAATGCTGGGGGTGGGA
Organism: Terrapene triunguis; assembly: GCF_002925995.2. Classification (NCBI taxonomy): domain Eukaryota; kingdom Metazoa; phylum Chordata; order Testudines; family Emydidae; genus Terrapene; species Terrapene triunguis. Next base: position 2,895,751 of record NW_020664584.1, on the reverse strand, counting down.
TTCATCCTGTTAGAGAATACATTTACAATAATTTCACTTTCATGAGTCTGCATTTCTGACATAAATAATTGTAAACAATAAAATTGAGGACACTAAATCTGCACAAGAATGTAGGTAACCGGAAGTAAACTGATCACACCTCAAACAGAGGTATGGTACTGTGAGATGAACAGAAGGATTAAGGACATTAGTTTTGCATCACATTTGGAAGGTTGCACCTTGGGTAGAGAAGGGAATTGACAGCATCTACAGCTGTGGGTTTTCGACACTAAAGATTCTTCCACCACTCATAAGAGGAGAAACAAAACAAAACCCCCATCCAACAATCTGCCTGCTGTTTACTGCCAATAACTCCTGATTACTTCAGCTAAGTTCAAGGCCTGGAAACATTGTTGACAATGTGATTTTGGAAACATGGAAAGTGTTATCTGGTTGTGAAAGCTGTTCTGTGTCAGGAGTTTCAGTGCTGTCACTCTGCTTGCCTTGCAGCAACGTTTAGTGCTCCATCATCATCTCTGTAGTAGGACACTTTCAAGATACTTGCAGTGCTTTCTAGGTTGCTTGTGCCAGTTGTCCTAATGACAGCTAGGCAGTGTGGCCAAGTGGACAAAGCACTGGACTGGGATGCAGATGGGCTGGATTCTATTCCTGGTTGAGCCACCGGTATGCTGGGTGACCTGAGGCAACTCCCTTTACTTCACTTTCCCCATCTGTAAAATGGGGAGAATGATGCTCACCTCCTTCGTAGACTACTTTGAAATTGACTGATGAAAAGTGCTGTATAACAGCTAGGTGGTATTTTATTAATGGGCTCCCTTTGAGCTATATGGCTTAACTCTTTCAGTGCTGGAAGTGTTGCAAAAACATTGTGCCAGCATGGCATGTGTCTCACAGCCAAATGGAAGTAGGCTGTAGATGGCTTTTGAGGGATGCTCTACAAAATAAAGCCTTGCTCCTGCATGAGGATCTGCTAGCACATAGTTTCATTGACTTCAGTGGGAGCTCACGTGAATGTAGGGGTCTCTGCTAGCAGATCTCAGTGTAGGATTGGGGCCCAAAGGCTTTTGGATTTTAATATGGACTGAACCAAAACCCTGGATCTACATACCACTGAAATTTGTATAAATCCCTGCACATGCCTCTTGCTGGAGAAGTCAGGTGCCAGGGTTGGATTAAGATGATATAGTGATCCCCAGAGTGATGCTGATGCAGTTTCTGCAGAATTCAAATTTTCATTTGAAAAGAGAATACATTGCCTTGCCTCCTTATCCTTGTGGAGAAAAGCATCTGACTATAAATTGATACTGTGCTGTCTTTGAGTCTGCAACCAGACTAAAGCAATAACTCTAATTGTGACCTAACCACAATTTATGTTAACTCTGAAGTCTACTGATGGCAAATCAAGTGGCCCTATGGTGAACTTTCTCTGCTGCTTAGGTCAGTAAAAACAATCCACTTTGGGACTAAGTGGAGCTTGGAATCATAAGTATAACTATAGTAAAATATCACGGCTGTTTCATCCCTGCTCTTGTGAGTACAAGTGTTGCATCTGGGCTGCAGTTGCACTAACTCAGTGGTTTGTTTGAACTCTGGTGAACAAATTTCTGCCAAGTCTCATGGCTGTACTTCCAAATTTGTAAAACAGCTTCACTGCGGAGAGAAATACACCCGGCTGATAAGAATTTTGGACCAACTCCTTTGTAACTATGAGTGATTTAGATTCCTTGGCCCTGATGATTTGTCCAGTTCCATCAGGATTCCTATAGCATGAGGGAATTTGTGGCTGCTGTGGATCTAGCATAGTCACTCCTTTGGTCCCCACAATAAGGGTGTTCCCAAGGAAGAGTGGGCATGACCAGAATACCCTGTGGGCCACAGATCTGATTGTTGGGAAAAACTTGTGGTAGCCAAGCATAGCAGAGAGCAGTCCTGAGGCTGGGATCGTTCCTGGCAAGCCTCAGACTAAGGGGGTAGAAAGGGTGGTGTAAAGCTACCATTGTTTGCTCCCACCCCCTCAAGTGAGACAGGAGATTGCAGCGGTGGGTCAAACCTTCTAATTTGGTTTCTTTAAATGCTCACTGTGTTTGTACTTTCTTTTCTTGCCAAAGTGGGTTGCCTAGTGTTCCTAACCTGGCGTCCTGCTCAAGTTCACTCAAGGTGGGAGCCAAGGGAACTCCTCTCAATATAAGATGGTAGCTGAGGGTAGCAGATCAGTCCTTTGGACTTCTTTAATCTTCCCTGGGCCCTGCACTTCTTCCCCATTGTGTTCTTGGTCATTCCCCTACCCGCAGCAGGTTTGTGCTTTGCTTTTGCCCATCTTCCCTTTGGTGACCAAGTCACTTGATCTCTGCATGTCTGGTCCCAGTCTATAAAATAGAGATGATAACACTTCCCACTCCTTGTTGGCTTTGTCTATACCAGGGGTCGCCAACCTGTGGCTCCAGAGCCACATGTGGCTCTTCAGAAGTTAATATGTGGCTCCTTGTATAGGTACCGACTCCGGGGCTGGAGCTATAGGCGCCAACTTTCCAATGTGCCGGGGGGTGCTCATTGCTCAACCCCTGGCTCTGCCACAGGCCCTGCCCCCACTCCACCGCTTCCCACCCCTCCCCTGAGCCTGCCATACCTTTGCTCCTCCTCCCCAGAGCCTCCTTCACGCCATGAAACAGCTGATCGTGAGGGAGGGGGAGGCGCTGATCGGCGGGGCTGCCGGTGGGTGGGAGGCGCTGGGAGCGGGGCGAGGGGGAGCTGATGAGCGGCTGCTGACGTATTAGTGTGGCTCTTCGGCAATGTACATTGGAAAATTCTGGCTCCTTCTCAAGCTCAGGTTGGCCACCCCTGATCTATAGAAACGGTAAGCTCTTCAGGCCCAGGACTGTCTCTTACTGTGCGTGTGTACAGTGCCCGGCACAATGGCATCCTCATCTTGGTTGGGGCCCAGGGGTGCTACCCTAATGCAAATAAATGGCTTTCTCTAATATTGGCTCTGAAGTACTTGTTATCTGATGCAAAAGGGATGCTATCCTCACCCTTCTTTCCTAGAAGCGCTAATGTCATCTGCTCCAGAGTGTATCCCCTGCTGTCTGTGGAGGATCCCAAAATCCACCTTATTGAAAAAAGTATCAACGGAGTAAGCAACTACACGGTACCCTGAGCAGGAACCTCTCAACAGAAGGAACACTCATCTGGAGCCAGGGCAGCTGTGCACAGCATATACCTATTTGCCTAGCTACATTTTTTTTAAACTTTAGTAATGGAGGCAAATCCCTTCTTAGCCACTTTTTAACTCCTAGCCTCCGTGCTGACCAGCAGATTAATTATCCTTATTGGAGAAAGAGAGATGGCCTTTGTCTCCTCTCCTGCAGAAGGTTCTGTGTCTGACTATGCACACTGAAGAGACTTAGCCGCCCTGTGAAGTCTTCCACTTTGTGATTTGGGTTGGCGGGCTGTCAGCTGCCTCCCAAGGGGGGCTTCACAGAACTGCAGACTGCTTAGTGAGCATCAGCTGGGTCAAAGTTTGGTGCTTCTGTTAATCTTTAAGGGGCAACCCGGCAACATTGACAACTTTTTCTTGGCTTTCCCAAGTTGTCATCATGCCCTCGCCACCCTCAGTTGCATTTCTGGCCCAGTATAGCCAATTCAGGGAGTACTGCTGTTGGGTCAAGTAACCCTATTAAATTTTTCCATCTAGCTATCTCCATAATCATTATTAATGATCCATTATGCTCTCAATTACAACAGAGTTTTGGGGCTAGGTCATTAGTAAAGGATAATGTATTAGTTGAATGAGGGAAGTGCCAAACAATAGCATTTCTTACTGATGTTCAGGAGGGGGTAGGTGACCTCTGTTCAGCCCCATCTGGGTTAAGAAGCAGGGCTGGTCCTATCTAAAGAATATTATTCATTGCTACCCTTCAGTCACACTGAATCCTTCCCCCGCGCCCCCGTGTTCTCTAGGTACCCTCCATCTCTCACCTTCTTTGACTCATTCCTTTCCTTCAGGCACCTAATTTCTCTTCTCCCCCTCCCCTTTTCTCTCTTCCTTCAAAGGTGCTGGTATTTATTTTCTTCCCAGATGCCTTTCTTCTTTGGGGCTCCTTGCCCAATGTCTTCTGCCTTCAGTGAAATGTCTCCCTTGCGTCACACAGTCTCCCTGTAATACCCACCTACTCTACCACTTCTTTAAAGCCATCCATGGTCTCCAGTGAATTTTACATGCAAAGAACAAATCCCCACATTATCTTATGAAAAAAAATCTGCTGGCAGGCTTTTGCCTTCCTTTTTTTTAATGGACCACTTAGAAAATAAGTGGCACTTTTAGTGTCCATTAACTCTCGCTTAACTAATGCTAAATTGCATCTGAGCACCTATGGACACACTTGTGAAAGCCATGTTAATATCAGATGAATTCATTAGGAGCGGGGCTATTGCTTCCCATGCTAAATGAATTCATAATGATGGGAAATCTGAAATAAAGTGTTACCAAAAAATAATCGGTTAAGTGTCCATTAAGTGCAGTGAAATGACACTCAAACGTCTGTGCAAATACAAATGAACCCCCCCATGAAGGAGGGTGTCATGAAGGAGTGTCTGGGCTAACTGGGGCTGGTTAAGGACATAAGCCACAGAAGTTTTCCCCTACCTCTGACCTTCAATGAGTGGCTCAAGAAATAGGGGGAAATAGAAAGATTGACACACCTCTTCCCTGGTTAAAGGCCTTTATTGAGCCTGGAGTCTGATGTTTTATACCGGACTAAAGGTTTCCTTTGTTGAATTTGAGCCTCCTCCCTTTAATTATTAGTAAAGGGCATGTTTTGTTTTTCCCTTTTATTTGGTGCTGCTATTGCAAAGGGTCATGATCTGTGGTGGATGGAATTCTGTAAGCTGTTCACTAGCCTCAGTCGCCCCTGCCTTCTGGTATCATTAGCCAGAGGTGGACCTGCCCTCTGGAATCATTGACAATTGCTTTCTGGGGTTAATGACCAGCATGGACTCTTGCCTGTGGGAATCCTAGGTCAGCGTCAACAGAGTTCGTCTCCAGCCTTTGACTTGTCACTGATGTGGCTACTGCTGCTCTTTATCACCAGCAACTCCGCTTCCCTGCTCCATTCCTTGTGACACATTCCACTAGCTATTGCTTTGCCACCTGCTGCCACTTGCATAGGAAATTTGTCCTGATTACCACCAGTTACCCAAATACAAACATCCACGTGGCAAACTGGTCTGTGTGGCAGACTGTTGTGAATGGGGAGGAGTTCAAAAAAGTTTGCGCCTATGACTGGCGAAAGGACATTTGAACGGTTCCCTGTCCTGGATGCAAGTAGGCAGATTAGTCTTGTTTATGTGTTCCTAGAGGCCCCAGCTGAGATCAGGGCCCCATTGTGCTAGGTCCTGCATAAACACATAGTAAGGGAAGCCCCGCCCTGAGGAGCTTGCAACCTAAAGAGGCACAATAGGAAAACAGAAGACTGGAGAGATGAATGGACTTCCCCAATGACACATAGCAGAGCCAGAACCCACATCTCTTGCCTCCCATGCCAGTGCCCTATTCATTGAACCACACTCTCATTTGGGGAGTTTCTGAGCTTGTGTCGTGATTCTATTGGCTTGTCCCATCTCAGATCTACTTGGTTTACTTTTGTGTTTGCCTTTCCTATGAATTTTCTGGATAACAATGTACAATAGGGGGTTGTTTGGGGATAGTGTTAATAGGCAAGAGGGCATGAAAGGAGTCCTTTCCCCTCCACCTCCTTTGTGCACCTACGTAGGGCCCAGACTGTGTTTCCTTAGGGGTGGGCATGGGTAGAGGATGATTCGCTTACCCGCAGTCATTCCCTACCCCAAAGCTAACTGGGCTGGAGTCATGGCCAGGGCCTTGCTCAACCGCTGGCTCCTTGCTGGAGCCCAGAGAGGCAGGCACAGTTGGGAGCATGGACTGCACCTTTCTACAACAGATGTAAGGGGCATTAGTCAGTGAACTCTCTGTGCTGTGCGGGCAGGATACCACTGCTTCTCTCGCAACCACTGTGTCCCCAGTGCATCTCTGGAGGCAAAAGCCAGAACTTAACCCTGCGCTGCAGAGATTTTTTTCACCATGAGACCTTCTGTTAAGCTGCTGCTATTTTTTGAGGGAGGGGGGTCATTTGGTTGTTGCTCTTATCTTCCCCTCACATTAATTAGACAGATGTACTGGGAGCCACATGTTCTGCCACATCGCAAAGGAAACCACAGGGCTACAGCTCAAAAGAGCTGCCAGATGTATTGATCATTACCTGTTAGGTTCACTCCCTCTGGGGCACCTGGCATTGGCCACTGTCGGTAGACAGGATCCTGGGCTGGATGGACCTTTGGTCTGACCCAGTATGGCCGTTCTTATGTTCTTATTCCCCTGGCAGAATGCTGCACAAAGTGCAAAACGAAGAGTGCCAAATCAGGTTGGCTGGCTTTAGAAATGAGATGGGATCTTCTCTTGCCCTCTGCAAAGAGAAACAGCCATCAGACAAACCTAGGGCAGATATGGTCTGTGTCTTGCAAATTCTCTTGGTTGGGTTTTTACTTTGGTAGATGGGCTAGGCCTTACGTCTCTTTCATCTCTCGCCTCTACGGTTATTCAGGGTCAGCGCCTGCTGTCTTTAATGAGGTTGAGGTTTATTTTATTCCTTGACTGGTGCTAGGCACCACTTAGCCTGAGCCAGGGCTGCAGTGTCTGTGCCCTCCATGATTTCATGTAACCAGGTCCATGGCATGCGGGGACTGTGTATCCTTGAAAAATCAAGGGTTTGTTTAGATGTGTTGTATGCAACAACTATCCGGATATATGTTGGGAAAATAACACAGCGGGGCACAGACTATCCAACAAATTCTTGGACTGCATTGCAGACAACTTTTTATTTCAGAAGGTTGAAAAAGCTACTGAGGGGAAGCTGTTCTAGACTGGATTTTAACAAATAGGGAGGAACTCGTTGAGAATTTGAAAGTAGAAGGCAGCTTGGGTGAAAGTGATCATGAAATCATAGAGTTTGCAATTCTAAGGAAGGGTAGAAGGGAGAACAGCAAAATAGAGACAATGGATTTCAGGAAGATGGATTTTGGTAAGCTCAGAGAGCTGATAGGTAAAGTCCCATGGGAATCAAGACCGAGGGGAAAAACAACTGAGGAGAGTTGGCAGTTTTTCAAAGGGACACTATTAAGGGCCCAAAAGCAAGCTATTCCGCTGGTTAGGAAAGATAGAAAATGTGGCAAAAGACCACCTTGGCTTAACCACGAGATCTTGCATGATCTAAAAAATAAAAAGGAGTCATATAAAAAATGGAAACTAGGACAGATTACAAAGGATGAATATAGGCAAACAACACAGGAATGCAGGGGCAAGATTAGAAAGGCAAAGGCACAAAATGAGCTCAAACTAGCTACCGAAATAAAGGGAAACAAGAAGACTTTTTATCAATACATTAGAAGCAAGAGGAAGACCAAAGACAGGGTAGGCCCATTGCTCAGTGAAGAGGGAGAAACAGTAACAGGAAACTTGGAAATGGCAGAGATGCTTAATGACTTCTTTGTTTCGGTCTTCACCGAGAAGTCTGAAGGAATGCCTAACCTAGTGAATGCTAATGGGAAGGGGGTAGGTTTAGCAGATAAAATAAAAAAAGAACAAGTTAAAAATCACTTAGAAAAGTTAGATGCCTGCAAGTCACCAGGGCCTGATGAAATGCATCCTAGAATACTCAAGGAGCTAATAGAGGAGGTATCTGAGCCTCTAGTGGTTTTTTTTGGAAAATCATGGGTGACGAGAGAGATTCCAGAAGACTGGAAAAGGGCAAATATAGTGCCCATCTATAAAAAGGGAAATAAAAACAACCCAGGAAACTGCAGATCAGTTAGTTTAACTTCTGTGCCAGGGAAGATAATGGACCAAGTAATTAAGGAAATCATCTGCAAACACTTGGAAGGTGGTAAGGTGATAGGGAATAGCCAGCATGGATTTGTAAAGAACAGATCGTGTCAAACCAACCTGATAGCTTTCTTTTATAGGATAACGAGCCTTGTGGATAAGGGAGAAGCTGTGGATGTGGTATACCTAGACTTTAGTAAGGCATTTGATACGGTCTCTCGCATGATATTCTTATCGATAAACTAGGCAAATACAATTTAGATGGGGCTACTATAAAGTGGGTGCATAACTGGCTAGATAACCGTACTCCGAGAGTTGTTATTAATGGTTCCCAATCCTGCTGGAAAGACATAACAAGTGGGGTTCCGCAGGGGTCTGTTTTGGGATCGGTTCTGTTCAATATCTTCATTAACGACTTAGATATTGGCATAGAAAGTACGCTTATTAAGTTTGCAGATGATACCAAACTGGGAGGGATTGCAACTGCTTTGGAGGACAGGGTCATAATTCAAAATGATCTGGACAAATTGGAGAAATGGTCTGAGGTAAACAGGATGAAGTTTAACAAAGACAAATGCAAAGTGCTCCACGTAGGAAGGAACAATCAGTTTCACACATACAGAATGGGAAGAGACTGTCTAGGAAGGAGTACGACAGAAAGGGATCTAGGGGTTATAGTTGACCACAAGCTAAATATGAGTCAACAGTGTGATGCTGTTGCAAAAAAAGCAAACATGATTCTGGGATGTATTAACAGTTGTGTTGTGAGCAAGACACGAGAAGTCATTCTTCCGCTCTACTCTGCGCTGGTTAGGCCTCAACTGGAGTATTGTGTCCAGTTCTGGGCACCGCATTTCAAGAAAGATGTTGAGAAATTGGAGAGGGTCCAGAGAAGAGCAACAAGAATGATTAAAGGTCTTGAGAACATGACCTATGAAGGAAGGCTGAAAGAATTGGGTTTGTTTAGTTTGGAAAAGAGAAGACTGAGAGGGGACATGATAGCAGTTTTCAGGTATCTAAAAGGGTGTCATAAGGAGGAGGGAGAAAACTTGTTCACCTTAGCCTCTAAGGATAGAACAAGAAGCAATGGGCTTAAACTGCAGCAAGGGAGGTTTAGGTTGGACATTAGGAAAAAGTTCCTAACTGTCAGGGTGGTTAAACACTGGAATAAACTGCCTAGGGAGGTTGTGGAATCTCCATCTCTGGAGATATTTAAGAGTAGGTTAGATGAATGTCTATGAGGGCTGGTCTAGACTGTATTTGGTCCTGCCATGAGGGCAGGGGACTGGACTCGATGATCTCTCGAGGTCCCTTCCAGTCCTAGAATCTATGAATCTATGCTTTTATTTGTTTCCTTTTGTGGAGGACTCCACGTCAGCCTCAGATTGCAGCTCCAGAACAGTCAGTAAAGGCAGGGTGTTTTTGTTTTTTAAAGCAATTATTCTCTGCTAGTACTCACCTGGTATGAGGTTGTACTTTGTCTCTGTAGCAAGTGCTTCTCCACATCTTGGTAGATACCCTACAGGGAGTGCTTTTTCTTTTGTTTTGGAAGTAGCAGCGTGCAGGAATCCTTGAAAGGGAAGTTTCCTGTTTACAACTCTCCTGATTTGTCTGTTTCTTCTTTGCAAAGGTGATTTTAAGATTTATTTTTACTCCCTTGCAAACAACTCCCAGTCCCATCTACTTCTCTCCACCACGTTTATTTATATTTCCCAGAGTAGGTCTCTAGCCTTTTCCTGGCCACACCAAAAGGGTGAAAAAGATACCACACCATTTCCATCTGTAAGCAGAGTCAGAATGAGCTCTACCCTGACATCTGGTGGTGAGTTGTGGAAAAGGACTTCAGGGGCTGATCTCGTTTGCATGGGCACACCCACCCTGCCTAGCATGAAGAGACTGCTTGCCCAAATGGTCACTTTGGCTGCTGTGGGACCCCGAGTCTCTTTGTTGATGGGGCAGGAGTAATAAAGTGTTGTTATCCTGGTTATGGAATCAAGGACAGTAGAACTGTACTTGGAATTTTATAATGGAGGGACTCACCCTCAACTAAGTAGCACTCGCTAGGCAAGGGACATGGGATCCAAAGCCCAATGAACTGAGAGAGGCTGCGGACAGGTATGTGTAGCTTGTAGTGTGGGCCCCAAACACCACTTTGATCCCTCCTCTCTCCATGATGTAGTAACAGAGCTAATTTTGACTTCATTAGGAGTCTTATTACATGCTGCAGAGCTGAAATCACTGATTCCTAGGTCTAAGCATTAGACCTACTTTGGGCAAGTGGTTCTGAGTGTGCCAGCACTGGGGTCTCCCTACTAACAGTTGAAACCACTGAGAGCTGTGTTAAGTAGGGAGGGGGCTGAAAACACATTGGTGAGCAGCTAGCAGGACGGCTGGCGGAAAGGAATGGCTAGCAGGGCGGCTGGCGGGTGGGAGCGGCCAGCAGGACGGCTGGCGGAGAGGAGTGGCTGGTGGTGAAGACTGTAGCAGAACAGAGAGGCATGGCGATGTAAGCTGCCCCCCATACCTCCCCCCACTTCCACCCAGGCTGGGAGGTAAACTCTGCAGATGAACTTCTGAACTCTGGGGGCTGCACTGACCAAGGACAGAAACTGTGGGTGGGGGTGACTGTTGCTGGACTTAAGACCCTGAGGGGAAAAGGACACTGCCAAACTTACTTGGGGGTGGGTCTTTTGCTCATGTTTTGTGTTATGAATCCTGTTTGTGTTGTTTCCCCAACATAATGCCACAATGTTTCCCTCCTTTATTAAAAGGCTTTTGTTACACTCAGACTCTGCTTGCGAGAGGGGAAGTATTGCCTCTTAGAGACACCCAGGGGGGTGGTATATAATTGTCCCAGGTCACTGGGTGGGGGCTTGAGTCAGTTTTGCATTGCGTTAATGAAACGGAACCCCTAGATACAGAACCCGGCCCTTGTTGCTGCCAACTCTGATGGGCAGAAGGGTTACACATCTTTTAAGAGAAATACAAATGCATGGCACAGAAAACCCACCTTTAGCTCACATAGATCCAGTCCATGGTCTCCAAGTCCTTCCCACATTCTATTTAATCAGTTTCCTTGTGTGAAATGGATGCTTATGATAATGAGGAGCACTAGCTGAATGCAGGAGTAATAATTCCTCTGTCAGCACTATACTACTACCTAGGCAGATATACTGCAAAAAGTTAGGGTAACATTTACAAAAGGACCTACCTGACATAGGACCTTATGTCCAATTTTCAAAGTGATTTACACATTTAGGAGCATAAGTCCCAAAGACTTTGAATGAAACTTAAGTACTTAAGGCCCAGGTCCTCAAAGGTATTTAGGCTCCTTACTTCCATTGAAATAATTGGTTGGTCTGGGTGTTAAGCGCCTAAATAATTTTTGAAAAATGGGACCACAGGGAAAGGTCCGAACTCATATAGACATTCTGGAAAATTGTAGCCCCAGTTCTTGCATAGGTAGGGACCCTACCTTATAACTCCCTCTGTTATAGGTGTCCAAGGCTTTCTACTAAGCAGACTGTGGCCCCCATCGTCTAAACTGTGACTAGTGGGAGCTGCTGATCCATTTTGAAAATGTCTACTTCGTATAGGTACATCCACTGGCGTTGAACTCCTGTGGAAATCTGGTCATGAATCCTTTTGCTTACATTCTTCTGTAAAATAAGGATAACACCATTTTCCTACTTCACAGGAGTGTTCGGAAGATATGTTTATTCATGTCTATAAGGGGTGTATGTGTCAAATATTACAGTTGTTATGCTGGAAGTTGGGTAGTCCTCAGTAAGTTTATCTTTGATCTATGGGTGATCACAAACCTCACTGAAGCTGTTAAATGAGAAACGATTAAATGTCCCTTTGTTTAGTGATTAACTGAAACAGTTGAAGCCATCTCCCAAAGACTAGACTGAATACAAACACAGGGACTGGGGATTGATTTGATTGCAGGGGGGTGTGTGTGTGTGAGAAAAGCAGAAAGCCAAGGAGACAGCAAGAGAAGCACTTGTAGAGCGACCATGAGAGAAAGCTATGAGAATACTTCTTGGTCAGAGTGCTGGCTGGAAAGAGGCTTGGAGTTATGAGCAAGGAGATTGTTTCCTGCTGTGTTCAGGGAAGCAGGATTTTGTGAACATTCTTTGTGAATAAACAGAATGGCATCAAAGAAATACCAAACTCCATCAACTACTCCCAATGGAAACAACCCACGAGGCCCTGACTATTGGCTAACTGCTCAGCCTAAAAAGGGGTAACTAAAAAAAAAAGGGGAATGGGGACCTTGGTGAATGCATAGACAGATTAAAAATCAATCCGGAAATGTTATTCTCTTGTTCAAAGTGTTCATCATCCAGCCAGGGAGCAAAATCAATAGCCTGTGACTTAGTGCTGAATCACGCAATATGAATAGAATCAAAAGTCAAAATGAACAGTTAGTGCAGCACTCATAGCCTGACAGTTATTTATCCAAATTATGCTGCAAGTACTAAAGAATTACTTCATTTGAAAGAAATTAAAATTAGTTTAATATTTCACTCACCAAAAAAGAGTAGGGGGTGCTGAATACATATGAGTATAATTCCTAAATAGTTCACCTGACTTTAATACTTCTGCTGAGGTGACTAAAATTGGCTTGATATCCAGGTTGTTTGAGTAATTCCACACAGGTCTTTAGCTACTGGACAATGGATAACATGCAGATCAATTCCCTATCATCCACACAGTCATATAATCCTTGATCTGCAGATAAAGAATGGGAATACTCCTCAAAATATATAGAAAATGATTTCTCTTTCTTGCTGTACATGGTGCCTGTGGGAAATCCATGTCTTGTACTTGATGGCACCACCAATCTTTGTGCTATTAAGTCTGAGCCCTTTGTATTTAAGAATCAATGCTCAGAATTTTTCTCTTTAATTCAGAACCTGTACCTTTGTGTATTACTAAAAAAATAACCCCCCAACTTTTACCTTTTTACATAGCCCTTAAGGAATCCTGCAGTCTCACTACAGAACTGTCTTCTTGGCTCTTAAATACAATATCTATAAAAAGAAAACTGATAACCTTGGGAGTATAACAGAGCAGAACTGTGACATGGTGTGGTATACTGACTGAAGGAGCAGCCTTTGGGCTGTTCTTTGCATTAAAGCAACAGGAGCATTTATGTGAAAATTTTATATTTTTAGTAAAATATTAAACAACACAGCAGTGAGAGCCTGCTGTAAAGTTGCAGCCAGTGCTGCAGACTAGCTACCAAAAGTGAGAATGAGCTTTGGTCTGTACAACCACACCTCATATCCTTACATAACAATAGTTACCACTCTAAACAATCTCTTCCCTACATAGCACTTCCTCGGATAGGGCTATCCTATTCCTACTAAACCTCCTTACTGTAGAGATGCTCTTTTATAGGAACTTTTCCCCAGCATGCCTTTCTGTAGCTGGCCCTTTAAATTTGGCAGAGGCAAACAGCTGAAGCCCCAGAAATGGCCATTTTGCAATTGGCTGCTGTTTGTTGCAGGTCCCTCTTCCAGCTGATGAGTATCTTTATCTCCTGTTAAGCTCTTTGTTAATTTTTGTGTTGTAATCTTAAGTAAATCTCCCCCCCCCTCATATAATAATACAGGAAAGAACAAGTGTTTATAGACAATTTTGGCCAAATGTTGTTGCAAACTTTGCTTCAGCAGCCCACTCCTGTGGGACATTTTTAGCAGTTAATGGAGAGGCAGATGTCTCTTTATCTGGCAGAGGCTCACTGCACTGGGAACATTCCCTTATGGTGGCTTCTCAGTCGTTTTGTGCTGATGTAGCTGGTGCAAAAGGACCGCAAGACCACGAATAATTTATTTCTTGGTCTCCAAGGCTGTCAAGGTGGCATATTTCACCAGCACTAAATTTACTTTAAAAAAAATCACAAAAATTGATCCTATTGTAGTTGGTTTTGTATTTCAATAGGGGGATGTTAACTGTGGAGGCTGCTGATGCAATAGTCCATCTTGATCTGAATGGTACATGGACTTTCCTTCTGTACTGAAGTGGTTACGTGCTGTATGTGGCTCACACTTCAGCTATCCCTGCTTTAGGTGATCATGGCCGAGTTTTGGTTATCTGTCAAACTGGCACATTAGGCAGATAACACAAGGGTAATAGCACAAAGGCTGAGGTGTTTAATGCCTATTTTGCTTCAGTCTTCACTAAAATGGTTAATTGTGTCCAGATGCTTAACAAAACTAATAACAAGAGGGGAGTAACCGGTTAAAGAATATTTAGATGTATTCAAATTGACAGAGCCTGATGAAATTCACTCTAGGGTACTTATGGATCTAGCTGAAGTAAACTTGGGGCCATTCATGATTATCTTCAAGAACTCATGGAGGACTCATGGAGGAGCAATGGTCTCAAGTTGCAGTGTGGAAGGTCTAGGTTGGATATTAGGAAACACTATTTCACTAGGAGGGTGGTGAAGCACTGGAATGCGTTACCTAGGGAGGTGGTGGAATCTCCTTCTTTGGAGGTTTTTAAGGCCCGGCTTGACAAAGCCCTGGCTGGGATGATTTAGTTGGGAATTGGTTCTGCTTTGAGCAGGGGGTTGGACTAGATGACCTCCTGAGGTCCCTTCCAACCCTGATATTCTATGTTTCTATGATTCTATGACTGGAGAAGGGCAAACATAGTCCCTATCTTAGAAAAGGGGAACAAAGAGGACCCAGGAAATTATAGGCCAAGCAGCCTAACTTCAATACTTGGAAAGATATTGGAACAAATTTTTAAACCATCAATTTGTAAAAACCTAAAGGGTGAGAAGTTATAGCCAACGTTGGTTTGGCATGATTTGTTCTTGACAAATCTATCTAATTTCCTCATTTCACAGGATTACTGATCTAATGGATAACAGGGAAGCAGTAGATTTTAGTTATCTGGATGTTAGTAAAGCTTTTGACACAGTCCCATGTGACATTCTCATAAGCAAACTAGGAAATGTGTTCTAGATGAAATAACTAACGGTGGGTGCACAATTGATTGAAAAATCATACTCAGAATAGTTATCAATGGTTCACTCTTAAACTGGGAAGACATATCTAGTACACTCCTTCAGGTGTCTGTCCTGGGTCTGGTACTACTCAACATTTTAATTAATGACCTGGATAATGAAGTGGAGAGATGATACCAAGCAGGAAGGGGTTGCAGGCACTTTGGAGGACAGGATTGGAATTCGAAATAACCTTGATAAAAATTGGAGAATTAATCTGCAATCAACAAGATGGAATTAAATAAAGACAAGTGCAAAATACTACACTTAGGAAGGAAAAGTCAAATATACAACTACAAAATGGGGAATAACTGCCTTGGCAGTAGTATTACTGAAAAGAATCTGGGGGTTATAGTGGCTCATAAATTGAATATGCATGAAAAATATGATACAGTTGTGAAAAAGGCAAATATGATTCAGGGGTTTATCAGCAGGAGTGTTGTATCTAAGAGGTGGGAGGTAATTATTCTGCTCTACTCAGGCATCTGCTGGATTTGTGTGTCCAGTTTTCAGCACTGCACTTTAAGAGAGATATGGACAAACTGGAGACAGTCCAGGCAACAGCAGCAAAAATGTTAAATTGTTTAGAAAACCTGACCTGTGAGGAAAAGTAAAAAAAAACTGGGGATATTTAGTCTTGAGAAAAAAAAAGACTGAGGAGGAAACCTGATAACAGTCTTCAAATATGTTATGGGCTGTTATAAAGAAGATGGTGATCAGATGTTCTCAGTGTCCACAGAAAGTTGGACCAGAAGTAATCGGCTTAATCTGCAGCAAGGGAAATTTAGGTTAGATATTAAGAAAAACTTTCTAACTATAACCATAGTTAAGAAATGGAATAGGTTACCAAGGGAGTCTGTGGAATTCCTGTCACAGGAGATTTTTAATAACAGGTTGGAAAAACACTTGTCAGGGATGGTGTAAGTATGGTCCTTCCTCAGCATGGGGTGGGGTGGACTAGAAGACCTCTTAAGGTGTCTTCCAGCCCTACATTTTCATGATTATATCTGCAAATGAGGCATTCATTTGGAACTTATGTAACTGTTCATGTGGTAGGAGAAAAGTTTGGGGTTGCTGTGTCCATCATTCTTTAGGGATTCCCTGGGGAGTTTTAGCATGTAATAGTTCTAATTACTTAGTAAAAGGAGTTTCTCAGGCTCACTAATACGTAATGATAGAGAAAAATGAGATGAGGGGGTGTGCGAGAGAGAATAAAAGAGGAAGAAACTATGATCTCTCCCAGATATTAAAGAATTTCATGTGCGGCTGAACAAAGGTGCAGTCTGTCCGATATTTTTATTCCAAGCCTTCAATATTGCAGCTGACGGCAGAAAAGGTGCAGTAAAACATGGGAAGGCCACTGGGTAATATCCACTGTAAAGTGTTAATTGCCTATTGAGGCTGTAAACTTTGTCAATATGCCTGGATCTGAGTTATTGACAGGCTCCTATTTATTCCAGCCCCACAAAGCCGGGCTCTTTAGAATGGGGCTCTAATCAGTCATGCTTTACTGATCCCACCAAGAAGCCTCAGTCGATAAGCGTGCTTGCTGTCTTAACCCTTTGAAGTTTGTAAAATTACAAGTGGGATTGATAACATTGATTCAGGGAGAACTCTTGACAGTAGAAACCCCTTGGAAGTAAAGGCTGCCTGGGGTGAGTGACATGTACTCCAGCCTAATGTGCACTCTGGGTACCTGGGGATGAGCTTGGGTACTCCCTTGCTGGCCTAACCTGCATAGTTCTGTAGTCATTTTGAACTCTGTGCTGAAGGAAGCAGTTGCTTCAGGATGCATGTTGTGAATTTGTGACAATAATGACTGGATAACTGACTATCATAATATTTATTTCCCATTTCTGATTCTTACAGTTGTGTGACACTTGTGGTCTGTTACCTTGGGTTATGTAATACCAGAGACCATTCTAAGGCCTTTAAACAGCCCATGAGAAGAGTGTCATCCCGTATCCATGACTGAATAAACATTCTGCGTAAGCAGTTCCGGCTGGATTTTGTGCTGTAATTCACTTTTTTGTCTTAAACTGTTGTCTAGTGTTGATGTAGAACAGCTGCTGCATTCAGCCCCAAAGCTTCATTTCAGTTGTGAGTGAAGTGTACAAATCTAGGCCCAGATTCCATTCTCGCATGTGTGCACGTTGATGCTGTTTCCTGCAAAGGGAGTGGTTTGTAAGCCACTGGGGACAGAGTTCAACTGTCAGTCTGGAAAGTGTTTTGAGATGAAGGATGCTGACAAGGAGATGTGCGAGATCTTCTTAGTAGACCCTGCGATAGGCACCTTATCTAGAGTCCCCGACAAATACACGCGTTAATGTATTTGTATTAATTTACTGTGGTTCTAAAAAACCCTGAGTGCTTTTTATGAGTAGAAAACAAAATACAGCTACATTATTGCCCAGGCAGGTAGGAGGGTGGGGTATGCTGCCATTTACCATAGCCTGTAACCAATGCAAGAGATCAGAACTGTGGGAAAGAACTAGAACTGGGCCTTTGTACAAGAAACCTCCCATGTCCACTCATTTGAATTTGTAAATGAAATCCCTGCAGCCATGTTCACACTCCTCCTGTTGTACTCCTTCTCCTTCTATGTTTGAGAAGTCAGGTTTCACTGGGAACAATATTTGGAGAGTGGAAAGCGAATTTCCACCCTGAGTGTTGAAGAATGTTCCCTTCCAGAGGACTGAGAAGAAGCAGCTTCGTTCGTGGATCAAATTCTGATAGGCCCTGGCTATGCCAGGAAAATATGGTGGGTTATTAAACTCTACACACCACTTAGCACCTAATGTAGGCAAAGACTTTGGTATCTGAAAATCGCTTTCTGTCTGAGATTGTATCCTCACCATTACTGTTTATTAATGGGAGCTATACAACTAAATCTCCTTATAGTGCTTGAAAATTTAGGGGCACTGAGTAAAATGCTGGGATTTATCCTGTAGGCTATGCTGATTTGGGAGTAGTACATCCCATACTATGTGATATGCTACAGTCCTACCTCCCTTCTTGTAGGTAGACAGAGTTGCAGGTGTTCCTATTATGCGGTACACCTAAAAGAATGTGTGATCAGAGCAACCAACATCATCAGATATAATTTGAGGTTCACTCCCCATGGAGGTGAAATAAATGGCTGTGTTAAATGTGTATATTGCTTTGAATCAGCCTTTTGCCGTAGACTAAGTAACACTTAAAAATAGTTCCTGTCCATTCTGCAAAAGAAATGATGAATTCACTTGATTTCACTCTTCATTCATAGACACAGAGACTTTAAGGCCAGAAGGGACCATTGTGATCATCTAGTCTGACCTTTTGCACACTGCAGGCCATCGAACCTCACCCACCCACTCCTTTAATAGACCCCTAACCTCTGGCTGAGTTACTGAAATCCTCAAATCATGATTTAAAGACTTAGTTACAGAGAATCTACTATTTACATTAGTTTAAACCTGCAAGTGACCTGTGCCCCAATGAATATACAGAGATTAAATATAATGTTTCAAATCTGAACCAGACTAAGGGGTTCAGGCACACAATTCTTCATTTTAATTGCAGTTGTGTGGCTAAATAGCCTTGTCCACTTTGAAAATCTCATACTCTGTGTGTGTGGATGGGCAGGGGGTGTTACAATCTATGGCTAATGTAAAACAGGCGACTTCATCTTCTTGCAGCATTGTCTTTTGATAACTGCAGAGAATTGCTCTCTTTACATGGGAAAACTTCTGTGTGATCCATTGCTCTATCTCACACTCATCGCTCAGTAATATGAGTGCTTGATTATGTACAGGTACAGCCCAAACTCCTTTTCAGGGAGTTCAGTTATCATAGGTGCAGTGACTTGTCTTAATTCAAAGCCCACTGAAGTCTGAGTCTTTCGAATGGGCTTTGGGGCAAGTACTTAATGAAGAATATATATGCATGGGTGCAGTTTCTACATACCTTGCTCACATCAAGGGGGTAGAGTAATAGAGATACTGATCCCGAACACTAGCGTGTTTATCCTATTGGTCTTACCCATAAAAATATAGTAGATAAATGGCAGTCTGTCTTCATTTTCGCAGAGAACAATGCATGTTAGTTATAAAGTCAGCGAGATGAAAATCTTATCTATAATGGGAAAGGAGATATTTAGAGGACTAATACTCACCAGTAAACAACTGCGGGTCAAAATACTCGTTCATGGGCAATGCATGAGGATAACATGACTATTTGTGACCCCTCCACTCCCAATTCGTCATAAACAAGGTGTACACTTATGCTGCAAAGTGTATTTCACAACCATTCAAGCTGATCAGAGCTGATTGCATTTGAATTGAGGAAAACCCTCTGATAACTATTAATTTTTCACGAGTGCCACTAAAAGCAGCAAACAAATACCAGGGGGAGAAAAAAGGCAAGACAAGTCTCCAAAAGAGACTGCATTTAAATTGCAGCCACAGGGACAATCCTGCATGGAATTTACACATTTGCCTTGTGTTTGGATGGGGAAGTTTGATTAATTTTTTTTTTAATTTCATTTTCCATAGGCTCTTTGCATGCTGTAGTCTCTTTGTGATGTGACCACTAGAGAGCAGAGTGAACCTAGTAACAAGAGCTAATTAGTGCTTGGCCTCTTCACTCCTCCCTGTCCCCACCTCTCTTTTAATATATAGGTGGAGGGGAATTAGATGGTTCTTAGCTTTGCCACCAATACTGTGCAATCTTAGGCCTAATTAAAACGCCACAGACGGCCTGAACCCCACATTAAAATTTGATGAGAAATTGATCAGCCAAGCAAACAGGAAATTTAGCTGTGTGAGTGAAGGTAATGTTTGCTCAAATGTGTAATGAGGTCCATAGAGAATATTTATGGGGACCTTAGTGACGGCTTCAGCAGTTCCTTCTCCTTGATTTCATCTGACCTACCTGCCCTTTCCTTGTTCAGACTATGTGCATAAGGAAATCCAAGGCTGACTCAGGTAAAGGTAGGCAAACCTGGAATGACGGGTTGTGTTTGACTGAGATTTTGCCATTCAGAACTCTACAAGATGTGATGTTTAGAAATCCAAATAAGGCTTTTTGGCCTTGTCTTTACATTTTAAAAAACCATTAAAAGGAACTAGTTATGTAACATAATTATCAGTGACCTATGGAACTCACTGCAGCATGTTATTAAAGTATATCACTTACTCAAAAAGAACCAGTTATTTATATGGATGCATCTGCATTAAATTTAACTAGAATAAAACTGTAAAGGGTATCACTCCACATGGTTTTGTGTACAAGCTGATACACCATCAGAGGGGAGTCAGGAAGATCTTCCCTCCACCCCCTTGGCATTTCAGAGTACAATCTTTACAAGTCTGTCTCTTAGTCTTCACACCTTCCTCAAAACACCTTAGTGTGGAATTCAGTCTGACAGTGGCCAATGCCAGTACACGGGACCAAATAGATCATTGCACCATTCCATTACAGCAATTCCCCTGTCTTAATTTTAGGGTAGCTTTTCCATATACAGGTCTGTCGCATCTTACGTGCATTTAACATGCGCGATTTCAGCTTTACGCGGTCGGCAAAAACAAAAAACAAAACAAAAAAAAAGAGAAATAACAATTTTAATACTGTACCTGTAGTGTGGGCGATTCTGCCTGCCATTGAACTCAATGTAATTTTGACTATACATGGTTTTCGCTTTACGCGCTAACCGCGGAATGGAACCCCCGCGTAAGATGAGACAGACCTGTAACATTACAGTCAGACTGAATGTAAAAAGCTGAAAAACAAAACCCGCGATGAATACAGTGTCAAGAGTTAGAAAGACAACATTTGTTGTATTTCCTACAATAGAGAAGAGTGAGATTAAGTGGATTTAAAGTATGAATAGAATAGCACTTATATAGGGCTTTACATCTTCAAAGTGCTATACAAACAGTGAATGAGACCTGTGAGGTGGTAAGAATCACTTATTTTCATCTTACAGAAGAGGAAATTGAAGCAAAATGATTAAGATTGAAGGTTTGAAAGATTTAGCCAGGACTTTGCTAATTGGCCTTGACGCCTCAACCTTAAAATGCCTTGCTTAATGTCTTATAACAATCAAGGGAAGAGCCAGAATAAGAATTCAGGGGTGCCGGACTCCTAACCCTATGCTCCAGCCCACTAGACTGAAGAATTTCTGACATACATCTGGGATAAAACTTTCAAGAGCACCTAAATCCAATTTTCAAAAGTGATTTAGGAGCCTATGTGTCACTGAAGGTCAATGAGACTTGGCTTGTTCTATACTAAAACTTAGGTAGACCAAGCTACATGGCTAAGGGCTGTGAAAAATTTCATACCCTGTGTGACATAGTTAGGTCGACCTAACTCCGTTTGTAAACACAGCTAGGTCAACAGATGAATTTTTTGTTGACCTAGCTACTGCTTCTTGGGAGGGCGGATTTACTACAGTTGTGGAAATGCCCCTTCTTTTGCTGTAGTGTCTATGCTACAGCAATGTAGCTGCAGATATAGTGTTTCTAGTGCAGACGTACCCTTAGGCTCCTAAGTAACTTAAGTGCTTTTTAAAGGTTTACCCGTAGTCAGCTCTTAAGTGGTAAGATCCAGAGTGATGGTCAGAATGACGTGACCCATCTCTAAAACACACATCTTGGAACTGTTCAAAGATAACAGGTTGGTTTCTGAAAGGGTGTAATAAATACAATTAGCTACACTATGGACATAAGCTTATTGATTACATCAGATCAATGGCTATTGCCTAGCAGGCCAAATTCAACCCTGGTGTCACTTCATTAAACATTACACCAGGGATGAGTTTGGCTTAGTGTGTTAAAATTTCAAGGAATGTCGGAAGATCATATCACTTGGATTATTTTCAGCATATTAATGAGAAATATTATTACGAGACACTGGGTCCAGATAATACAAGAATGTACTAAATAAAGGAATGAACTTTTAAGCATCTTAATTATGATTGGGAACAAATGACTTTTGAGTCTGTGTGGGAGGCAGGGATATTCATAGATAAGAACATGCTGCTGAGAGGGAGTCACTTTTCCTGGGCTCTACTCCTGTATCTGCCACTGACTCACTGAGTGACTTTGGCCGAATCACTTAGTATTTCTGAGCAAAATGCAGCTTAGCTGAGTTCCACCAGAGATAACGCTGGCTCGTTGTGTTTCGGCTTG